>NC_139698.1:9107132-9497019 GCF_964188405.1 Protomyctophum parallelum | reverse complement strand
CATAGGGTCCATATGGGTGCATTATGTCACCATAGGGTCCATATGGGTGCAGTTAGTATGTGCAGGTTTTTTTATCTCATTGATCGATTTGAACATGAGCCTCGATTGAACTTCACTATAAGTTATTCTAAACTGTTATACAAAGTTTGGTCCATGAGATTTCTAACAGAACACAAGAACAGCAAGAGCATGCTATATAGGTTTGGATGAAAAAACCTAAACATCATAAAATATACATCTAATGTAACTATAAATGCACCAAGTGTGTGTGTGTGTGTGTGTGTGTGTGTGTGTGTGTGTGTGTGTGTGTGTGTGTGTGTGTGTGTGTGTGTGTGTGTGTGTGTGTGTGTGTGTACGTCTGTACTGCCCCCCCCCCCCCCCCCCTGTACTGAGTGGCGCGCTACGAGCTTGTAGTTCTGCTATTTTTGAAAAATCTAAGAACGACTGACATTCCTTTAATCTGATCTCAGGTCAGAATGGGTTAACCCATTCTGACCTGAGATCAGATTCTAAAAATGTCTATTACATCCTGACAGTTTCATTATTAACCCATTTTGACCTGAGATCAGATTCTAAAAGTGTCTTCAATTCTTCAAAAATAGCAGACCTACAAGCTCGTATCGCGCCACTCGGTGGCGCGATATGAGCTTGTAGATCTGCTATTTTTCAATAGCTAAAGCACAACATGATGCCAACACCAAAATGGGTGCCCGTTCAGAATGGGTTAATCAGACCAGTGTGTGTCCAGTGGGAAACCTCGTATGAATCTGATCTCAGGTCAGAATGGGTTAATGCGATGTGTGTGAATGGCATCATACAGACGTCCATCTGTCTCCCTCCTCCCCAGCAGACTGTGAGGACAAGTCACAACAAGGCCCATCTGTGAATGGGAGAAAAGGCAAGTCCTGGTTGGAGTGTGACTGTGGTGTGATCTTTGTGCTGGTCCTGGTGGAGTGTGACTATTCAGTATTTAAGTCCGACGTCATTTTGTAGTGCTACGTTACGTCCGGGTCCAAGTGGCACCAGCTCCCGTCCGCATCCCATTGTAAATAGAATATCTAAACGCGTGAATCTTTTTAAATTGACGTTATTTTTCAGAAAGGAAGCCATTGAGGGTTAAAATGGGTCTTAATGCTTCCAACTCGAGTACAATTATTAATGTTTTGTACAAGTGTCCATGACAACTAAAATATTTGATGTGGAGACAATAAAGACTATTATTATCATTATTATTGAAGGTGGCAACAGTCCATTTGCTCGGTAAAATATTTCGAAGGGATATTTACAATGTGTGCAGGCTTGAGTATGTTGAATCTAGTTCGCATTAATGAGGATTTAGTTGACACAATAAAATAAAATGGCGATAGTATTCCATGTGGGGCAGACGGCCTGTCACAGCCAGATTTTGGAGAGCAGCGCAGCTTTGTTGTTGCGAGGAAAGCGGTAAAATGACACTTTCGTGGTTGTTTTCGTCTCAGATTTAGTCTGACGGAGCGTCACAGTATAACTCCATGGGGACACAAAAGCGACACAAAAGTAGGACCCGGAAGTATCTCAGGAGGGGGCGCTCACGTCACAGCTAAAATACTGAATGGTGTGATCTTTGTGCTGGTTGCAGTGAGACCCACTGTCTACATGCATGAGCTTTTCTTCTCTTATAGCGTTTTTTTCTCGTAAAAGTACGGTACGCCCTACTTGATTATACTGTAGCGTCGCACAATAGCATCGAAAGAAGCAGATTCACAAGCCCTCGCAACTTCGTTCCGAGCTTGTTGATCTGCTACTTTTGCTTATTTTTCTTTTTGTCTGCCTCGCTCCCTGCAGACTGTCCCTGCACACTTTCTAATCTATATGATGAGCGTGTTCATTCCTGTGTGGTTAAATGGAAGTGAGTGAATTAGACTAGAGTGCTGAGATGGGACTTCATGCTGTCTGAGTGATCTCATGTATAGAGTGTGTGTATATATATATATATATATATATATATATATATATATATATATATACACACACACACACACACACACACACACACACACACACACACGCTGGCCCACCCCAGGCCATTTACAACATCAGTGCCCTTAGACGTCTAGACGTAATCTGGACGTTAATCTGTTAATTTCCCCACATCCCACTGCGGTCCATAATGAACAGAGCTCTCCATTTCCATTCCCCACATCCCACTGCGGTCCATAATGAACAGAGCTCTCCATTTCCATTGTCTGGACGTTATTTTGTTAATTTCCCCACATCCCACTGCGGTCCATAATGACAGAGCTCTCCATTTCCATTGTCTGGACGTTATTTTGTTAATTTCCCCACATCCCACTGAGGTCCATAATGTCAGAACTCTCCATTTCCATTGTGGAATTGCCAATCATTTTTGGTCAGACATAGAATATTGGACCTCCCACCCAGTTGACATTATAGTTCACACTATATGAACTGTGCTGTGAATGCATAAGCCTTTTTTTTTTACCAACCCTGACTGACTGTTACCTCAGTTGGCCAGTAGATGGAGCAAAGTTCACAATATTTGATAGGGAGCTGTCCACAAGGGGAGTGCTGAAATGGTAAACGTCTGTTTTTCCCACTATGACAAAACGGTGTACATTAAGGAACAATGATTCAAATTGAAACGTGCATTTTTTTTTGCTTCATTTTGGCAAAGCAAAAAAAACAAACAAACTAAACAATCACAGGTGTGTGTTGTTTTGTGTCTTTAGGAGAGGATTTAACATTAGAAATGCGGACAAAGCACCCTTGCGGTGGTGACTGTAGTGGTGTGCCGCGTGTCTGCGAGTGCATCTCTGCACTTGTGATGTTGCTGTGTGAGCAACTGTGCATGCATGTGCATTCTGTGTATATGCGTCCTCATACGTGTGTGTGTCTGTGTGTGTGTGTGTGTGCGTGCGTGTGATCATCTGTGCGTATGTGTGTATGCACGTGCGCACCCATGCATACCTTTGTGTGGGTCTCCATGGTGTGCACGTGTAGAGGTGACCTGGGAGGACCAGCAGCAACGAGGGCTCAATGGCTCTCTGTCAGATGACGGAGCCCACCACACACAACCCTCTGACACAGGTTGGTCTGGTGTGGACAGATTAAACACCGGGGCTTTGATTGTGTTTTCTAAAACAACAATCATACCTCTGCTTTGATGGAATACTATGAACGGTACAAGTTTCGATGCACCATACCTGTGTGTACTGTACACGTACAGTATATACAAGGTATTATGCATTTAGAAAGGAACATATTATTCTGCCAAAGTGGTCTATATACTCCTGGCTGTCTATAGCTGTTATGCTGTGGTTTCCTTTAATAACTGGTGTGGTTTTCTTTTTCATAGCTGCTGTGGGCTCTTTTTCATAGCTGCTGTGGGCTCTTTTTCATAGCTGCTGTGGGCTCTTTTTCATAGCTGCTGTGGGCTCTTTTTCATAGCTGCTGTGGACTCTTTTTCATAGCTGCCGTGGGCTCTTTTTCATAGCTGCTGTGGGCTCTTTTTCATAGCTGCTGTGGGCTCTTTTTCATAGCTGCTGTGGGGCTCTTTTTCATAGCTGCTGTGTGGACTCTTTTTCATAGCTGCTGTGGGCTCTTTTTCATAGCTGCTGTGGGCTCTTTTTCATAGCTGCTGTGGGCTCTTTTTCATAGCTGCTGTGGACTCTGTTATCTACTACTGGACCACTAGACCACACCTGGATGACAGAACTATAGAAACACTAAAAGCAAAAAGCCCTGCAGCATTATGTTTAATGCTTTATTTGTATACCTCCATCAGAACGTAATTGTTATCAGAACGTAATTTTTGAGCCCTGCTCACGAGGTACACGAGTCCTGGGGAAACCAGAACATATTATTACACTTTCAAAATCCAATCAACAAGCTCACAGGTTCCCGATCTACTGTACCAGCGTGTGAGCTTTTTCTTATGAGATTTTTTTTGCATGCCGTCAAATAGTCCCAACAATGGACTATTTACTGTCCAGGTTAGGTCATGGTCCGTTCGTTCGTTATCCAGGGAGTGAAGTTGGCTGTATTCCAGTGTGTGTGTTCTGGCTCCTCTAACAGGCATTTGGCCTCTGGTCTTGGATTAATGCTCCTGCTTTGTTCTTTCATGTGTTGTCTGTCCTCCTTTGGGTTGTGCTGTGGTGTGATGCTCGTTAAAGTTCACTCATTCGTATATTCAATCAGTTTCGACGTGTTTCGAAAAAGTTTTACAATGTCATGAGGTGGACGTTGTGAAACTGAAATGTAGGTCTCTACAGAGTGGTGATATAAAAGCCCTCCCCCCGCCCCCCCCACCCCCACCAGCTCCACACACACACACACACACACACACACACACACACACACACACACACACACACACACACACACACACACACACACACACACACACACACACACACACACGCACACACACGCACGCGCGCACGTTATATAAATGCCAACCATGTCTGGTTTGTCGGTATGCTATATAGCCTTGGATACCGACTAAGTGCATGTTTCTACGAGAGTGACCTGATAATGTTTCTCCATCTTTAATGCGTTGCCATGGGAACACATCCATCATCCACCCTCCTGCAAATCACGTCCTGGTTATGTCACTTAGCCGCTTATTACTGGCTCGGGATGAGAGTCACGTCTTCACTTGCTATGCTGTAGCTTCATTAAAAGCTAATTGCACATTGTGTCTGACTGTGTGGATGAAAAGCGGTTGCAGGTACATACATAGTAACCCACGCTGCACGCTGCCATGGCGAGGCGAGGCGAGCTGCCTCTCTCGGGTCATCTTGTGATGCAATGACACTCTTGTTAAAAGTCCACTGACCCGCTAACATACAGACAGTTAGAATGTGGGTGCACAGGCCTTTAAGCCATTGAGACCCAGCTGAGACCAGATTCTACAAAAAAAAAATCAAATGTTTGCTGAAGAAAAAAAAAAAACCCTATGTTTCTATATCAGTGGTTCTCAAACTAATTATCCACTAATTGAAATTATTTGGTTCCAGGGACCCCCCCCCCCCCCCCCCCCACTGAAGAAATTATTGAGTTAAAAATGTCTGTGAAAGAATATATCCAAAGATTTGCAGACAATAAAAATGTTATCTGCAAGCTTGTAGCTAGGAGCTTGTATACCTGCTTTTTCAACAACTAAAGTTTAAAATAAGGGTTAGTGGTTAAACTAAACGCTGAGGTGACATGGATGCGTTTCCAGGTCTTAGTGGGTTAAGTTTCCATTCAAGACTTGACCTGCCACCGAACTGTTGCTATTGTTATTTACTGTATGTCTTTGTTGCTTTGCCCTATTTATCCTCCGTTTACACTTTCCCCTTCGCCTGTTTTTCTTTGTCTCCTTCTTTCTCTTATACTTTCTCACTTCCTTTCCACACTATACAGTACGTAACATCTCTCTCTTGTGCTATTTAACCTGGAAAGCATATAGACGTTGTTCTTATACCCTTCAGTCCGGGATCGCCGGATGTATTTAGCAACATCATTTCTTTTGAAAACATTTTTTGAATAGTTTTTTTTTTCTTTCAGACATAAGTACACAGTTTATCCTTGCTACAGTGGCGTGCACAGATAGACACTAGGGGGTGCTAGAGCACCCCCTGCCCTTTTAGCAATTTTGCAAAAAAAAAAAAAAAAGGTTTTATTTTCTTTCTTAATTTGTAGTGTGTGGACCATGCGGTGACATTGATCAAATATTGATAAAAAAAAACGCTTCTACTATATTATTTAGGCCCCCACACAATCTAAAGCTATGTTTCTATGTCAGTGGTTCTTCGATCAAAGAAAAATAGCAGACCTACAAGCTCGTAGCGCGCCACTTGGTGGCGTGCTATGAGCTTGTAGATCTGCTATTTTTCAATAGCTATAAAGCACCAAAATGGTTTCCCGTCCCAAAATGCGCTGCACGCGGTGCCCTTTTTTTTTCACTTGAGCACCTGCCCCTCTAAATGTCTGTGCACGCCACTGTATATGTCCCATCAGGGAGGAATAACTCAGAGCTGGTGTGTACTGTAGCAGAGAAAGCGCTGACAGAACAACTCCATGGTCTGCATTTCCCAGACTGTGTGTATATTAACCGTGTTCTACTGAACAGCACGCACACGCACGCACGCACATGCACACGCACACACGCACACACACACACAGACACTCGCTGGTGTGAAAAGGCAAGCACTACTGTTTGTTTAGTTTTGTGCCATTGGGGGCTTCCAGCGCACAACTGGGGGTAAATACTGTAACATACTGTATACAGGTACCTTGTGTGTGTGTGTGTGTGTGTGTGTGTGTGTGTGTGTGTGTGTGTGTGTGTGCGCGTGTGCACGTGTGCGTGTGTGCGTGTGTGCGTGTATAATAATAGGTTGTGTACATTTACTAAACATTTCCCCACATTTGAACGGGTAAATGAAGGGAAAATGTAAGTTTACAGTATTGTTTTATTGCATTTAAAGGAATGCTGTGAGAAAAAGTAAAGACTTCAATAAGTGCAGTCAGTCACCACATTTTGCTTTTGGAACTGCAGTTTTTATATTAAGGATGTATAAAACCTTGAAAGCTAGCCAGCCTATTATTACACAGAATGCCAACTCATTTTCCTCTATTGCTGTGTCAAAGTATCAATAGTCATGGGAATTCATCCTTTATGCTTGCATTCACCAAACAGGGCTTGAATTTAGTGTAGCGATTAAGTCATGAATAAATTAACGTTTGTTTTATCCTTTATGTGGATCCTGTGGTCCAAACAAAAGCAAACAATATATATATATATATATATATATATATATATATATATATATACTGTACAAACGACCAACAACAAGTGATTTTCGAACTGTTGTTTCGAACACGTATTTCCTGGCAGTGCAGTGCCAGGAACACGTCTCGGAAGCAGCCCTAGGATTCTGCCGGTCCGAAGTGAAGCCACATGGGTCTGTTGGTTGTTCTGGGTCTGTGTGGTCGATCCTATCTTATGCAAACTGTCTTTATACAACACTTTATACAACATTACATTATTATACAACAACTTCAATCACAGCTGGGACTGCGCCTGAAACCGCTGTGCAGTATAATGACTTGCCCTATGTATGAATTTATATAAGCCTGTAATACTGGCCTTATCTAACTAACAATTATACATCTGTGCAGCTGTGTGGTCTGAATTTGTCTCGTTTCATTTATTCCAACACATTAACCCCCCCCCCCCCCCCCCCCCCTCCCCTCCTCCATCGTAATATTATTATGATATAATCGTTAAGCAGGTTGACCTCGGCGATTCCGCCTAATCGAGAAATCACTTGCTTGCGCTTGTGTGTCTTCCTTTCCCTGTCTGGACTGTGAAATGAGACGATGTGTTGTTGTTGAGCTGCTGGCACAAAAGACAGGACTGGGCTGGTCTGTTGTGTACTGTATGTCTCGCCACGTTGTCTTTTATACATGATGTGACACTTTCATTACTCAAGCATAAAGCTGAAGGCCTATTCATCATCATACTGTAGTTTTAAGAACAGAGTATGAACAGGCTTTCATTGAGCTGATTGTGAATGATCTGCAGGTGCGCGTCGTGTGTGTGTGTGTCCAGTGTGAGAGCATTCATTGACATTGGCTATTTGAACAGCTGAGAGGGTGACTCTCAGCTGTTCAAACGGTGTTTCCGTTGGATCTGTCAAAGTTGGGTCCAGATGCCGGGACCCTCAGTGTTCTTTGAGGGAGTTCTAAATGAACCCTCTCTCTCAGGTCTATATACGCTATACACTACAGGGCCACTACAACTGGAACCAAATGGACCCCTATATAACGCTCGATTTAGGTTCCATTTGTGTAATACGCTCATTGTTATGCACAGTTCTTTGACAGTAAGGCTGAAGTAAGACCCCTGGATATGGAAGCGAACTACCGAGTAGCACCCACCCAGTGTGGGCATATAGTGGGCAGTGTGAGAAGTGGCGGTGCATGGGTGGTGCCCGTCGTTTACAAATGCTGTAAGGCTCTGTTGGTTCCAGGAGGGTTGTGTGTATTTACAGAAGATTCAACAGTGGCCTGCACAATCACAGACGCACCCGTTAAAACCATGGGAACTGCTGCCCCACACAGTCCAAGGAGCACTTCAGTGCAGTGTTGTTTCTTAAATGTATTTCGGTGGGCCTTGAATGTGTCGTAATAATGGCTGATTTTAGATTTGGTTTCATGCTGAAAATAGCCGATCTACAAGCTCACAACGTAGAGAGCTGCTGTTTTCAGCATGAACCCAAGCATACAATGACTTATGGTTCTACTGGATCTCTTCTCCACTAGTCCAAGTTAGTCTACTTTTTATGGGTCTGACAAAATTGTCAGTATATATTTAGTCTTTAGTTTTAGTCATCACAGCTTACTTTTTATTTTTGTTTATATTTCGTTTTTCTTGGTGGGGAAAAAAGGTAGTCTTGCTCACGAAAAGGGGAACCGTGTTTCTCCGCTAACCTTTGTGTCACCGCCACTGATTAATGACATGAAACGATGGAAACACGGCTCCCTACACCATCTTTGCAGAGCAAGGAAAGGAAAAACAAGTCCTCCTCCTCAGCGTATTTCATGCTCTCTGTTGACCGCGTGGAAGGAAGGATGGAAGGAAGGAAGGAAGGACATGTCACGAATAATACGCGGTGGACAGAAAATATGTAATCGGAGGCAAGGCAACAAGAGAGAGATTGCCGGGAGCGCAGTGGATCTTAATTGGTTGCGTAACCTGCTTTCATGGCTCATGGAAAAAAAGGGCTTTTGTATGGCTGGTTTTATGTACTGTAAATGTACTGTATATTATGTGTGTTACTGTTCATGAACCCATGAACTCAAGGTTCGTTTTTTTTATTATTATTTTGTATACATTTTTAGAGTTTGAACTGGGCTAACTCTGCAAGTTTAGCCAGCACTACTCTTTTGCCTCCCTCGCTGCTTTGAGCTTGCAGTTTGTTTTTTTATCCAGTTATTTCTCCCCACAGTATACAGTATATAGTCCCAAGCAGACTCAAGTGACACCACACGTTTTCTTCCCCTCTCTAGGGTTCCTATAAAGCTTCCTCTGTCTGGTTTTATCAGCTCCCGATAGTACTTTTTTTCCTCCCCAACCATTAACATCTTTACCTTTCTTTTCCTCTTAGAGCACAGAAACTCAACCATTCTCTTCTCTTCTCGTCTCTTCTCTAATCTCTAATAATAATAATAATATATTATATCTCTACCTCAGCCTTCTTACCATTCCTTCTCTCTCGCTGTGACTTCTCTCTCATGGTGGATTTTGTGCGTCCTTTTGGTGTATTTCTATGATTTTGTTCTTTGGTGTTTCTGTGCTTGTTGTTTTGTCAATGTGTTGTTGTTGTTGTTGTTGTTTCTCGTGTCATGTCGTCTCTCCCCCATCCTTGACCCCTCCCCCCCCCCCCTCTCTCTCTCCCTCCCTCCCTCCGAGCCTCCTCTCACTCCCATCTCCTCTCCTCTGTCTGTGTGTCTGTCTGTCCATTTTGTGACGTCACTGTCCTCCCCAGAAGACTCGGACTCGCCCAGTCGGACGAACTCAGGTCTGTCCCTTCTTCTTCTTCGTCTTCTTCTTCTTCTTCTTCTTTCTTTTATCTTTTTTTCTTCTATTTACTGTTCTTTACACTTTACTGTTTCTCAACCTCTGGTCCAGGGCCCACCAGGGACTTCAGACGGGTTCTGTAAGAGTCCTTTAATACACACCAGGGACTTCAGACGGGTTCTGTAAGAGTCCTTTAATACACACCAGGGACTTCAGGCGGGTTCTGTAAGAGTCCTTTAATACACACCAGGGACTTCAAACGGGTTCTGTAAGAGTCCTTACACACCAGGGGCCACGTAAATAAACCGTTTACAAATGCACACCTATACCACATTTGGTAAATGCCTCCTTCATAAACTACTTTGTTTCCTAAAACAAATTATATGCGGCTGTTCTCGTAACATAACGAGCAGTTTTAGATTAATGACAAATTAAGCACACGAAAATAAACACTACCAGCTGTGTGTGGGACCTTTAAAGGTATATTCAGTGATTTCACTCAAAAAACCTTAGGTTTCGTTTTTGGCCTGGGACCCAAACTTTCGTCCAATCAGGATAGAGAGTCAAAAACGAAACCTAAGGTTTTTTGACCCCCAGGGGTTAACTGGGGACAGGGAGGAACTCCTTATATGGCCAGCACACTCTATAGTAGAGAGGATTATCACAACAAAACAAAAAAATAAGTGATATTTGAATTAAGTGAAATCACTGAATATACCTTTAACTCTGAGAGTTACATTTGATACTGAGGATTTTACGGTCCTATAGAGACAGAAATTGGTGTCAGATGTGGATCCACGGTCTAATTACATATGAATTATTATTAGACCACCTGGTTCTTGGATCACTGAAGTAAGCCATCAGTAGTGCCCTTAACCCATTCTGAACGGGGACCCATTTTGGTGTTAGCATCATGTCGTGCTTTAGCTATTGAAAAACAGCAGATCTACAAGCTCATATCGCGCCACCGAGTGGCGCGATACGAGCTTGTAGGTCTGCTATTTTTGAAAAATCGAAGAACGACTGACATTTTTAGAATCTGATCTCAGGTCAGAATGGGTTAATCAGACCAGTGTGTGTCCAGTGGAAACCTCGTATGAATCTGATCTCAGGTCAGAATGGGTTAAGGCTTACAGGCTCATATAGACCCACAAAGACCCACTACTGGTGGTCCCCGATGACCCAATGTTGAGAACCAGTATTGTACTCCATACCCCCCCCCTCCCTCCCCACACACACACACACACACACATCTCCCCCTCCTCCTCTCCTTTCCTTGCTCTCTCTCACCACCATTAACTGTGTCACTCACTGACTTCAGTTATTTATTTATTTATTTATTTATTTATTTATTTATTTATTTATTTATTTATTTATTTATTTATTTATTTATTTATTTATTTATTTATTTATTTATTTATTTATTTATTTATTTATTTTATTTTATTATTTATTTTATTTTATTATTTATTTATTTATTTATTTATTTATTTATTTATTTATTTATTTATTTATTTATTTATTTATTTATTTATTTATTTATTTATTTATTTTATTAATTTATTATTATTTCATTTATTTCGTTCATGTATTTGTTATTTCTTTATTTGTTTATTATTTATTTCATTTATTTCATTCATGTATTTGTTATTTGTTTATTTATTTATTTCTCAGACGTTATTAATTTTTTTTTGTCAAGGATCAGCCATAACTCTGAGCGTGTACAAATATGGAACCCTTGTGGGTCCATTTGGTTCCATTTGTTCCAGACACTGGGTAATGTTTGGACTCCCTGGCCATCAAGGAACCCTGAGTGTCCCTTGAGCTCACTTTGAGAACAACATGTTTGTTTATTATTGTTTGTATTTATTTATTTATTTCATTGGTTTGTTCTCAGACGCTTTCTTTATAGTTCAAGGGGCCACTCATAACTCCCTGAGGGACCACTTTGAGAACAACGTATTTGTTTAGTTATGTATTCATTTAGTTCGTACTCCTTGCCACGCTCTACACATTGCCAACGTTTAGGTCTGTCGGGACAGACAGCAGGTCTTATGAAGAAACACTGCGTGTGATTAATCAGAACAGTAGACAAAATACTGCAGAGTTACATTTTGGCTTGGGTGAAGAAAAAACAAAGGGGGGAAAACTAAACATCCACATTGATTGTGTCACTCTGGCCCCTTTTCCACCGGTTGGTTCCCAATGGGAACCGGTTCAGTTCTTTTCCACCGGTTGGTTCCCAATGGGAACCGGTTCAGTTCTTTTCCACCGGTTGGTTCCCAATGGGAACCGGTTCAGTTCTTTTCCACCGGTTGGTTCCCAATGGGAACCGGTTCAGTTCTTTTCCACCGGTTGGTTCCCAATGGGAACCGGTTCAGTTATTTTCCACCGGTTGGTTCCCGATGGGAACCGGTTCAGTTCTTTTTGGTTTTTAGTCCATGAGCCAGAGCTCCAAAATTGGAACGTTAATTATGAATTGAGTGTAGCAAAACCATACCTATATTAGATTGTTATCACCATGAAACTTCCCCAATTGAGTACTTACACGAAGACAATGATTTATTGTATTACAAATTTTACATTTTTAAATATGCAAATGAGGCATTATGTAGGAAAATATGCAAAATAATCAAAAATATGAAAAAGCTACTACTGTGGAAGGGTTATCGTGTATTAATTTACTTGTATTGATCCTATAAAATATTAATATAGGGTATAGTTTACCCACCAGTTTTGGAGCTCTGGCTCATGGATTAAAAACCAAAAGGAACTGAACCGGTTCCCATTGGGAACCAACCGGTGGAAAAGGGGTCCTAGTGTGACATGGTGCCCAGAATAGGAGGCCAGGAGGCCAGGGGTCACGTGGTCAACCTTCTGTTCAACCACACCACAACGTGGAGCAGTCCCAAATCTAAACCTAAACCTCACAAAACATGCCCTATATTTGCAGTATTCACTAGTGTATCACTCTGTTTACTTTGCATTAGCCTGAGCTAACGCTAGACATTTCTGGCCTAGATGGGAGGGCCGCGGCTCAGTGCAGCACTGTTATTGTGTCGACCAGAAGCAGAAACCACTGGTTGCTGGAGTATACCATTCTAACGGACTGTCAAAGTCGGCACACGTTGTTGTTTTTTTTCTTAGACGGTGTGGTGGGTTCTTCTGCCATTCTCCTCATTTTCCTCGCATAGCCTCGTTTGAATTCCACTGGTAATGATTTCCTCACTGTGTTATTTTGAGGGGTGCACACCGCTCAGAGCCCTGACGTCAAATCATTTGAAGCGATCCCACTTTTGGACCAGTGCAGCCCATGCGTAAATCCAGGCTTTCATTTTTCGCGCAGACGAAATGAAAGCCTGGGTATCGAGGCTAACTTTGCATTAATGTCGATTATGGAGGGCCATTATAATCCACCACTCCTGAATGCCTGGTGCTGGGAGTCTGGTGCAACGCACAGGCCCTGGGCCTGGTGAGAGCAGGAGTGGACCTGGTGAGACGTAGGAGGGGCCCGGACAGGAGTCAACCCACAGAGCCTAGTCCTTCCACGCGCCAGAATCTGGTTCTCCCAGTCCCGCCAGAGTAGTTGCGGAGCAACGGATTGTGTGGCCTTGCTCATTCCCTCATGGACTGATCGAGGGTAGCTACTGGGACGTAAGTTGGGATTTGATCAACCCCGGCTGGGTCGCCTGAATGAGGGGTATGATGTTGGTAGACCCGAAACCCCGTTGACCTCAGGATACATCACTGAGGATACGTCCCAGTTATCGATATAAGATTGCCTCGCTAATTTCCATTTTTGGAATCTCTCCGGTTGCTAGAGACGCTTGCTAGGGCCTCGTCTGTACTGCGTATACGCGACCAAACACGTTAGCTTTAGTTTTAGCCACGGCCTTTGCACGCTCTTTTCTCTGAAACTAACTAAGGCGCTGTCTGTGGTTTTGAACAGATCGCCAATGTTCGGACGGAGGTAATTTTGGATTTTCCGCTGATCGCGATTAAAACACATTTTCTAGAGCAAGGATGGACCTCACTCTAGCTCGCTAGCATTGACGCTATTGCTTTTGCATCCAAGATGGCATCCAAAACCTGACGCGCGTCATTGTGGAATTGCTTCTCATCACGTGGCACCCAATTAAGCACCACCACGTTCGTCCACTAGGTGGCACTCGTTGTGTTAAGACCTGCAGGAGGACCGCATTCTAAAAATGAGCGGTGCTCAAAACCTTTTCATGTCAAGGACGCCCGAAATTATATGTATTCGGCTGCCAACCCCAATGTGAAAACATGTTGTTCCAGGGAACGTTCTGTGTTCAGATTGGAGCTGTTGTTGTTGGGGTTTGTAAGGCTCCCAAATATAGAACATATTTCAGGCGCAGCTGTGTTGTGAAAGGCAGAATTTTGCCTTACCTTACAGAAATGGTTTTGTATACAGCCATTCATTTATTGAGTTCATTTCTGTCGTGTTGCGCGCACGTGCTGTGTGTGTGTGTGTGTGTGTGTGTGTGTGTGTGTGTGTGTGTGTGCGTGTGCGTGTGCGTGTGCGTGTGCGTGTGCGTGTGCGTGTGCGTGTGTGTGTGTGTGTGTAAAAACATTAATCAGACAGAAACGACTACATTCGAGGATAAAGGGTATTTGGGGATAAAGCAAGGAGAGGTGAGATGGTTTGGTCATGTGCAGAATAGAGATGAGGGCTGCATTGGGAGACGGATGCTGCATTTGGAGCATTTAGCCAGGCTAAAGAGGAGCTTTTTATGGACGCGGTGAGAGAGAAGGCCGTCTCCAGGTAGCTGGAGTGACCCAGAGAGGATGAGGAGGATGATACAAAGGCTGAAAGGCATGCATTTGCAGCTGTCCACTAATAGTTCTCAGGTCTTGTTTTTGTCCTGGGTGGTGTATGGATTTTGGCCAGGCAGAAAATGGATTTGGACATGCTGGACGCCTGTCCTCGCCTTATTGTAGATATGCCACTGATCTCCCTGTGTCCTCTAGCCCATTCTGAACGGGCACCCATTTTGGTGTTAGCATCATGTTTTGCTTTAGCTATTGAAAAATAGCAGATCTACAAGCTCATATCGCGCCACCGAGTGGCGCGATACGAGCTTGTAGGTCTGCTATTTTTTTTTTTATCGAAGAACGACTGACATTTTTTGAATCTGATCTCAGGTCAGAGTGGGTTCATCAGACCAGTGTGTGTCCAGTGGAAACCTCGTATGAATCTGATCTCAGGTCAGAATGGGCTAGGGTAGGTACCAAGCCCCCAGAGTGGCTTGCCAACGTTGAAGCCGCCGAGCCCAGTGGTCAAGGCTGGAGCTGCAGGCGGGCGTTTTTTAGTTTCTGTTTGTTTTTGCCTGTGCATTAGCGCTTCCGCATTTTGACCACCAAATGCTAGTGGTAAAAAAAAAACTAAAAAACAAGCGGAAGTAGAGCATGTTGTAGTATTTTCAAACAACCATTACAAGCGTTCTTCCGGATCCTTCAAACGCCACTGAGAAACTTCCATTGAAATGAACAGTGGGGGCGGGGCTGTTCCGGTCTCTAGATTATTATATGCTGTATTGTCCCTTGGACTACCAATCCCAAATTTTTTTTGGCATATTTTTAATTCATCGTTTTAACATACAAGAAAGATCTGGTGGTTTGAACAGATGTTTTTTTTTTTTTTTTCATTGCTAGTGTATTCTCTCGAATTGCCACCAGATGGCGGGAACGCACCATTATGCTGATTTTGGCCAAAATAGACGAATCTTCCTAAGTCACTTCCGGTTCAACGATCAACAACATCCGGCAGTATTTTGACGCTAGTCACTAGCTTGGCTGGTCCGGATTGCTAAGCTAATGCTATATTTTTCATATCTAAGTCAAATTAACCTCAAATCAACCCCAAAACATCGCAAAATATCAAATTTTTTACAGCGACGCACATAGAGACGGCGCGCGTGCACGATAGCGCACGATCACGCGGATTTCGGCCGTTTTTTGGTAAATTACATCCAACATTAGTGATATTAGCGAAAAAATATAAATTTTTGCTCTGTTAAACCCCCGATAACTGATATTGATTGTCATTCCGTTAATTCCGTGAACGGGAGGTTTGTATTTTTAGCAATACTCCGTTTTTTTCCGTTAATTGTAGCCCAGGGGTTAAAAAGACACTGGTCTCTATACTGCCTCACTCTCAGGGAAGCCGGAGCACTCACTAGTTTGAGGCCATTTCGTCGGAAGGTGCCAGATTTTGTGCCCAAGATAGAGAGAGAGAGAGAGAGAGAGAGAGAGATAGAGAGATAGAGAGAGAGAGAGAGAGAGAGAGATAGAGAGAGAGAGAGAAAGACACACGCACGCACGCACGCACGCACATTTACCCACGCAGGCAGAGTTAGAGTTGACTGTTTCTATCGTAGTAATGTTTTTGTTGGAGTCCCGAGAGTGATATTGGCGAAGGCTGAAGCACATAGTGTTGTCTGGCTGCCATTACTTGATAAATACTCTCTCTAACTGAATGAAATATCACAACATGTTCTGCTTGTGCCTGTGACTGAATCATGCTGATGGTATCCTATTAGCACAGTGATATCACTTAAATGAACTGAACTTAGCAACCTTGTCTCATTTCTCTTCTAATTCTGAATGCATTTTTGCAACTCTTTCAGTGAGGCCAGAGACAGATGCCGGGGGTATAGGCAAATTAGTAGGGTTATTTCGTAATGAACCAAAATGACAAAAACGTCTCTAGAAACTCATTATTACATTTTCACATGATATTGAAAAGACCCATATAGGATAGAGAAAAGATCTGAGAAATGAGGAAAACCAATTGATTTGAGTTTTCCTTACAATTATTAAATATAATGTAATCAATATTAATTTGTTTTGCGTGAAGAAACAAAGAGCGGATCAGAGCAAGCACTGAAAAGAATCAGGAGAAAATAATGTAAAGTATTTTTTTAGTTCCCACCGATCGTAGAAGCACCACCACCAGTTCTGTTTTAGAATTTACTAGATTTCTTTTTGCCCTTTTTGAGTACCAGGTTGTTGTTTTTTTTTCATTGTTTTCAGTTGTTGTTGTTATTGTTGCTGCTCGTTTGTTAATACAGCCAACCATTTATAAGTTCCGCCCACATTCAGCTTCTTCCATTTTACTCTGTCTCATTAGATCATAGCTCCACAGACGTGTCTCTCTCTCTCTCTCTCTCTCTCTCTCTCTCTCTCTCTGTTAGTCTTTTCTTGTCCTCGTGGGCCTCCACCGTTCTCTGACAGCTCTCCGTCTCTCTGCTCAGGTCTGGATGTGGACGAGAGGACCAGGCAGATGAAAATGAAGATGAATAAATACAAGCAAGGTGCAGGCTCTGACTCCAGACTAGAGCAGGACTACAAGGTAAACCCCACACCTGCTACAGTGTGTGTACTGTGAACGGCTCAACGTTTTTTGACCGGGGACCCCCTTTGGCAATGTCTCGGGACCCCTGACCCGGCCCCTCTCCCGACCCCCAATATAAATTGACTGCTACAATAACCTTAATAATAGAGACAATACACCATAAATAAATACTATAACCAGATATAATCATTACGGAAGGTGTATGCATGTACTATGTGTACTACAGTATATGTAAACTCTTCATTTCCATTGTCCAGCCATTCAGTTGCAAAAAAATATAGTTTTTTTTGGGGACCCCCAAAATAATTTGGCGCCCCGGGGGGGGGGGGGGGCATACTGACGTATATATATATACGTCAGTTCATGATGGAATGCAGCAGTGATCATCTCCAGAGGCCAGTGTTTACTACCGCTGTTAAAACCAAGTGCTAAAACCAAGCTGGGCTTGGAGCCCAGTGCCTCAATGGAGTCTGGGCCAAACCATATAAGACCTGCCTTCCTTTTATGTCTTTGGAATGATAACTATTGGCCTCGGAGTCAGAGGTCGGTGCATGCCATTCGTTAGTATAGTCTATAAAAAGAAGCATGTGTTAACATGCTTTGTTTGCTATTGAAGTGACGGTGACGGCTATGGTAATGCTCCATTCCTATACACAGCTGTGACGATTTAAACCAGCAGGCATTAGTACAATGTCAACACTTACTGTTAGACTCAGTCCAAGTGGACATTCCTCATTTGTATGGATATACTTTCATTTACCACTTCTTAAGAGCCTGCACAGGGACTACAGATCCCTGTTAAATAAATTATAATGGGATGAATCTAGAGTGGCAATACCCTCCATTACATTGACAGTCTCCAATCTAGTGTTGCAAATTGCGGCAAATTCTAGGGCTATTAATTTGTATACTGAGAATATTCATCTAATATTCAAACCAATATATTAACCCATTCTGAACGGGCACCCATTTTGGTGTCAGCATCATGTCGTGCTTTAGCTATTGAAAAATAGCAGATCTACAAGCTCATAGCGCGCCACCGAGTGGCGCGCTACGAGCTTGTAGGTCTGGTATTTTTTTTTAATCGAAGAACGACTGACATTTTTTTAGAATCTGATCTCAGGTCAGAATGGGTTATAATCAGACCAGTGTGTGTCCAGTGGAAACCTCGTATGAATCTGATCTCAGGTCAGAATGGGTTAACCAAAACAAACTTACTTGATTTGAAATGTATTTGTGTGTGCTCGTGCTCCGGACAAGTGAATAGGAAATATACTTGTCCAATGTCAAGCAACCTGAGTATATCATTATTTGTACCATGAGAAAAATAAATGAAATATTATGAATGGCATGGCCTCAATATGATAGTAAAGCTCTATATCCTCTCTCTGTGTCTGCAGCGTTCAGGGAGAGACCACCGGGGTTCGGACAACCTGTCGGCCAGGTCCTCAATATGATAGTAAAGCTCTATATCCTCTCTCTGTGTCTGCAGCGTTCAGGGAGAGACCACCGGGGTTCGGACAACCTGTCGGCCAGGTCCTCAATATGATAGTAAAGCTCTATATCCTCTCTCTGTGTCTGCAGCGTTCAGGGAGAGACCACCGGGGTTCGGACAACCTGTCGGCCAGGTCCTCGGACAGCGATGTGAGCGACGTGTCCGCTGTGTCCAGAACCAGTAGCGCCTCTCGATTCAGCAGCACCAGCTACATATCCGTCCAATCGGAACGGCCGCAAGGAAACCGCAAGATCCGGTAAGGCTGATTGGTCTGCAAACAGTTACATTAGCAGGACGGTGAACCCCTTCTTTTGACCCTTGACCTTTGACTATAGGGATGGAGCTCGATACCTAATACCCCGATAACAAGCTTATCGTATCAATACGTTTTGGGCTTATCAAAGCCTGTTATCGAGCATAGCGACCCATGCCGTCATGTTTAACCCATTCTGACCTGAGATCAGATTCATACGAGGTTTCCACTGGGACACACACTGGTCTGATTAACCCATTCTGACCTGAGATCAGATTCTAAAAATGTCAGTCGTTCTTCGATTTTTCAAAAAATAGCAGACCTACAAGCTCGTATCGCGCCACTCGGTGGCGCGATACGAGCTTGTAGATCTGCTATTTTTCAATAGCTAAAGCGTAACATGATGCTATACACCAAAATGGGTGCCCGTTCAGAATGGGATAAACAATCAAGACAAGAGGTGATCAAAAATAAATGTAATCACCCAGGCTGGCACAAACATGTCGGTCTAAAAGTGTATTGATACCTGCAGACCAGTAAGCAAAATTCCGCTTTTAAAAAGTGACGGTACACATATTAACCAGTTCTAAGAACCATGTTCTTCAATATTATTAACCAGTTATAAGAACCATGTTCTTCAATATTATTTTCCAAAAGTGACAAAAATGACAATTGCCTTTTGTCTGTTAGAGAAGTACTGTATTTGAAGGTCTTGGTAAAAGATACTGGTTCTGTTCTGAATTTATTGTCGTCTCCCGTCTTTCCTCAAAATAATAGAAAATGCTCGATAGTGGGCTCGATAAGACTGATCATTAATGTGCTTGTTATCAATAACAATTAACAAGCTCCATCCTTACCTTTGACTGATAACACAGTCTTATCAGGCATGGGCAAACCCTCCGAATCCCTTTCCATAATGTGTTACCTCGTTCAGACGTTTTAAATCCTTTGAAATTGTCTGCACTCGGTTAACCTAAAGAGAGAAAATGCGCCTGCTAGTAGCAACGGGATGTCATTTCTTCAGTCTCGTGTCTTGAGTTCTGGTTTGGCTCCAACTAGAAATGACTGGAGCCAAATGATGAACTCTAGCCTTTCCAGGTTGGAGATGTTTGTCCATTACTGGCAACACATAACAGTAAACACAATGCACCTCTTCTCTGCCGTCTCATATATGTAAACATATTGAGAATTCTTTTGCACTGTGCTTTTACTGTAAGTCCCAAATTTCTGTTTCCGTTGTGTTGTCTTTTCTCGCATAGCCTCATGAATCATTGATGCTTTATTTTGATTATTATTTTTGCTTCCTTTTTCTGCTTCTTGCATGCGCTGTCGCTGCACGCTGCGTGTGCCTCTCTGTCGCCGTCGTCCTCCTCAGACAATTACGATCCAGGAGCCTGTCCCGAGAGGGAGAGGAGCAGCTAGGGGAGGTGGTAGAGGAGGAGGAGGCGGCAGCGTCAGGGGGGGGAGGCAGAAAGGCTAGCAAACAAGATGGAGGGAAGGGTGAGGGGGGAGAGGGGACGGAATCGGGGGGAAAGGGGGACAGAGAGAGGGAGCAGCAGGATCATATGGTGGAGGCTGAAGAGGACTTGTACCAGAGGAGTATCTCTGATAGCGACCTCAGGTAAAAAAACATAAAAATAAAGTCACCATGTGTGGTGACCTGTGACCGTTAGACTCTGACTAACAATAACATGGAGCTGTCCTGCATCCTCATCTATGCCGACTTCCCCGCAGTTCCACTAATGACAGTGTGGTCGTGATCGTGATCCTATCCTCCTTTCTCCAACCTTTATGATGTAAATGTGGCCTCAGTTACTAGAAACAAGTGCCTTCCTGGTGTTTGGGCCCTTTCCTCTGCGCCCTCCTTAACCCCAAGACACTCCTACGTAGCAGCTGTCCCATCACCTCTGAGTGTAATCTACAGTTATTGATATTGATGCTGTAAATGTGCTCAGCAATGTCATTTTATTTCTGAACAGCAGAACTGAGTATAGAAAATGTGTTATGAATGCAGAATCTTATAAAGCACTGAAGCCATCGGGCGTTCGTTCAGCTTCAACGCAGCAGGGAACGTTCCCTTTTTTAAATCATCGAAGGGAGCTCCACTGCCGACGTTACCCTTGCGTGTTTGAGTTGCCCACGAGCGAACATAAACCCAGGCATCAGGCATCAGTACTGAGAATGGGGATTATCCCTTTTTTTCATACAGTATTTCCAATAGATTAGGCGTCTACTGTACATACTGTAGTCAACTGGCGTCTAGCGGAGCATCGTATCTCATTGGTCTGACAGTCGAGGCGTTTGTGAAATAGTTTTAGTTTCGGGAACACGTCATCAGCGTTCGAAGAAAGATTCACGGCATCATTTGTTTTCTCATGCCGACGTTCCGGTCCGGTGTGGTGTGGTGTAGGGATGCAGCTGAGGAGCTAAATGGATGCTTCCGGTGTACTTACTGACTGGGACATTTTCTTTGAGGACGCCTATAGCACTGACACAGCCACCAAGGCCATTACCGCTTATATTTCCTTTTGTGTTGATATGTATCAGAATGATACACCCCATACCTCGCGAATGAAATCAAGGAGTTGTATACAGTACATAGGAAAAAGATGGCCTTCAGATCAGGAGATCACGTGTAGGAAGTGAACTTGAGAGGAGCGCTTTTGTTGTGTCGAAGGACCCATAGCGTCCCTGAGTGCTGTTGCAGCAGCAGCTGTGAATAGTGAGCTGTGAATAGTGAGCTGTGAATAGTGAGCTGACGATACAGCATCGTTTCCGTGAGAGGATGGAGGTAGAGTACGAGCAGGAGAGAGAAAAAGAAAAAAAAAACCACAGGATAGAAAATGGTCAAATAATCAAAAAAAGACATATGAATGTACAGATATAGCAGGTATGTAATATTTGCATCAATTGCAGGTGTCTTGTGTACATGGTATTTTGAATATTGGCATCATAATTATGCACAATGAGGCGAGTAGCAGCAGTTACACTTATTAAAGGAGAATTCCATGCTAAAAGGCTTTCTTCCTTTTATTTGTAGTTGTTACGTCCCCACCAAAGAGGTCCAGGTGTTATTTTGTGCAAAAGCTCCTTATTGGCTATTTCCCCTACCATAAGCCCTCAATGAATTGAATGGGAATTGAATGGGGCTATGGGGTGTTGTGCTAATTCACTTATTTCCATCGCTCAAAATTATATATTTTTTGTATATATCCTCTCTTCATAATGTAAATAATATCCCAAGTGGCACAGTTTACTACTTATTTCGATGGAAATAAGCAAATTAGCACAACACCCCTTCCAGCACAGCACAATTCCCATTCCATTCAATGCAATTCATTGAGCGCTTATGGTAGGGGAAATAGCCAATAAGGAGCTTTTGCACAAAAAACCACCTGGACCTCTTTGGTGGGGACGTAACGACTACAAAGAAAGTTAAGAAAGGTAAGAAAGCATTCTAGCATGGAATTCTCCTTTAATGTGCAGTTCAACAGACCAGTTGTATGAAGTATGAATGTAATGAATGTAATCTACATGAGGGAAGGCCCACTCATAATAACACCCACCTTTGTATAATATTACTGCAGTAAAGCAGCTTATATTCTTCAAAATAATGACGCTAGAGTGCCAGAGACAGATTGTACTCTGAAAAGCTCCGCCTTATACCCCCCAAAAACCGGGAGGCGTAATCTTCCGTTCTCACGCTGGTACATCTAAAGTCCCTCTAGAAGCGTTTATATCCCAAACAAGATGCTTCCTGAAGTCAGAAATGAAGACATGAGGCCTAATGGTCCAGGCGCATGATGCCACATGTATATATACACATCATTAGCATTAGTTCGTTTTAAATAGCTTAAATATCCCAACGTTATGTCATTTGAAACAGACATTCAGTTAATAATTGCGGCTAAATTCACAATGAATTACGATGGAATAATACATGACCGAGTGGACGTACCGAATGGACCAATATCATTACGTTAAAGGGATTGTGACATTAAAAAAAAGGTTTTGGAATTGTTCTTGTTTTTTTTTTAGGTTTACTAATCTCAATTGCACCCAAAAAACATGAACTTTTAACATTCAGTAGATTTTCTGTGATCTGGGGTTTTCTGGCTCAAACAGGTGCTCTGATTTGCCGGCAGTAAGTGACATCACTTACTGCAAATCCCATATATGTCAATGGGATTTGCCAGCAGATGTCACTGTTTCACTGTGTTGCCTGTTTTCATTGTAGCTCAAAAGGCCCAAAAAACCCCAAAGAAAACTTCAGACCACAGAAAATCCACTGAATGTTCAAAGTTCAGTTTTTTTGGGTGTAATTGAGGTCATAAAACCTAAAAGAAAAAAGAAAAAGAAAAATAAATTAAAATGAATGTCATAAAACCTTTAATGCTTGCGAGAAAGACCTCCGTTACCGTCATGTTTAACACGCCACCATTTCAGCGTGTCCACAAGGAGTCTCATTTCCTTTCTGGAACGTGTAGGGTTAATGGACGTTAGTTTAAATTAAGAAAACTATGTCAAGAGCAAATTGAAGAACAAATTGATTTAGAATCCCACAGGCTCTCACAGTAGGCAAAGCAGATTAACCCAGCCTTCTAATAAGATGTCAACACCATCAAATTACACTCACAGCGTGTTCTCCTTGCCAACCTAATGCCTGTTTTATACTTAGTTGTGCGCCAGTGTCGTGCATGAATGAAAATAGCCAATCTACAAGCTCGCAACCCGTTATCTGCCAATGTGGTTTGACTCAAAACACAAAACGGTTGAGCTTGTAGATCGGCTATTTCTGGTGTAAGACACCGACGCACAGCAATGTACAAATCAGGTTTCATGGGGCTTATTACACACTGCAGTCTGTATTACATTTTTAAAACTGTCATTAAATTATGCACAGCCACCTTGCATACCAATAATAACCCATTCTGACCTGAGATCAGATTCATACGAGGTTTCCGCCGGACACACACTGGTCTGATGAACCCATTCTGACCTGAGATCAGATTCTAAAAATGTCAGTCGTTCTTCGATTTTTCAAAAATAGCAGACCTACAAGCTCGTATCGCGCCACTCGGTGGCGCGATATGAGCTTGTAGATCTGCTATTTTTAAATAGCTAAAGCACGACACGATGCTGACACCAAAATGGGTGCCCGGTCAGAATAGGATAAGCAGCTTCCGATGCGTATTATTCTATTAGTTGTGAGAGAAAAAAAGCCATCAGATGGTGAGGATATTTGCAACACTATAACGCTAACCCTTGTGTATAACACGCAGATGATGCAAAATAACACGGAAAATCGAACCTTATATCCGAAACCTTAAATGAACAGACAAAAGCTTCGAAGGCAGATGTGTATAAACGTGATTGACACAACATGAGTTTTTATTTATTTTTATATATCAATGTTCAAGCTGCTTTGTTGTTGCTGGTGACTGCATGTCTCCTTGGACTCGACAGGAAACACATTACGCTAAAAGCCAACATGTCCTTCATGTAAGACGACTATCACAGCATCAAGGCTTTACCTTTGTGTGCACATTTGGGGAGCACATGCACTACATACATTACTGTATGTTCTGTACCGTAGGACATTATAGACTGTGACCCCCAGGTGGTCGCATGGTGTTTGGAACCATGTGTGGATTAGAAGAAACACTGATGAGCCATGGACGGTTTTCTAGCAGCTCGCCCCTGACACTGTATAGGCAAGGCGAGGCAAGTCAGGCAAAAACACAATGTAAAAGGACATTTGAATATAAACAAAAGTAGTACAAGTTATATAGAAATAGAAAATATATAAACAAGAGTCAATTTCAGTGCAGAAGATGAATTGAAAAATCTCAATCGAAGGCATGCAGCAAACAGAATGGTTTTTAGCTGTGATTTAACCCATTCTGAACGGGCACCCATTTTGGTGTCAGCATCATGTCATGCTTTAGCTATTGAATAATAGCAGATCTACAAGCTCATATCGCGCCACCGAGTGGCGCGATACGAGCTTGTAGGTCTGCTATTTTTGAAAAATCGAAGAACGACTGACATAGAAACATAGCTTTTTCAGAAATCTGTCATTTTCAAACAGACATTTTTAGAATCTGATCTCAGGTCAGAATGGGTTAAACAAACGTGAGACTTGTAGCAGACAAGTTCTAGATATGTGGTGCATAAAATCATGTATTTTCTAAGGACATAAAGCAGACCTTTTCCCAAATGACCTGAGAGGTCCCGACGGGTGGTTGAAGTACAAATTGTTTGTGAATCCCACAGGCTCTCACAGTGGGTTTGCTGTATTCTTATATGTGGCTGACCGCCTGACCTGTTGCTGTGTCATACTCTGCGGAGTTGTGTTGTGTTGTGTTGTGCTGTGTTGTGTTGTGTTGTTGTGTTGTGTTGTGTTGTGTTGTGTTGTGTTGTGTTGTGCTGTGCAGTGCTGTGTTGTGTTGTGTTGTTGTGTTGTGTTGTGTTGTGTGCACTGTCCTTCACCTGTCTGGGCCCTATTAACAGTGACATGTGTCTGTTCCTTATACTACAACCTGTCAACATGTACATTTACCACCCTATTTCCTCCCCACCTGTCTAACCACCTCCTTGATCCAATTTCTCACACCTTCTGCAAATCTGCACCTGCACGCACGCACGCACACACACACGCACGCACGCTCGTAACACACACGCAACCTCCCCACTCATCATCATCATCATCATCATCATCACCATCATCTTCTAGCATCGATTCACATTTGACACGGTTGATAACAAAAAAGGGAGGCTTAAAATCGGTTTATAATCGCAACAAAGTGAATATCAAGTGGCTGATTTGAAGATGAGATTATACAAGTATGAATCGTAAACCAAAGAAAAACAAAAGCCTACCTGCGCTGAGCGTGAGTTGACCTTACCTTTCCCCGTTTACTGTAAAGATCTGTCATGACAGCTGGAGAGCTTACAGTACATCATTCATGTACAGTAGATGCACTTCATAAGCTCTACACTACTGTATGTGAGCCATTATCCCATTTTGGGCAGGAACCCATTTTGGTGTTTTATAAGCATTATGTTACACTTTAGCTATTGAAAAATAGCAGATCTATTTTTTTGGGGTCCTTGACATGAAATATTGATTACCACCAATATAGAAACATGACGTTTTTTCAGAATTATTTCATGATTTAGAAGATTTTTTTTTTAAATTTCGATGTCAGGCCTAAATCGCCTGGAGTGATCAAAATCTCTACCCCAGAATGGGTTAACAGTCTTCCAGTTCCTATATAACCCATTCTGACCTGAGATCAGATTCGTGGAAAGGTTTCCACTGGACACACACTGGTCTGATTGACCCATTCTGACCTGAGATCAGATTCTAGAAATGTCAGTCGCTCTTCGATTTTTCAAAAATAGCAGACCTACAAGCTCATATCGCGCCACTCGGTGGCGCGATATGAGCTTGTAGATCTGCTATTTTTCAATAGATAAAGCATAACATGATGCCAACACTAAAATGGGTGCCCGGTCAGAATGGGATAAACCTGTGTGCCGTGTTTGTGCTTCTAAAGACCCCTTTTTGCTGTTCAAACTGAGGCAGACGAGATTAGCTTGTTTTTACCACCAAGGACCACCGTGGTTGTGCTTTGAATGATTTGCAGGCATGCAGAGCTTAAATTGGATCACCTTATTTCACCTTTGAGCCGGCTAATGGATCCTACTGTCTATTTCCTGCTCAGGAGAGGTTAGAGTAGGTTACTGATTGCATTGGAAGATGTTTTTTTCATTCTCTTTATTTTGTTATTTATTGTACTGCTTTTGCCCCGTCTTGGCCAGGTATCTGCTTGAAGAAGAGGTTGCATCAATGTGACTGTCCTGAATTTATTAAACTACAGCGTTGCCCGTTGGGCACTGGCTGGCCTACTTGAAACGATGCGAGTTGGAAATGCATGCCCCGCCCAGTTATTATACAGTCTGTGTCCCTTTTATGCCCATATATGAATATGTTATTTGTCAGCCATGCTCAAAGATGGAGTCTATTAAGATATGGAGATCTAGGGGTGATCAGGTGTGATCAATTAATTGGCTAATTTGGGCCCTGTCCAGAGCCTCATGGGCAGAGGCTTTAGTGCTGGTTCTTGACAACGGTGTATCCCAACGACGAACGCGTCGGTGGGACACGCGTGTGTGTGTACTCGTCACCATATATGTACGTATGTATGTACAGACAGACAGACGTACAGAGACGTGGTGCATTTATAGTTAGAAGATAGATTTATGCAAGTTACATACACAGTACATACAGACAGACAGACAGACAGACAGACAGACAGACAGACGTATACCTGTAGACAGACATTCCCTTGTTATGTTCTATAATGTTAGATAAGAGCTTTTCGGTCGAGAGCGTTGATACGTTAACACAATTAACGAAGCTTTATTTTCCACTTGGATTAAGCGTGATTGTCATGGAGCGTGGTGATAAAACCAGAGACTCTCATTACTCAACGCGGCTCGTTATGTAAACCGTATAACGACGACGACGCCCACATCTGGCTATAATATGCAAACGAATGTCAGGGCGCTGTGGTGACATTTCACAGCGGAGGCATCCTCCGTGCCTCCAGAAATGATACTGTAACCCGTATAAGACCCAGGTTTTATTGAAAGACATAAAGTCGGGTCAATGTGATCGGTGTTAAGATGCTAGATTTCCTCTGAGTGCTGTTTTCTTTTATGTTGGCTGACCTTTTCTTTCCCCCACGTGTGAAAAGGACACGCCGGCGATGCTATCTAACTTGGCAGAAACACTGCTGCTCCCTCGGCTCGCTGCAATGCACTCATTTTATCCTGACTCGATTGCTGTGTTTGAGGTCACAGTACACGTCGTACATCTACATGCATTTAGCCTCGTGTAATACTAGAACACCATAGCTGTGTCACCCATAAAAACCTCCTATCTCCCAATTTCTTAACCCATTCTGACCTGAGATCAGATTCTAAAAATGTCTTCGACATCCTGACAATTTTCTGAAAAAGCTATGTTTCTATGTCAGTCGTTCTTTCGATTTTTCAAAAATAGCAGACCTACAAGCTACAAGCTTGTAGATCTGCTATGTTTCAATAGCTAAAGAATAACATAATGCTAACACCAAAAGGGGATCCCGACAAAATGGGTTAATAAACACATTTTGAAAAATGTGAGTACTTTTACTTTTACTTTTGCTACTTGATGCCAATACCTTTTGTAGTTTTACTCAAGTAAAATGTTGAACACAGGCCTTTTACGTACGAACGGAGCATTTTTATATTGAGCAATTGATCTGCATTTGCACACGGCCATTGATCTATCTATCTATCTATCTATCTATCTATCTATCTATCTATCTATCTATCTATCTATCTATCTATCTATCTATCTATCTATCTATCTATCTATCTATCTATCTGCACACGTGCCTGCGTGTGTTAGTTTACATCTGTACATCTGTGTCACTTCAGCGTTTATCCACTTTAGCCATTATTTAACCCATTTAGGCCTGAGGCCGATTCTAAAAACGCCTCTAAATCCTTCAAACATTTATATAGCAGCATCAAAAATGTAACATTTTTGAATACTGTACATACTGTACAGAACACCAAAATGGGTTCCCGGCCTGAGGGGAACATAATGTTAGCTATTGGAAAAATAGCAGATCTACAAGCTTGGCCCTCGGTGACATGATATGAGCTCGTAAACGTGTGCAAATCTTTGAATGTAACGTTCTCTCACAGTGAACGTTTTGAACTCATAATATCTTTGCTTCTGGGGATCCCTGGAACAACATATGTGACTCGTTTTGATACACAGCCTGCCGTCGTGAGGGTGGCAACCATTCAGGACAGCTGGAAAACTATGTTCTTTATCTTCTATCTATCTATCTTATTCTTTATTGTTTTATTTTTCTGTCTATAATAATAGTAGCATGTGGGGTCCTTGACATGAAATAGTTTGAGCACCACTGATATAGAAACTTATTATATTGCAGAAAACTGTGGCGATTTAGATTTAGAACATTAGTGGAATCTGGTCTCAGCTCTCAGTGGGTTAAATAGCGCCTCTCAGTCTGGTGCTAATGCCTCCATTGTTGTTGCCTGGGTAACTCCTCATGCCTGAGAGGAAGAGCAAAGAGGGTCTAGTCTGAGTGTCCATTAGCAAAGGCAGCATGTTGACTTTTATAAATATTGAATCAATGAAAAGTATTTACAAGAGCTTATGACTTCCAAAGGAACACACAAATGTTTTTTTCCATTTCCTTGAAAAGTAATGGTCATCCGTCCACCTGACAGCATCCATGGACACATCCATATCAAGCTCTACCAAAAATAAACAAAGCCACCGGAGCATCCATGACAAACAGAATTCCTTTTTGAGTGGTGCAACCACTCCTACAACCAGCAATGTCCGCGTACACCTATGTATGTGTTCACCTATGTATGTGTACACCTATGTATGTGTTCACCTATGTATGTGTTCACCTAGCTCTTCTACTGCTTTGATTCTGCTCTGCAGTAAGGCTATGTGACTATCAGTATTAAATCTCAAATCGAAATCAGACCAGCCTCTCCTCTTTTGTGGAAATCTCACGAACGTTTGACCTACTCACCAATACAAAGACGGGTTGTGTCAATAGAAAGACTACTTTCCTTAGTGGACGCACTCTGAGCCCCCCCCCCCACCACACGTATAAACGGTACTTTTTGGCCAGAATTTGCCGATATTGCCCAGAGAACTGCCTCATAGAGAATATTTTTCCTCCGGTGAAAAAAAATCCCTTTCTGGCCAAAAAGTACCGTTTATACGTGTGGTGGGGGGCTCAGAGTGCTTCCACTAAGGAAAGTAGGCTTTCTATTGACACAACCCGTCTTTGTATTGGTGAGTAGGTCAAACGTTTGTGAGATTTCCACAAAAGAGGAGAGGCTGGTCTGATTTAGATTTGAGATTTAATACTGATAGTCACATAGCCTTATTGCAGGGCAGAATGGAAGCAGTAGAAGGCTATGGACCAGAGCTAGTGTTCACCTATGTATGAGTACCAGTAGGGGCGCTGTTGTGCCATGCAGAAACAGAGAGAGAGAGAGACAGTGCTGCACTGTTGCCTGCTAATGAGAGAGAGAGAGAGAGAGAGAGAGAGGAGGGGGAGGGGGAGGGGGGAGAGAGAGGGGAGTTGCACCACTCGGTTCACACGGGTGTGATTTTTTTATTTACAAGGTACACCAACGTTTCCAACATGACTCTGACTCTGATGAAGATGTCACTTTGGCTTCCATGATGAGGAGGACGCAAAGGGCATTTATTTGTCCATGACACTCCAGCGCTTTATTCTTTTTTGTCTGCTGATGTGTCCCTGTGTGTCTCCTGACTGCGCTGATGTGTCCCTGTGTGTCTCCTGACTGCGCTGATGTGTCCCTGTGTGTCTCCTGACTGCGCTGATGTGTCCCTGTGTGTCTCCTGACTGCGCTGATGTGTCCCTGTGTGTCTCCTGACTGCGCTGATGTGTCCCTGTGTGTCTCCTGACTGCGCTGATGTGTCCCTGTGTGTCTCCTGACTGCGCTGATGTGTCCCTGTGTGTCTCCTGACTGCGCTGATGTGTCCCTGTGTGTCTCCTGACTGCGCTGATGTGTCCCTGTGTGTCTCCTGACTGCGCTGATGTGTCCCTGTGTGTCTCCTGACTGCGCTGATGTGTACGGCTACTATTTCTTCTCTATTAAAAGAGCTCTGCCACTCAGTTTAATAAGATGGCAGTTTGAAGAGCTCAGAGGTTCAATGTTCGGTTGTATTGAAACTATATAGACAGATAGTTCTGGCATCCCCGTCCACATGATCGATGGTCAAATATGACTCCACTACAAAGTGAAAGTTGCTCTCTCAGATTTGTACTTGAGTTAGTGGAGTAGCCTACTTACTTATGAAAAAGCATTTTGAATATTCCAAAGTACGTGCTTTTGAATATACAAAAGTACAAATCAAAATTTTTATTATTATTTACAATAATAATACAGACATTTTCAAAAATATATCAATAATAATGATCAACAAGCAAGGTCACAAGGTGTAACATGAGAACATTGTGTGAGCTTATAGATCCCTGATTTTCACTATTTTGAAATTATTAAGTATTAATTCATTAAATTATTATTATTTGTCTGGCCGAAGGCATTTTCAGCATGTAACCAAGTGTAAAACCAGCCATTATGATGACATCAAGGCCCGCCAAAATACATTTTTAGTCAACTAAATCAACTGTAGATTTAGTCGACTAAAATCTTATGACATTTAGTTGACTAAAACTAACCAACACTAAAACATGTCAGATGACTAAAATATGACTAAAACTAAATAAATGTTTATTCAAAAGACTATATGACTAAACTAAAAGTCAAGATTTGCTGTCAAAAATCAACACTAGACTGTCGTATACAAGCAGCCACTCTGGTCGGAGGCACAGTTACCATAGAAACATCTTTCTGCCCTGCTGCTCTTCTGAAAAGACCAACAAGATGAGGATATGAGAGAGAGAGAGGATTTCAAAACACACACACCTTGGATGACTTCTGCATTTCCATATCTATGCTTCTTTCAATGATTCAGATGTCAGTGCTGTGTTGTTATTGCTGGCACGGACGGAAAGGAAGAGGGGTATTTAGTAATTCAGCCATTCCAAAACCCATATGGTCTTACCGAAATAATTGGCACAACATTAACCCATTCTGACCTGAGATCAGATTCATACGAGGTTTCCACTGGACACACACTGGTCTGATTAACCCATTCTGACCTGAGATCAGATTCTAGAAATGTCAGTCGCTCTTCGATTTTTTCAAAAATAGCAGACCTACAAGCTCGTATCGCGCCACTCGGTGGCGCGATATGAGCTTGTAGATCTGCTATTTTTCAATAGCTAAAGCATAACATGATGCTGACACCAAAATGGGTGCCCGTTCAGAATGGGTTAACCCTGGCCTAACATTATGTAGGCAAATATAAAATTAAATCAATACAGAATAAAAATGTAAAAAATAAAGCTAATATTCAACCTTACAGGCTCAATGTAGATCTGCTACTGTCAAATAAAAATCTTCTCGTGATTAAGTGAAAAGTAGAGCGTCACTCACTCGCTCATCCCCTCGATTCCCCTGGTTCACGGAAGTAATTTCTCTATGGAGATCTTAACATTGTCTACTATATAATTTGCATTGTGGTCCAAAAACAAACAAGCTGTCTCTGCGTTATTGTCAGCGAGGTGTCTCTGTATCGTTTGCGACAGTCAGTCACTCATATATGATACAGTCTGTTGAAAATGTAAGTAGCAGTAACATTTTCTCTCAGTCAGTTGATTCTTCATATCCATATGAGTGAAGCGGCCTGGATGATATTTCTCAAGCACAGTTCTTATATGAGGCAATCTAAAATCCCCTTATGGGGATTACAATGCAAATAAAAAGTCCTTGAACCCGTTGGATTTGCGCCCTCTACCGATATTGACGTCAGACTTCAGTGCTCTATTCAGTGCTCCGCTTAAGGAGGTTATTAACCGAACCGAACCAAAAGTGTCAACACTACTACTGGGGCAAAAATAAATGAATATGAGGCTTGTTTCTGTGCCTTTTAGGAACACGATGGCCTAGATGAGAATAATGCACAGAGAGCAATGTGCATGGTGATGGGGGAACATTGTGTTCTTTTGGGCTGAGGTTGAAATCCAGGAATCCCTGGAGAGCCGCGTTGCACTGTTCCAAGCAGTGCAGCCAGGCCAGGCCGGGCCGGGCAGGCAGACAGGCCCGTGTGCTGCGGGGGCTGGGCCCGAGTGCCAAGGCCCGGCCCGGGCAGGAGAGGTGGTGCTGGACATGGAAGAGGACAGCGCGTTAAGCTGTGAAAATAAGCTCATTTAAGGCGGGAGCGAGCGTCCTTTGTTTAGGCAAGCACAATGATTTAATACATTTCATGGATACACCTTGAAGCTGTTCTTTGGCTTTTTGTTGCCTGCGGGGGAGCAAGGCAAGCAAAGGCGGGCATCGTTTTTTTGGCACTGCCAGGGTGTGTGTGTGCGTGTGCGTGTGCGTGTGTGTGTGCGTGTGCCAGGCAGCGCTTGGTGCCCTATAGGCTACAGCCCTGTAATGCCTGTGCATTAATCCGAGCCTATAGTTGGTTGCCTGCATACAGTATGTGTGACCATGGCCATGATATCTTCTGGCATTCCTGCTTCATATTTTATCGTAAAACACTAACCAGTAAGACGACCCTGAGGCTGAGAAGCCGCCTGCACACATGGCGCTTTGGCATGGTGCTTTGGCATGGCAGTCAGATCAACATATGGAATGAATTCTGTACTGGCCATATATGGAGCGTGTTTTGAGTGTACAGGGTTTGATGAGGTCTGGCCATTATATGGAGCGTGTTTTGAGTGTACAGGTTTTGATGAGGTCTGGCCATGTATGGAGCGTGTTTTGAGTGTACAGGTTTTGATGAGGTCTGGCCATGTATGGAGCGTGTTTTGAGTGTACAGGTTTTGATGAGGTCTGGCCATGTATGGAGCGTGTTTTGAGTGTACAGGGTTTGATGAGGTCTGGCCATATATGGAGCATGTCTTGAGTGTACAGGGTTTGATGAGGTCTGGCCATTATATGGAGCGTGTTTTGAGTGTACAGGGTTTGATGAGGTCTGGCCATGTATGGAGCGTGTTTTGAGTGTACAGGTTTTGATGAGGTCTGGCCATGTATGGAGCGTGTTTTGAGTGTACAGGGTTTGATGAGGTCTGGCCATATATGGAGCATGTCTTGAGTGTACAGGGTTTGATGAGGTCTGGCCATTATATGGAGCGTGTTTTGAGTGTACAGGGTTTGATGAGGTCTGGCCATTATATGGAGCGTGTTTTGAGTGTACAGGGTTTGATGAGGTCTGGCCATTATATGGAGCATGTTTTGAGTGTACAGGTTTTGATGAGGTCTGGCCATTATATGGAGCATGTTTTGAGTGTACAGGGTTTGATGAGGTCTGGCCATGTATGGAGCATGTCTTGAGTGCACAGCGTTTGATGAAGTCAGATCAACATTATGGAATGTCAGAACAGGTCAGCTCCATATATGGAGATCCAAGGGTGGCAGGGAGGGCAGTGTCTTGAGTGTACAGGGTTTGATGAGGGCCCAGGTACGGCCCGGCCTTTACGTTTTGGGGGCCTGTTGAGAACTCAAGGCATGACCATATATGGAGGTATGACGTGACACACGGAAAATGCAGGTTTTCATAGTAAATGCTACCTACGGTCGCAATTGGATATTGTCGGGAGTGGAGGCGCTTTGATGTTGACTTCAAAGCTCTCTTCGGTGCCATAACTGATCAATGCCACTAACCCTACAATGTAAGCATTCAATATTTATGTTTTAACCCATTCTGACCGGGCACCCATTTTGGTGTCAGCATCATGTTATGCTTTAGCTATTGAAAAATAGCAGATCTACAAGCTCATATCGCGCCACCGAGTGGCGCGATACGAGCTTGTAGGTCTGCTATTTTTGAAAAATCGAAGAGCGACTGACATTTTTAGAATCTGATCTCAGGTCAGAATGGGTTCATCAGACCCAGTGTTTGTCCGGTGGAAACCTCGTATGAATCTGATCTCAGGTCAGAATGTTTTAAAGTACAGGCTGATACACAGCAGAGCCCACCAGCGCCGCGAGGCCTGCCATAAACAATGAGCGTTAGAAGCTGATGTATGAGGTGTGTGGCACTGTGTGCATATGGTTTTAGAGTGTATGAGGTGTGTGGCACTGTGTGCATATGGTTTTAGAGTGTATGAGGTGTGTGGCACTGTGTGCATATGCTTTTAGAGTGCATCTGGATTACTGCCGTGCCAAAAGCAGTGCCAGCTGCCAGCTCATGTTGAACAATATGTTTCCTTCTGAGCAGTGCAATTATAGAGAACATGTATCACATTTATCGGTGTTTAGATACATTTTGATTAAATAGTTGCATATATCATAGAACAGTGGTTCTCAAACCTTTTTAATTTAAAAAGGACCGCCCAGTTTGGTATGCATTTGGCCATGCGTTTTCCTCCCTCTATACAGTTTGTTATAGTTGTGTTTGTTATTAAATAAGCCACTCATGTATTAATAACTCTTTGCCAATGATTTTAAGAATGAACAAGACGTGGTCCTATGAAAGGCGTTGCAGTCAGTAAGACTCTACGTAGCACGGCACAAACTACATTTCGTCAAAACAATTGGAACATATTTAGGCAGGCTGCAGTCATGTAGGTAGGAAGGGAGCTTTATAAACAAGTAAAATAATTTTAAAATCAATCCTAAAAAACAACCGGAAGCATTGTTCATTGTAAGTGACAACTTGTGTGGGCTGAGCACCAGCATCAAACTGATTGTATGCTTAATTGAGGTTACACAGGTCACAGTCAATACGGTATTGATTTGCAAAGTCTATTCGCTTGGATTGTTAGTTTATGGAACAGAATGAGGACTCATTAAGATATGAAAGGAGTAATACGCAGTCACAGGGGTTGTGTTTCTCTAGGATCCACGAGACTAGACTTTAGTTACGCTTGTACGCTAGAAGCAATAACTCCCCCTGATAAGTGATAACCAGCTGAACCTCTCACTCAGAGCGATGTGGACCAGCCTGGTCATAATAAGCTAATGTAATAGCGCTGAAGCTCGCTCTTTTTTGCATTGCATTGGATTGATGCCATCAAGTAAATGTTGTTGTACAATTCAGTGACAAAATAAAATCATCCATCCATCCATCCATCCATAGCAGAGAATACACTTCCATTCCTCCATCCATCTTCAGCTGCTTAACACAGAGGTATAGAAGTTCCACTAGGGGACCTAATCGAATTAATTCATTGAGAAGCAGGTTCTTGTCAAGCTTCTCACCCTATCCCACCGTAAGGGAGATATACCAGCCACCCGCCTGAGAAAATGCATTTTATTTGGCCACTTATTATATGCACAATATCATTCTCTTTTGGTCATCATGATCCATATTTCATGACCGTTAGGTCGGTGTGGTATGAGAGAAGATTGACCACTAGATAGAGCGCTTTTCAATGCTATTGCTTGGCGTGCGCATGTGCGCACGTGCGTGCGTGCGTGCGTGCGTGCGTTCGAATGAAAAGTATATTTAAAGGAGCCTATTTGAACTAATTGAAGGAGGCAGGCCTACCCCCCCCCCACCCCCCCCTTCTCGCCCTCCACCAGCTCCAAATTATAATCAGCATGTCCTCCTCTATTATTTGGTCTTTATAGGACAGTGGAGTGGTTGAGGTCGCACCACGTTATTAGATGTATAGCCGGAGGGTGATCTTTTACACGTAGTAATCATGCCTTTAATATTAAAGACCCAGCGAGTCTCCGTGATACGGGATGTAATTTGTCCCTTTTTTAACCCATTCTGACCGGGCACCCATTTTGGTGTCGGCATCATGTCATGCTTTAGCTATTTAAAAATAGCAGATCTACAAGCTCGTATCGCGCCACCGAGTGGCGCGATACGAGCTTGTAGGTCTGCTATTTTTTGAAAAATCGAAGAACGACTGACATTTTTAGAATCTGATCTCAGGTCAGAATGGGTTTAATCAGACCAGTGTGTGTCCGGCAGAAAACCTCGTATGAATCTGATCTCAGGTCAGATTGGGTTAATAAGACCCAGCGAGTCTCCGTGATACGGGATGTAATTTGTCCCTTTTTTAAAGAGCGAGTGGCTACACTCTCCTCTCGCACCCAAACGGGACACTTCATTCCTGCCCCTTTTTACTCTCTCTCTTTCCCGCAGGGATGGATATTATTGAATTGTGACGAGATTGACGAGTTGTCAGTGTGTGTGTGTGTGTGTGTGTGTGTGTGTGTGTGTGTGTGTGTGTGTGTGTGTGTGTGTGTGTGTGTGTGTGTGAGTGTGTGTGTGTGTGTGAGGGGGAGAGGGAGAGGGAGAGGGAGATAGATAGATCTGGGGTGGTTCCGAAGGGAATTAATTTATTAAACAAGCCGTTGTTCACGTGAGAACCAGCAGTGGTGGAAGAATTGTTCTGATTCAAGTAAAAGTAGCAAATACCACAAATATACTCTGTTACAAGTGAAAGGCCTCTATTCAAAACGTTTATTTGAGTAAAAGTACAAAAGTAATGCAATACCAACGTATGTGCAATACTAACGTAGGCCTACTATCATTAGATTTTTTTTGGTCGGCATTTGATCTGCAGACAACCGATTTCTCCCGTTTTCAGGGGATTTGTTTTTCATTACACCAAAGAAATGATTCTCCATCTCATCGATTCGTTTTTACACTGAACGTAACGATGCCCTGTAGCTCTCTACTAATATGTTTCACGAAACAGAGCCTGTGGCATTTAATTAGTTCCTTCAAACTTAGAAACACTTCACCAATGTCAGCCTGCCCCCAATTCTCTTCCCACGAAGACGCCTGCGTGCCATGGACTCATTGAAACAGCCTAAAATAAATAAAGAAGTAAATGCAGTACGAAGCAGTTTGAAGGTCTCATATTATACGATACAGTAGCTGCATAGCACATAACAATGAGCAATGTCTACTACTAACAATGGACAGCTTAATACTGTACATTTCTGGGGACATTTATGGATGGTGTTCCAGCAGGGCCACAATAAAACTCCCCCGGGGGCCAAATTATTTTTGTCCCACAGGCCGCCGGTTGAATATCACTGTGACATTCATCCTCATCTCCCACACTGCATGTTCTATTCTATGTGAGAGCTGCATGTAACCGACCCGTACTATCATTTCACTGTGGTTCTCAAAGTGGGCTCCGGGGACCCTCAGGGGGTCCCTTTGCGAGTGTTCAAATGGACTCTTATGCAGGTCTGTGACTCTGAGAGCGTACACATGGAACCAAATGGACCCGTGTCTAAGTGTCCACCTGATCCCATTTGCTCTCCTCTCAGAGTGAAGCCATTTGAGAACCACTGTTTTAGAATGCAGAATCCTGTAACTTCTAAACGCCCAAAAGCACTGAGTCATGACTTCCTGTATCTGAACTCTATCCATTTCCCTTTCCTTCATTTCCATCCTCTCCTCTCCTCTCCTCTCCTCTCCTCTCCTCTCCTCTCCTCTCCTCTCCTCTCCTCTCCTCTCCTCTCCTCTCCTCTCCTCTCCTCTCCTCTCCTCTCCTCTCCTCTCCTCTCCTCTCCTCTCCTCTCCTCTCCTCTCCTCTCCTCTCCTCTCCTCTCCTCTCCTCTCCTCTCCTTTGCCTGCGCCCCTCCTGTCTCAAAATGGCGGTGGCTGACAGTGACTTTGCATCCAAAATGAAAAACAGGCAGACGGGCGCGTCGGGCAGTGGCGGCGGCGGCGGCGGCGTGAACATGACCAAGAGCACGAGTGTCAGCGGCGACATGTGCAACGCGGAGAAGACGGACGGCAGCCAGTCGGACACGGCCGTGGGCAGCACGGTAGGGAGCGACGGCGCCATGGACAAGAAGAGGCGCTCCAGCATCGGTGCCAAAATGCACGCCATCGTTGGCTTGTCCCGGAAGAGCAGGAGCACCTCTCAGCTCAGCCAAACAGGTACGGCCCTCACCGCAGAGCAGCGCCGCTGAGCCCAGTGGGTCCCAACCTTTACCTTACCTCACCGCAGAGCAGCGCCGCTGAGCCCAGTGGGTCCCAACCTTTACTTTACCTCACCGCAGCGCCGTGGGGCCCAGTGGGTCCCAACCTTTACCTTACCTTACCTCACCGCAGCGCCGTGGGGCCCAGTGGGTCCCAACCTTTACCTTACCTTACCTCACCGCAGCGCCGTGGGGCCCAGTGGGTCCCAACCTTTACCTTACCTTACCTCACCGCAGCGCCGTGGGGCCCAGTGGGTCCCAACCTTTACCTTACCTTACCTCACCGCAGCGCCGTGGCGCCCAGTGGGTCCCAACCTTTACTAAACCTCACCGCAGCGCCGCTGAGCCCAGTGGGTCCCAACCTTTACCTTACCTCACCGCAGCGCCGCTGAGCCCAGTGGGTCCCAACCTTTACCTTACCTCACCGCAGAGCAGCGCCGCTGAGCCCAGTGGGTCCCAACCTTTACTTTACCTCACCGCAGCGCCGCTGAGCCCAGTGGGTCCCAACCTTTACTTTACCTCACCGCAGCGCCGCTGAGCCCAGTGGGTCCCAACCTTTACTTTACCTCACCGCAGCGCCGTGGGGCCCAGTGGGTCCCAACCTTTACTTTACCTCACCGCAGCGCCGCTGAGCCCAGTGGGTCCCAACCTTTACTTTACCTCACCGCAGCGCCGTGGGGCCCAGTGGGTCCCAACCTTTACTTTACCTCACCGCAGCGCCGTGGGGCCCAGTGGGTCCCAACCTTTACTTTACCTCACTGCAGCGCCGTGGGGCCCAGTGGGTCCCAACCTTTACTTTACCTCACCGCAGCGCCGTGGGGCCCAGTGGGTCCCAACCTTTACCTTACCTCACCGCAGCGCCGTGGGGCCCAGTGGGTCCCAACCTTTACCTTACCTCACCGCAGCGCCGTGGGGCCCAGTGGGTCCCAACCTTTACTTTACCTCACCGCAGCGCCACTGAGCCCAGTGGGTCCCAACCTTTACCTTACCTCACCGCAGCGCCACTGAGCCCAGTGGGTCCCAACCTTTACTCTGCTTTTCACCCCTCTTCTTCCTACATCTGATCTGACACAAGCTGATCGAGACACACCTGACCTGGCAGAGCTGCGGGGCCAGGCCGGCTGCTGCTCTGTGCGGTATATATATAAGCCACTGTTTATAGACAAAATAACGCAGTTTGGGCTGCATTTTGATTGGTCAGAGAGAGGTGTAGCATTCGCCAGCAAAATGTCTGCAAAGAGAGCGAAAACAATCGCCTTTTTTTTTGTGCAAAATTCACACTTTCGCCACTGATGTGAAAGCTTGCATTGACTTTATGAGGTTAAGACAAAAAAGTAAAATGATTCATTCGCCAGTGTGTATTAAAGCACCTTAGGACTAAACAATTTCAGAAGACTTAAATAGGACTAAGACTAAATCAAAATCTGCTTAAAAAATAACCCTGGTGGACAACCCTCCCCCACCCCCCACCCCCCCCCCCCCCACACACACACACACACAATACCCAGCCCAGTGTGATTGAGCTCCAGGTTGGGAAACACTGTGCTGAGCGAGACATCACATACTTTGTGCACGTCTGTCCTTCAGTCTTCACTCTACTGTAGTACTGAGTGTACTGTAGTACTGTATGTAGTACTGTACGTAGTACTGTATGTAGTACTGTATACGCTGTCTCTGCTGCTGAACATCATGAGTTGTAACTGTAACTGCTTTATCTTCTCCCTCCTCCAGTCTCTACTTTCCTCCAGTCGTCGTCCCACAGAACTCAGACTACTTATTTTTCTTTGCCGTTATTAATTATTAATTATTATGTCTATATTGCCATAATGTTACAATTCAGAAGTTTAAGGGTGAATGGGGAGGTGGAAACATCATGTTGGCAAGGTGAAAGTCATGGATTTCATGTGACTACCTAATAATTGTGAAGTTGCGCGGGATTCACCGTGGTTCCAATAAGGTGCTGAAAACAGTGTTTTGTTTTTTTCTACAGAGTGATCTCCAGGAATGTGAACAACAGTGGCTCTGTTATCTCCTTTCCTTTCCTTTCCTAGGTTACAGGGTTCCTGTGATACCGTATACTGTCTGTATGTCTCTCTCTCTCTCTCTTTTTAATTATTTTCTCCATCTGTTGTCATGGCACCACTCCCACAGTGTCTTTGTGACTGCTGTTTGAAGAAGTAATCACAAATATTATACTGTAGTTATATATATATATTTTAAATCATTTCAGTTCACTTTGTAACTGTAATATGTAGCTTTGCTGTCCCCGCGCTGCTATAACCTCCTTCACCTGCTGCAACTGTTCCTTTTTTTTTTGCCACATTCTAGTTAATTAGAATGTGATGTTTGTGACCTGCCGTGGGGCATATCACATCACGTGAGCATACTGTACGCTGTGTGCAGAAAGTACAGTAGCATGTCACTTCAAAAGCACGTGAGCCTTATGTCGTATGTGTGTGTGTGTGCGCTGCTGTACTGTACAGTACAACCATTGTATATATTTTTTTAGTTCAGCATGTACCAAATGTGTGAAAGATTCACGTGTGAAAAGGGGAATGTCTCCCATATTGACGTCAAGCAGTCCACTACATGCGGTTTCTTTAGCCTTATTGCGGTTTGTTGGCGTTTGTATGTGTACTATGTATTGTATTGTACTGTATGTCTGTGCGTCAGAAGGGAAAGCTGTGAATGGAAATTGTCTCTTGTATTGAAGAGCAGTCTGCTGTCTCTTTAGCTGGTTTTGTTGTACTGTAAATTGCTTTACAGCAAAGCACTTCTGGACTTACTGTATATAACAGGACTATAATCAGGCTACCATTTTCCTTCATTATTGGTTTTGTTTTGTCACTTTTTTTCTCTCTCTCTCTCTCCAATCCACCGGTCTGACTCTTGTCAGCTGTGTTTAACCCATTCTGAACGGGAACCCATTTTGGTGTCAGCATCATGTTATGCTTTAGCTATTGAAAAACAGCAGATCTACAAGCTCATAGCGCGCCACTCGGTGGCGCGCTATGAGCTTGTAGGTCTGCTATTTTTTGAAAAATCGTGAAAATGGGGCACAAACCTTGGAATATTCTTTCAGAGTGACCGATTTTAACTCAAATCTTTGCTTCTGGGGGTGACCCTGGAAAAACATATTTTGAGATGGGGGGTCCGCGGCCAATTACATATAATTCTTAGAGTCCTTGACATGAAATATTGAGTGATATAGGCCTAGAAACATAGGTATTTCAGAAAACTGTCAGGATTTAGAAGGCTTTTTTTATTTCGATGTCCGGCCTAAATGGGTTAATAGCTATTGGACGAGGCTGGAGTGTCATTACTTAGTGTGAAAAGCGTCCCAGCGGGTGGCCTGTCTTGGTGGTACACACTGGCAAATTGAGTTGTTGCTCTACTTGTTGTGGAGGTCAGTCCATCCACGGCGGCGCTCAGACGACGTGGCAGGCACTCCGCCAGGCAGGCAGGCAGGCAGGCAGCGGCGCTCAGACGTGGCAGGCACTCCGCCAGGCAGGCAGGCAGGCAGGCAGCAGAGACGTGGCAGGCACTCCGCCAGGCAGGCAGGCAGGCAGGCAGGCAGCGGCGCTCAGACGTGGCAGGCACTCCGCCAGGCAGGCAGGCAGGCAGGCAGCAGCGCCTATTCATTCAGTCCATCCACGGCGGCGCTCAGACGACGTGGCAGGCACTCCGCCAGGCAGGCAGGCAGCAGCGCCTATTCATTTAGTCCATCCGCGGCGCTCAGACGACGTGGCAGGCACTCCGCCAGGCAGGCAGAGGCAGGCAGCAGCGCCTATTCATTTAGTCAGACGTGGCAGGCACTCCGCCAGGCAGGCAGGCAGGCAGCAGCGCCTATTCATTTAGTCTGTCGGCGCTGCTGTGTGACTGTCTGTCGCAGGCGGAACACCTTGTATCTCCACGTAAACCTGCAAAAAGTATTTAAATAACGGATCAGAACTCGTCGTGACTTAATGATCGCTTGTTGATTCTTGGCTGTTCTTGAATCGAAAGTGGTTGTTTTTTTATTTTTATTGAACCGATGAAAAGCATGAACAGGAGCTTGTTGTGACTAAATAATAACTGCTTTGGATCCACAGTGGAATGCAGTTTATTTTTCGTGAAAAGTTCCGGTTTGTGGACGACATGCTATAGGTTTCCACCCGACCGCGACGCTATATAACAACACCTCTCTTAACCCATTCTGACCGGGCACCCATTTTGGTGTTGGCATCATGTCGTGCTTTAGCTATTGAAAAATAGCAGATCTACAAGCTCATATCGCGCCACCGAGTGGCGCGATACGAGCTTGTAGGTCTGCTATTTTTGAAAAATCGTGAAAATGTGGCGCAAATTTGGATTTTTTCCAGAACGTTTTTAACTCAAATCTTTGCTTTTGGGGAGGTCTCTGGAACAACATATTTTCAGATGGGAGGGCGGAGGCATATTACATTACACTTTGGGGTCCTTGACATGAAATATTAACCACCATGGATATAGAAACATGAGGTTTTTCAGAAAAAAATAATAATTTAAATGACATTTTCACACAAAAAGGCAGGCCTAAATGGGTTAATGTGGCCAGTAATCACGGCGTGTTGTTCCTCCATCAGTGCTGTGTGTGGAGGATAAAGGGATTGGAGAGGAGGTGGTGATGAGGGACTGATGTACAGAGAGACCCTAAGCCGGGGGATGAGGAGCGTGGCTCACGTGGGCTCACGTTTTGATGACCGGCACATGCCTTTGGCTTATCCTACATATCGTCGCTATGTCTCTCAGGTGGACAGTATTATGTGCTTTTCAGGGAATCAAAGGATCCGAATCCACAGACAATAACTAAAACCAATTTCACTTTCACTATTCTATATGACTGCATGTGTACATGACTTGAATTTAATCCATTTGACTTTTCTGATGATACCACCACGTCTCATACACTGTGTATGACTTCTCTCGAATCTGTCGAACAGCACCTGATAAAGGCATGTTATAGTCTCAACATGGCTGGAATTGTTATTTTACCGATCCATTCATCGCGATAGATGGATGTCAGATACCCAAAATGGCACTATTCATTCTCAGAATAAACTTTACATTATTATTGGGTTTTTCCGAAGAGTTTTGCCACCTGCGTTCACTCCATCGCCCCACAAATACGGCATTTCCGACTCCTCCAACCATCTCAATGGCTCTGGTATCAAATTGTATTTATTTATAGTTATGCTTTGATACATAATGTGTCTCTGCCATTTCCTAATTTCTGGCGATAGGTCAATGGACAAAGTGTTTGCTATCTTTCATCCATGAATTAATTGCCATCTGTTTGAGTGTTAATTAATTAATGACACACGGGAAAAGGTACAGTTCACTGTTTCTGGTGTGGTACAGCAGGGGGATTATCAGCATCTCTCCTTATTATCTCGTTGAAATAATTTGTACCAAAAGTGCATGAATCTTATAATGACTGTAAACCAACAGTTTGACCTCTTCAGTTGTCTGATTGACTGCAACATTTGAAATCCAACAGCTTTGTTGCTTTGTTGAAGTATATGCATCCATTTTAAATGAGGAGAATGCAGGTACATTACTGTAGCCGCACACTTTACACCATTTAGCTGTCATTTCAGCTTCCATGAGGTATGTGTATATTATATTGCAGGAGGAAAGTTACAGTGTCAAATGGGACGTTGGGTTGTGAAAAAATAACAGAAAACAACATACCGCATCTTGCTTGCGGTTTTTCACGTTTTCGTTTTGAGAAAGCCTCTCCACGGCCTCACACAATCACAGACTGTGCACGTAGTACTGTATATTGTACTGTACACCTTAACCCATTCTGACCTGAGATCAGATTCATTCGAGGTTTCCGCCGGACACACACTGGTCTGATTAACCCATTCTGACCTGAGATCAGATTAAAAAAAATGTCAGTCGTTCTTCGATTTTTCAAAAAATAGCAGACCTACAAGCTCGTATCGCGCCACTCGGTGGCGCGATATGAGCTTGTAGATCTGCTATTTTTAAATAGCTAAAGCATAACATGATGCCGACACCAAAATGGGTGCCCGGTCAGAATGGATTAAATACAGTCAAGAGCATGAAGAGCACATCAATATTTTACTGTAGATGCACTCTAGGAGCATCGGAGGGTAGCTTGTGAAGGCTCGCGTCTGTTTGTTGGTCAGTATCTGAAATGTGTGTGTTGGCTCTCTACCATTAGAGACACTGCCAAGCTTCCTCTCTCTGGCTTCTCCTGCTGTAGCTACTGTACTTACTCTTCGGCTTCTCCTGCTGTAGCTACTGTACTTCATCCATAGCGTTTCTTTCTGGCCACCGACTAGAGGCACGCATGCTTTCAAAAGGAAGGAGAGAGAGAGGTTACTTCAGTTCAGCCGTTCCCAACCTCCTCTGGATCAGACCGATCGACCGGTCACTTGTATAAAAATGTCAAAGAAATCGAGCAGCCGAACATGAGGCAGTCAAAAGCCAAAGCGTGTTTGAGACAGTGATTGAGAGATATTATTATTATTATTTGTTATTACAATTATTACTTGTAATAATAATATTTGGCCCATGCACGGGTCGGTTATTGCCTGCTTTAACCCATTCTGAACGGGGACCCATTTTGGTGTTAGCATCATGTTATGCTTTTAGCTATTGAAAAATAGCAGATCTACAAGCTCATAGCGCGCCACCGAGTGGCGCGCTATGAGCTTGTAGGTCTGCTATTTTTGAAAAAATCGAAGAACGACTGACATTTTTATAGAATCTGATCTCAGGTCAGAATGGGTTAATCAGACACAGTGTGTGTCCAGTGGAAACCCTCGTATGAATCTGATCTCAGGTCAGAATGGCCAAGAGGCATCCTCCAGACACTGTGGCTTTGAGAGACAGAGGTTTGTGAGCTGGGTGAGCCAGTCCACCTTCTGTTTACTGGAATGAACACTCACACGCATGCACATGCACATGCACATGCACATGCACATGCACATGCACATGCACATGCACATGCACATGCACATGCACATGCACATGCACATGCACATGCACATGCACATGCACATGCACATGCACATGCACACGCACACGCACACGCACACGCACACGCACATACACACACACGCACACACCACCTCTCAGATCCTCTTAATGAACGGGTGTCCATGTCCTGTGTCTCAGTTCAAAAGGTGTGGGCGTGCATGTTTGTGTGTGCGTGTGGGCGTGTGTGTGTGTGTGTGTGTGTGTGTGTGTGTGTGTGTGTGTGTGTGTGTGTGTGTCGGCGATGACGAGGATGAAAACAGAGTGTCTGTCAGAGTTGCGCTGGTCTTCATGATCACTCTATTGATTTATGAAGGTCGATGGTCCCACTCAGCACTCTTAAAGTCTACTCATTACGTTCTGACCTCAGTCCTATTCCCAGTGGTGAACAGTAATGAAGTACATTTACTTGAGTGTGGTTGTTTAGTAACAACTTTGAGGTACTTTTACTTTACTTAAGTATTGTATTCTTTTTTTGGTATGTTTACGTTATACTTCACTATTCCGCCTACTATAACGCCTCAGAGGGAAATCTACTTTTTATGTACTCCACTGCAATTATTTGCCAGTTATATGCAGTAACCGAATATTGATTATCCCATTTAGGCCTGACGTCGAAATAATTAAAAAAAAAGTCTTCTGAAAGAATATATGTTCAAAGATTTGTGCCGCATTTTCAACGATTTTTCAAAAATAGCAGACCTACAAGCTCGTAGCGCGCCACTCGGTGGCGCGCTATGAGCTTGTAGATCTGCTATTTTTCAATAGTTAAAACACCAAAAGGGGTTCCCGTACAGAATGGGTTATATTCCAAGGCACCTGGTATAATGGACTACCTTCATTGCCATAAGCAATGGAATCCTTTGTTTTCTTGATACTTTTGGATAATTGTCTCCACCAGGCCGAAGGCATGTGGGGAGAGTATGTTTTGCACTCCGTCCGTCCGTCCGTCCGTCCGTCCGTCCGTGTGTCCGTGTGTCCGTGAACAGCTAATCTCGGCCACCGTTAACCCGGTCGATGCCATATTTTGCACACACACTCCCTGGATGCCAACCATGAACCTCTGCCCCAAACTTTCCAGAACGGCCTGTTATAGCGCCACCAGGAGGCCGCTTTGTGCAAAACAAGTTTTTGCACAGTACACCTACAGATTTTGTCCAAACATCACACAAATTGGTACACAGTCTCTCTAGAGCCATTCAACGAAACGGGTCTTTCAGATTTATCAGACTCCATCCTGATTGGTTAAGATTGGCTTCCAAAGTTCACAGGAGTGCTCAGTTTCAAACAAAATGCTGCAAATCATGAACACATCGCGTGATTTCCGTGAAATTGTGCACCCACATTCCCACTAGGCCGAGGACAAAATGCCACATGAACAATTTCAACTCAGCCTCAAGGTGGCGCTATAACTGGCCGAAAAGTGTTTTTACCTCTAACTGCACGGATCTGTGGATAACCTGGTGGAGACCTGTGCCCGGAAGGGCACTTTTTCTAGTTTCTTTTCATTTCTTTATTAAGTAGCTGTGTAATAAACATGATAATCAGGGGTTTATTATTTCCCCTTGCATGGCAAATCTACAAGCTCACAGGGCGTCACATATTGCAACGCGATTTGAGATTGTAAATCAGACTAGACGGTATGTTTATATTCTGGTATACCTACTTCTACTTAAAGGGACACTTCACCCTTTTTGCTGACGTTTAGAAGCTTTAGAACACTTTCCTGGGGGGCTTTATGTGTGTAATATGTGGTTTTAGATATTTTAGATTGTAGCAGTGAGCCTGTTGTCTCTGATGTCATGGACACTGGGCTCACTTCCTTCCTGGACTAGATGTTGTCTCAGTAAGACAGCTCTCCCCCTATCCGCAAGGAGGAGCAGTGCACCAAAGAATTATGGGAATTGTAGTCCAGGAAGGTAGTGAGACCAGTGTCCATGACATCAGAGACAACAGGCTCACTGCTACAATCTAAAATATCTAAAACCACATATTACACACATAAATACCCCCAGGAAAGTGATCTAAAGCTTCTAAACGTCATTAACAAATATTTTTTTGCAAAAAGGGTGAAGTGTCCCTTTAAGGAAAAAAGGTAGTAATTCGGTTCTGACCTCCATTGAGGGCATTTGTATTCCTTCACCCCCTGCTGATCGTACACAGTGCCTGACTCAGCCAAAAGGACGGCGTAACAGCTCAAATCTGGCCACTAGCCTACGGGGAAATTCAGCACCGTCCATTACCCGGGCCCAGCTTTTCTTCACATGGATTTCCTTCCTTGCCATTTTCATTGAATCTATAACCCATTCTGACCGGGCACCCATTCTGGTGTTGGCATCATGTTATGCTTTAGCTATTGAAAAATAGCAGATCTACAAGCTCATATCGCGCCACCGAGTGGCGCGATACGAGCTTGTAGGTCTGCTATTTTTTTTTATCGAAGACACTTTTAGAATCTGATCTCAGGTCAGAATGGGTTAATAATGAAACTGTCAGGATGTAATAGACATTTTTAGAATCTGATCTCAGGTCAGAATGGGATAAAAACCTGAAAGTGAATGATAAACGAGGACATGCCTGCCGTGTCTTGTTATTTTCCAGGGAGGTTTGCGTGTGTTGTTTGTTGCCATATGTTTTCATCTGTGACATTCGGTTGACATAAAACGAAATGCGCTGAGGGTGCAGTTACAGTATGTGCTGTTTTCCCGCGTTTCAAAGCCATGCTTTTATTGGAGATATTGCAAAGCAGTGCATCATTTTTTTGGCGAGTAGTACATTGTGACCATAATTACGCTTACAGCATTTTGCTCGCGCACCACGCATGCACACACACACACACACACACACACACACACACACACACACACACACACACACACACACACACACACACACACACACACACAGTAGTTATCTGCTGTAGGTGCAAGATGCGAAAAGATTGATTCTCCAGTGCCTTTAGCAGCTGCTGAAGCGCGTTCATCTCCCCCATATTATAAGAACTAAACTAAAATGGGTTAAAAACTAATTAAAACTATGAACTGAAATTGAAAACATGAAGACAAAATGAAATTAAAACAGAAACTAGTAATGAAACATTCTGAACCATAATATAATAACCTCGTCGGTGGTTGTGAGATTTTTCATTCAGCCTGTCGTTGGGATAGAGATGGAGGGCTGCTCGTCACTGATTCGCTGTGACAGTATGACCACTTTGGCCCTGTTATTTCTTTGTACTAGCCCATTCTGACCGGGCACCCATTTTGGTGTCAGCATCACGTTATGCTTTAGCTATTGAAAAATAGCAGATCTACAAGCTCATATCGCGCCACCGAGTGGCGCGATACGAGCTTGTAGGTCTGCTATTTTGAAAAATCGAAGAACGACTGTGACATTTTTTAGAATCTGATCTCAGGTCAGAATGGGTTTATCAGACCAGTGTGTGTCCAGTGGGAAACCTCGTATGAATCTGATCTCAGGTCAGAATGGGTTAAAGCCACATAACACCTTTCCTGCTCTCCTTTTTGCTACAAGAGTGCCCGATTTATGTTGTTTCTTAATTAGGTCGTGACAAGATTTATGTGAGTTTAGAGAGCTACTGTACATGAATCAAACGTGGACATTATGCATTGGGAGATTCAGTGTAGCCTACCTTAACCCATTCTGACCTGAGATCAGATTCAGTGTAGCCTACCTAACCCATTCTGACCTGAGATCAGATTCAGTGTAGCCTACCTTAATACCTTCCATTGGAACACCTTCCATGTGGGGGGAAAATACACACACCTTCCTCCTCCTCCTCCCCCATTTAAGGAGGAACTTTCTCCAAATACCAATAGATCACGGCACGCACGCACACACACACACACACACACACACACACACACACACACACACACACACAGACACACACACCACAACCTGGTTGATCATGTAACCATTTAAACATTCCCAATACAGTGTGTACAGTACAGTACAGTACGTTGGTGTACGTCCACCTGACGCACTGTAGATGGGCTCCTCCACAGCTGCTCTATACGTCCCCAAGACTTAAGTGTCTCTTTGTATACGAGGTAGAATAGCTGAACTCTGAGCTTTGAGGGGCCGTGGGTGATCCATCATGCTGTGTGTAGGAACTGGGTAGCCTGTTCCAGCTGCTCCTCTCTCCTCCAGAGCCCCCAGTATAGCTGCTGCTGCTGCTGCTGCTAATTAAGCGTCTGGGGACCGGCAGCAGACACGCTGCTCTCTGGATGATGCATGGGAGGAACAGTACAGTACAGTACAGTACAGTACAGTACAGTACAGTACAGTACAGTACAGTACAGTACAGTACAGTACAGTTACAGTACAGTACAGTACAGTACAGTACAGTACAGTACAGTACAGTACAGTGGGGCCCGGCGGGACCCGTTTGTGGGTCGCGGACAATTTTTTTTTGTTATCCTACAATTACGATTTTTTTTATTAATTAATATTTCAAAACATTTACCAAAAAAGAAAAAAGCTAAATTTGTCATGAATTGAAAACAAAACTCACTGATTTGTTTTCAGTATTTTCAGGAAGAAATAAAATAAATTCCATAAAATAGGAAACAAAACTCTCGATCTCTCTCTCTCTCTCTCTCTCTCTCTCTCTCTCTCTCTCTCTCTCTCTCTCTCTCTCTCTCTCTCTCTCTCTCTCTCTCTCTCTCTCTCTCTCTCTCCCCCCCCCCCCCCCATTGTCCCTCCCTCTGTTCAAGAGGCATCATTTCATAAAATGCTGCAGAGGGGCGAAAAAGCCAAAAAGAAAATAGCAGCCTGCACAGTTGGTGTAGCGGCCTGAGCATCCAGGCTGCTGACAGGGGTTCGAGTCCCGATGCCGATGACCGTAGCTGCATGTCACCCCCCCCCCCCCCCCCATCTCTCCATTTCCTGTCAGACTACTGTACAGTGTACACTATCAAAAAACCGCAGCCCCCCCAAAAATATCTTAACCCATTTTAGGCCAGAACCCCTTTTGGTGTTTTAACCGTTGAAATATAGCAGATCTACAAGCTCATAGCGCGCCACTCGGTGGCTTGTAGGTCTGCTATTTTTGGTCTGCTATTCTTTTTTTAATCGTGAAAATGCGGCACAAATCTTTGAACATATATTCTTTCAGAAGACTTTTTTTTTTTTTTTCGACGTCCGGCCTAAATGGGTTAACCCATTCTGACCTGAGATCAGATTCACACGAGGTTTCCGCCGGACACACACTGGTCTGATTAACCCATTCTGACCTGAGATCAGATTCTAAAAAAATGTCAGTCGTTCTTTGATTTTTCAAAAATAGCAGACCTACAAGCTCGTATCGCGCCACTCGGTGGCGCGATATGAGCTTGTAGATCTGCTATTTTTCAATAGCTAAAGCATAATATGATGCTGACACCAAAATGGGTGCCCGGTCAGAATGGGTTTTAAGAAAGGAAAATATTAATAGGTTCACAACGAATTGCGATGCGTCTTGAGCTTGTAGATTGGCTTTTAAAATAACCTTTTACTAACTTTTTAAATGCCTGTAACTAATGACATGCTCCAAAACATCTGAGTACATTTCCCACCACTGCTGTTGAGGACTAGACAACAATGGCTCTTGTTTTAAGATGTACTTTGCTCGGCTCAGCTGGTGCCACACAGACTTATACACCTAATTTTGGCTTGACCTTATTCATGATCCAGACCCAAATAATCACTGATTTTGTATGAATTTTGATTGTGGAAATGTTTCTGAAAACGTTTATTCTCCAAATGCACAGAATGTCTCTTTCGTAGAATTGATGCTGACATACACAGTTACTTCTCCTGATATTATTCTGAAACTCCTACACTGTCCTCCTCCAGGCGGCGAGCAATTGACTTAATAATAATGAGTCACCATTTAAGAGCTTAACGCAGACTGTTCATGAGTGAATTCCGGAATTAAATTAATGTTTTTCGACGCAGCTCAGTAGGCTCTATATACTGTATACTTCAAAATGCGTTCCCTGGGTATAGACACTGTACTTTGAACAACCCGATGGAAATAAACTAATGTTCTTGTTTTGACGGCGGCGGGGGGCCCTGCCTGCTCTTTCCCCTCCGTCTGACACAATAAAAGTCAGAGAGGAGGACGTTTTAGCTTTTTAGATTTCTGTGAAAACGGGTGCAATCACACTGTGTAGCCATAGCAACGCGTGATAAGCGTGCTGCGCCGGGCTGTGGGACATGTGGGTGAGTGAACAGTGGCTTTGTGCCAGCCTTATGAAAAGAGAGGACATGTAGCTCAGTGGTTGCCTCTTGTATTCGCATTATGTTACAGTACTATTAACCCATTCTGACCTGAGATCAGATTCATACGAGGTTTCCGCCGGACACACACTGGTCTGATGGACCCATTCTGACCTGAGATCAGATTCATATGAGGTTTCCACTGGACACACACTGGGTCTGATTAACCCATTCTGACCTGATTCTAAAAAATGTCAGTCGTTCTTCGATTTTTCAAAAATAGCAGACCTAGAAGCTCGTATCGCGCCACTCGGTGGCGCGATATGAGCTTGTAGATCTGCTATTTTTCAATAGCTAAAGCATAACATGATGCCGACACCAAAATGGGTGCCCGGTCAGAATGGGTTAACCCATTTAGACCTGCAGATTCTACAAATGTCTTCTAACTCCTGACATTTTTCTGAATCCCTTTCTAAAAAAAAAATCTGACATTTTCAGTTTTTTATTATTATTATGTTAAAAAAAAATTCATGAATTAAAAACAAAAATATTTTTCCCCCAGTAATTTCATGGAGAAATCAAAGAAAAATCTAAGAAATGCCATAAATTAGAAGACAAAATATTTAAGAAGTATAGTGAAAATAGCCCATCTACATGTGAGCTTGTAGATCTGCTGTTTTCACTATAGTTTGGGTCCTGGGGAGACGGGCTAACACCTTTGGGAAGCACGCACTGCCCTAGGCAATTCTGACCGGGCACCCATTTTGGTGTCAGCATCATGTCATGCTTTAGCTATTTAAAAATAGCAGATCTACAAGCTCATATCGCGCCACCGAGTGGCGCGATACGAGCTTGTAGGTCTGCTATTTTTGAAAAATCGAAGAGCGACTGACATTTTTTGAATCTGATCTCAGGTCAGAATGGGTTCATCAGACCAGTGTGTGTCCGGTGGAAACCTCGTATGAATCTGATCTCAGGTCAGAATGGGCTAGAGTCTAGACAATTCTCAGAATGCACTGTAAACTGAAGCCGTATGGGAACCGTGTCTGTGAGGTTCCCGGTTCCATCCCGGGGCTCCTCCAGAGTTAGGCTTCACGTCTAGCATATACAACATCGATGCATGCTAGATGTAAACAAAGGGTAAGTGTCATGGCCGCCCCAATGCATTTCCAATGGAAGTCACATGCATGGTTTGACATGGCTTTCGGCTGTGTTTCGACTGCCCCCCCACCCCCTCATACAAAACAAAAATGTTGTGTCAAACCATGTGACTCCCATTGGAAATGCATTGCGAGCTTGCATCAGCAAACAAGTCTCATGCATCAGCAATTTACAATTTACAATTTAGGCATTTAGCAGACGCTCTTAATCCAGAGCGACTTACATTTAAGCAAGAACAAAAGCATGGGAATACATCACATGAAATAATTTATCATGAAACATGCGTAAGCTAAGAAAGTAACAGTGGAATATCTATATAATGAAACTATACATACACTATACATATAAACTATACATATTTACTACTATGCTATACATATGTACTATGGCGTGCTATGACTATATACAATACAATTATAGTGCTGTCTACATAACATGCTATAAGTCTGTGTCAAATGCTATCTAAGCCAACAGAAATGCTATCTAAGGGGTTAGGGTAAGTGCTATGGGCCATGATGGAGTCTGAAAAGGTGGGTTTTCAGGCTACGGCGGAAGCTATACATCAATCTGTTGTGAAGGTGTGAGTCAGGCCTTTGTGTCGGAAGTGTCCTTGAGCAACATTCTGAACCCAGCCTTGCTCCCGATGAGCAGGTTGGTGCCTTGCGTTTCTTTGCCGCCATCGATGAATTCATGCGTGTGTGAATGGGTGACAATGGGCACAATCTATGTAAAGCGCTTTGGATGTGTGTGAGTGTGAGTGTGAGTGTGTGAGTGTGAGTGTGAGTGTGAGTGTGAGTGTGTGTGTGTGTGTGTGTGTGTGTGTGTGTGTGTGTGTGTGTGTGTGTGTGTGTGTGTGTGTGCGTGTGCGTGTGCGTGTGCGTGCGCGTGCGCGTGCGCGTGCGCGTGCGCGTGCGCGTGTGCGTGCGCGTGCGAGTGTGCGTGCGCGTGCGAGTGCGCGTGCGTGCTGAAGTAGGCTAGGTCTTTGTTTAACTTTCCTAAAGTAGAGCAAAGAAACTTTCAATAATTTCACCTCCATTTACACAACCTGCAGGACTCAGTGCAGAGCTCAGCCCTATACTGCATCACGCTGAAGAGACACTGCTCCCATTTCCTCTCTCTCTCTCTCTCTCTCTCTCTCTCTCTCTCTCTCTCTCTCTCTCTCTCTGTGTGTGTGTGACTGTAGGTCTATTTTATGTTCACGAAGCTCCTACATGTCGTCAATGTCGGAAGGAAACCGCCTAACTCCATTTACGAGTCCATCAGCCGGTAATTCAGTGCTACTGAACACCCTTTATGTCTGTGTGTTGGCTAAAAGAAATTGTGAATGAATGAAAAGTATTACAACGTGCTTCGGGACAAAAAAAACCTCCACTTGACCTGGATGTTTTCTTGAAAGAGAGAGAGAGTTAGGTGGTTTCTTCCAGACGGCAGAGATGTATTATGTGTTCCTTCTGATTGCTGTGTCTCTGTACTGTGACAGTTCCACTGGTGGGTGAGCGGTCGGTTGGTGACGGAGAGCAGAGAGTCATGATGTGAAAAAGGGGCTCTTGTCTTTGCTCAGCATGCTCTTCCCGCACATGACTCGTGGTGTGTGGCCATTTCCTCATTTTGACATGAGGAATAATCACGCCGTGGTCACTGACGCGAGCAACGGAACACAATGTCTTTGCATGTCTCACGGTTTATTTTGACTGTACTGTAATATTGAAAGAATACTCGGTGACTCCAATCCCGTGCGGGCCTCCATTATACAGTGAGAGATTAAGGCCTCTAATCTTGGGCCCGAAATTTCCAAACCCACTTTTTGGGGTATTTAGCATTGTGCAAGTGGCGTTCCCCCCCCCCCCGCAAAGAAATGCTATCTTCGGACACCAGCCTTACCCACCTGGCATATAGCTGTGGTTTGGTTTATTTTTGATTGAAGAAAAAGATTTCAAGGACAGAAAAAAACCCCCAGAAAGATGAAACAGTAGGCCTACAAAAATAATTACCAGTTAGTTGTTGATTTTTTTTTCAAAATAATTTAGAAAATAGCTGATTTACCAGCTCACACACACACAACACATTGGGTAACATTGAGATGCTGCCAGCTCCCAACCCTCCCCAGTCCCCACCCGCGCTCTCTCTCTCTCTCTCTCTCTCTCTCTCTCTCTCTCTCTCTCTCTCTCTCTCTCTCTCTCTCTCTCTCTCTCTCTCTCTCTCTGTGCTCCATCTGTCAGTTCTTTTAGAGAATGCACAGCTCAAGGAGGGAGGTTGTCGGGTCCAGGGCACACAGAGTTCTCCCTAGCCAGCCAGTTAAGCCATTCTGACCGGGCACCCATTTTGGTGTCAGCATCATGTCATGCTTTAGCTATTTAAAAATAGCAGATCTACAAGCTCATATCGCGCCACCGAGTGGCGCGATACGAGCTTGTAGGTCTGCTATTTTTGAAAAATCGAAGAGCGACTGACATTTTTTTTAATCTGATCTCGGGTCAGAATGGGTTCATCAGACCAGTGTGTGTCCGGCGGAAACCTCGTATGAATCTGATCTCAGGTCAGAATAGGTTAAGCCTCCACACTCTTCACACGTGCTGCTCTTATATCTCACACCTTTTCCATGTAGGTGTGAAAACGTGCCATGCATGCACGCGTGTGAGCCATTTGTAACCGTGGGAATGCATTGATGCTTTGAATGTGCCTCTGGGGAGGAGCCGGAGACCGGATGGATGTCGACCCGTTTTGCTCTTCAGCCTCAGGCTCATCTATCGGTGGTGCTCCTTTGTTTTCATTCCTATAATAACAACAAGTCTACACGTTGCATTGGGTGTTGCTGACAGAGTCACCTATACGGAGCTCTGAATCTGTCTTGAGGCATTATGGCGATGTGTAGAGTGACAGAAGTGACCCTTTGAGTGGTTACTGCACTGTGCATTCAACAGAACTACCCACGTACAGTAACTGATCTAATCCTCATGCACGCTTTGATAGGAGGTGGTATTGCATATATTCTATGATCAGTATCACGTCATCTACCGTCACATAATAAATGTGTCACATCCTGTATATTGTCTATTTCCGTTGAATGTTCTGTTTCCCGCTGAATGTTCTTTATCTCACGTTTTCGTTCACATTCACTGAGTAATCTTTCACTTCTGCCCAAGTGTTCTATTCTTGTCAAACGTTTGAACTATTTGTTCCTGGAATAGGCATGTTGTTAAACAGTAGGAGTTCTGCTCTGGGTTCCATTCAACGATAACATGCCCTGATTGAAGTGGTTCTCTGTGGTAACAATGGAGGATGGCAGAAGTGTTGTGCTGCACAGAGAGAGCCGAGGACGAGGGGAAGCTGTACTTCCAAACATGCTGCCCTGTTGTGCATCAAGGCAGGGAATGTAAACAGAGCCGAGAGAGGGAGACAGTCTGGGAAAGAGCCTCAGAGAGAGAGAGAGAGATAGATTTAGGGAGGAGGTAGTGAAGTAGCGAAGCACATTTGCAGTGGCGTGCACAGATAGACACTATACGGGTTGCTAGAGCACCCCCTGCCCTTTTTTTTTTTTTTTTTTTTTTTTTTTTTGCGGCTTACGCCTTTTATTGATTTTTGAAGGGACAGACAGTAGGCTGACAGGAAACGGGAGAGAGATGGGGGGATGACATGCAGTAAAGGCCGTGTCAGGTCCGGGAGTCGAACCCGCGGCACACTGCGACTGGATTACCAGTCCGGTGCCCAGACCGTTACGCTACGGCCTGGGCCACCCCCTGCCCTTTTGGCAAATTTTTTTTTTCCTTAATTTGTAGTGTGTGGACCATGGTGACATTGATCAAATCTTGATAAAAAACGCTTCTACTATATTATTTAGGCCCCCACAATCTAAAGCTATGTTTCTATGTCAGTGGTTCTTTGATTAAAGAAAAATAGCAGACCTACAAGCTCGTAGCGCGCCACTCGGTGGCGCGCTATGAGCTTGTAGATCTGCTATTTTTCAATAGCTTAAGCACCAAAATGCGCTGCACAAGGTGCCCTTTTTTTTCACTTGAGCACCTGCCCCTCTAAATGTCTGTGCACGCCACTGGAGGAGGTAGTGAAGTAGAGAAGCACATTTGCTTAAGTGTATCGCCTGGGATTCGAACCCGGGTCTCTTCCGTATATGAAAGTATATACCGGTATCCAATATCTTATAACCACTAGACCAAAGGGATATATCCCTTATATGGACTGGCTGGCAGAGATATTAGACATTTTTAGAGGCCATCAGGCTGAGGTTGGGAGCCACTCTGCTACACCTGAGTACTGTACATAACAATCGGTACTTTACTTGAATATTTGCATTTATAGATGTTATTACCTGTTAAGACAAATATTGTACTTTTGTCTCCGACATTTGAAGATGTGCTATTTTTACTATTGATAGTTTTAGAAAATGTTATGCAGCAATGCATTGACAAGAAAAAGAAAAAGAAAAGTCAGGCTATTCTAATTTGTACTTTTGAAAAGCAAGTACTGCAGTAGGCCTACATTAACAAAGTACAAATTTGACCTAAAAAGTGTGTGTGTGTGTGTGTGTATGTGTGTGTGTGTGTGTGTGTGTGTGTGTGTGTGTGTGTGTGTGTGCGCGTGCGCGTGTGTGTCGTGCGTGTGTGTGTGTGTGCGCGCGCGGTTGTTTACTTATGGTCCTAGATGGCTATTTCTATGCATACTTTGATGTATTACCATGTGTTGTTCTTGCTTACTGTAAATCTCTGTGGATTAAGAGCGTCTGCTCGCTCTAGGTTGTCCTCAGACGAGCCCTCCATCGTGGCTTCCCGTCATCCCAGTTCTCCAAACATCTGGCCTGTTCGGTGGTACTTTGTGCTCTCCTTGAGTAGATCCACTATTGTTAGTGTGGGATGTCCTCGTGATCGATGCCCGTGTGTCTGCTAAATGCCTCAATTGTAAAGTGTGTGTGTGCGTGCGTTGCGTTGCGTGCGTGCGTGTGTGAGTGCGGTGCATGCATGCGGTGTGTGCGTTGCGTGCGTGCGTGCCAGGGCGAGGGGCCCTCCATTAGACTGTGTTTAAAGTTCTTTAGAAGCAGAGGCCCTCTGTGACGCTTGGCCCTCACCTCGTCTCATCAATCAGGCACGCTTCCCTAAAGGGCCCCGCGGCGTGTGCTCATCTGTGCTGCCCGCCAGCCCGGACGGACTTCTGGGAACATTAGGCTGTCTTATACTTTACTGTAGCTTCAAAATGAGCAGCATTCTTCACATTCCATGCTGTATGAGGTGCTGCTGTTTCCCAGATCACGCCGGTCACGCTTACACTTTTGGTAAGTGTGAGGGGCCAGAACAAGATGTTTCTCAATGTCAAGGGGCTGTGTTATTGAACCGAACCAGATATCACGTAGTAAACTGTGGAAAAGTACCCTACGTACGTTAACCATGCAGAGCCCTGAGGGCATGACGCCATTCTTTGTCGTAATTGTGTTGTTGAGTCTAGTCGTCTGGCCTAAAATGAAGATTCTCCATAACAGGGACTCTAAAACCCTTGTCACATCATTGTCCCTCAAACAGACTATTTCCTCGGGTAACAGACCAATGTTTTCAACTTGATATTGGTGCATTAACCACTTGTCTTTAACTCTGGTAATTTTGGAGAAAAATACAAAATGGCACATAAAGGAATAGCAAGACAATGCTTTAAAATACATAAAAATATACAACCTCCAAAGTTGAGCAATGATATACTCTAGGCTAATTTCAAATTAATATAGTTTTTAAAGTGGTGAAACGTCAAGAAAGAGGCATGCAATAACATCGTGTCCCAAGTGGATCATTGTGGTAACTAAATTAGCCAATAGTGGTAATCAGATCATGGGACATTTATTTTAAACCATGTCTTTCATTTTCAGAAAATCTTGATCTGAACCCTGCATGAACCGAGACTCAGATTTAAGGGAACCTTATCAAATTGTGCTGTGTCATTTGTGCATTTTGTAAGTAAGCGTGAGCTGAAGGGGGGGGGGGGGGGGTCTGCTGTGTTCATGGCTTTAGAGGATGAGATCATTGAGCTGGCAATCTGACTTGATGACTGCAATCAGCCAAGAAGATAATAAGCTTGGGATTTACTCCAAGATCCACAAACGTGTTCACCGTCGGGCGGAGTTGGAAGGTAGCGAATCTACTGTTTTCATCACGTGTCTGAGCCTGTTGAGACGTTAACGGCAACACCTGTGATGCTGCAAGAGTTTGTCAAAATAAAGGCGCTAGAGTGCCAAGCAGATGGGCAGATTTTACTCTGAAAGGTTATAATTTTCCATTACTACCTCGCGCCATACCTCGTCTGATCTCTGTTTAGAAGCGTTAATATTTCAAACGAGATGCTTTGGTTAAGTCAGAAATGAGGACGGAACATCGCCGTTCTGATCAAAGCCAAGGACAAGCGACGTAGATTCAGAGACATTAGCACGTTTTTGTCGGCCCCGTAAACAAGGCAGTGAACGATGTGCGCAAAACATGTCCAGGAGCTTTACACCTCCTGCCCTCGAGGGAAATGAGCGCCCTGAGGCCTCTAGGGTTCACATCGTTAAAGATGGAGTGGCGTGATTTTTTTCCCCACCCTAAAACATGGTCATCAGGTAAATGAAATGGTGCATTTATATAGCGCCTTGCTTCACATAGATTGTGCATTACATTCACACACACATTCACACACCGATGGCAGAGGAAACCATGCAAGGCACCAATCTGCACATCAGGAGCAATAAGGGGTTCAGCGTCTTGCTCAAGGACACTTTAACACAGACTCTGGGGGAGCACGGGTTTGAACCTCGCGGTTCCCATCCGGCCACTCTACCCCTGAGCCACTGCCGCTGCAGGTATTATTATTAATTAATTTTTATGTTTATTGCCAACCAGTTCATGAAGTGAACTGGGTGGGTGGTGATCCACCTGAACTGAAGCCGCACCCACAGCTGTATGATAAAGGGGATGGGTTAGGGGAGGGGATGATATTGTGATATCACTGTTTTTTTTTTTTATTGCCACGTTTGACTGTCAAGGTTTCAGCTTCCAGGAAGAAATCCTAAATACAAAGGGAAGACATCATTGCGCATAACAACCACACCAAGGGGTCTAACACTTGAAAAAGTGGAAAAAAATACCAGATCCACGGCACTTCATCTTTAAATTCCCTGGTATTCCCTGATATTTTTGGGGACCGGCTCAATCACAGAGCTAACCCGGTGTCCAATGACAGTTGGAACTAGCCTGGTTAATAAACCAGACTAATATCGCACGGACCGCGGGATATTAGTCTGGGGAGGCTCAGCTTGGATTTCATTTCCAGGGGGCGGGTTGAAACATTTTCTCTTTGACGCAATTGGTCAGAGCTACTGTCAGTCAAAGGTCTCAAGCATTGAAAGTCACTGTACCAAAGCCCGCCCATATTGCATACCGTGTCCCGATTGGCCGCCCCATTTCTCTGGTGTAGGAAATGGGCGTACAATTGAGCCTCTCCAGACCGTAATCCGCCGGCAGGCAATTTATTTTTGCCAACGGCTGATTCGGTCTGGTTTATTAACCAGGCTAAGTTGGAACGGCCTCTGCCTCAGCTGATCCGCACGCGACCCTAGTGTCCTCCACAGCTGATTCTGTCTGGCCGAAGGGCTTTGTGAGGCTTTAGAGAGCGCTAGAGTATGATCAAACCATCATCCCTTTAGACCATTATCCCTTTCATTATAATAGCCTTAGCTATCACGTGTATCAAACCTATACAGAACAAAATCTAATTATATTTTTAAGTAATTAAGCCATATCAAGTTCCTTAGCAACTGCAATTGTCAACCTGTGCCATGCTCCTCCCGCATCATCTGGCATACGTCATCTTTCTGTCTTTAGCTCCGTCGTGGTATAGGAAGGGTGAGGGTGCAACACGTGCCAGGTACCTTCTGTCTTTAGCTCCGTCGTGGTATAGGAAGGGTGAGGGTGCAACACGTGCCAGGTACCTTCTGTCTTTAGCTCCGTTGTGGTAGGAAGGGTGAGGGTGCCACACGTGCCAGGTACTTTCGCCACGTGTTCTATTGGCACGTTTTCATAATAAAAGCACATTGAGTCTCCAGCAAAACAGAACAGTGTCAGAAAGTGAAAACGATACATCCTACTATAGATTGAACTGGGAACTATTCTTCTCCCTGCAGTAGATATGAAGGTGCATGGTTCATTTAAAGTGTTCTGCCTCATACTGTACATGATCTACAGTATCTCATTAGTTATGTCACGTGGAGGTACATTTCCTCCCGTGATGTTTATGTATTATGTTCCAGCAAAGTAATTTTTAAAGTAAGTCAGTTCAAATTAATTTGTCGTGTGTTATTTTGAAGTGAAGATGTACGTAGAAGCTAAGAGCAGAACAAGGTGAAGACATGCAACGCAGTTGAAGAAAGAAATTCAAAGTGGAAGATTTCATTCACTGTACATTTTAAATTATGGGTGTACTTAGTTTTTTTTGTTTCTCTCCAAATGAACAACAGCATGACATTAAATTGCTCTGCAAAAAACCTCACAATAAATGGCCAAAAACTGATTTCTGATGTGATAATGGCCAAAAACTGATTTCTGATGTGTTAAAATAGTGACAAAGGGACACGAATAGATTTCTGCAGGGGTGTGTTAAAAATCACACTCTTTTCACCAGGCGTATTGCTGAATCTAAAAGCCATTATCCTTTTCTAAATCATACATCCAGTAGGCGACCCATTAAAAAGAAAAGAGGTGATGCTACGGATGTTTTGTTCACTTTTCTCATTTGATTTGACCCAGATGAAAGTCTGTGGGACGGACAGACAGACAGACAGACAGACAGACACGGTGTAGTCACAGGCTTCTTCATGGAAGTAGGTTGCAACTGTCTCTGGGAGAACAGTTTTAAGCAGACAGATAGCACTAGGGAGACGGCTATATTTATGATAGCACACACCGTCCGCAACTGTGACCTGTTCCTGTGCCTATTCTGCCAGATATTGTGAAACACAAACCACTGCAGAGAGCTGGGCTCTCTCTCAGACGCATGCAGTGGTGGACACTATAACAAGTGCATTTATTACCGCACTTGACACTTTATTAGGCCTGTCAAAAAAAATCGATTCGAGTTAGAATCGCGATTCTAATGCCGTCCGATTCAGAATCGATTCTCATTTTCCAATTATTATTTTTTTATATATATTTTTTTATTATTTATTTATTTCTTGCACAAATGTACCTGTGCATGCAATGCATTATGGCCTGGGTTTCTGCATAGTGCATTTACTACCAGCTAAGCTAAGCCTGCCAATTGTATTTATTTTACACCTGATTCAAATTTGTGCAAGCTAAATAAATGAGACATGTTCTTACTCTTGGATTTAACCTTTGTGTGTTTAAATCATTCAGTTGATAAATCTTTTACAATTATACAAGATTTTTACTAAATGTACTCTGCTTTTATGCCAGAAGACTGGAATAGATCATGCTAAAATTCTATTTAATTGTTTTTAATAAAAATAAAAAAACTGCTTTAGAATCGAAAAAAAAAAACTTTTTTGAATCGAGAATCGGAAAAATCGAAAAGATCGTTTTTGAATCGAATCGTCACCCCAAGAATCGGAATCTAATCGAATCGTGGGACACCTACAGATTCGCAGCCCTACACTTTATGCTGCTAAGGACGTGTATAGGTTGCCTATACCCGTCCTCTCAATTAAAACCACGGGTGCCTCGGAGCTGTATAGACGTCTTTAGGTCCTTTTTAATGATCTGAAACGGGATTGCTGCAGAAATCCATTTTTTTTACAGCGGCCGTTGTTGTTAGGCAATACCTTGCTCAGAGCTCCAGGACAGGATGTGCGCGGCGGCCATTCACTTCCTTGTTTATGGGCCGACAATGGGCTTGACATTATCTCTGAATCTAAGGCGCTGTTCGTGGTTTTAATCAGAGCGCTGATGTTTCTGTCCTAATTTCTGACTTGACCACTGCAGATTTGACTCTCAGCAGCACAATTTTCACAGTCAGCAGATGTCAAAGCACCACTTTTGATATGTCACAAATAGGCTTTGAAGTGATGTTACTTTCTCTCTCTCTCTCTCTCTCTCTCTCTCTCTCTCTCGCACACACACACGCACACGCACACACGTACACACACAAACAATATTTCAAGCACCACCATGACCGTGTGAGTTTGTGGTGAACCTTCTTGCCAACGTGTCTTAATTCTGTCGTCTGTGTTTACAGTAGCTGGCTGCAATCTTCTCAAACACTGGGCAAAAGGCATAGACTGTAGACACATGTTAGATTGACCCATGGTGAACAAAGCAGGCGATGAATGATGAATAGATTTGTTTTGTATACGTTATTTTCCTCTCGCAGACAGAATAAAGATTATAAAACAAACCTAGACCAGGGAGTGCAATATACCGTACAGACATGGACCCTGACCCATTGGACGGAGACTCTATCATAATAACATCTACATCTACCTAGTATAAGCTGTGAGGCTAAAGAGCTAAAGATGCACCGGTTGCAGAGAAGGAGTATAGGCTTCATGTGCAGGTCGGTGTGGCTGGGTGTCGGTGTGGCTGGGTGTCGGTGTGGCTGGGTGTCGGTGTGGCTGGGTGTCGGTGTGGCTGGGTGTCGGTGTGGCTGGGTGTCGGTGTGGCTGGGTGTCGGTGTGGCTGGGTGTCGGTGTGGCTGGGTGTCGGTGTGGCTGGGTGTCGGTGTGGCTGGGTGTCGGTGTGGCTGGGTGTCGGTGTGGCTGGGTGTCGGTGTGGCTGGGTGTCGGTGTGGCTGGGTGTCGGTGTGGCTGGGTGTCGGTCACGTGACTGTCTTGTGGATGTGGCGTACACTGTACACTGTACAGTACATGCAGTACTGGCATACAGTATGTAACCAGTACCCCCCCTCTCTCTCTCTCTCTCTCTGTGGAATAACATTGGAGAAGCAGAGCAGTTGGCCTGACCTGATGACAGCTTGTTTTTACACCCAGATAAGACAGGATAGGTGGCAGAGAGGGAAAGTTGGACAGGGCGGCTGTGTGGCTCAGGAGGTAGAGCAGGTCGTCCAATGATCCATGGGTCGGCGGTTTGAATCCCGGGCTCCTCCTGTCTACGCATGTCGAAGTGTCCTTGGGCAAGACACTGAACCCTACTGTACATTGCCTCCAGTGAGTCGGTCGGTGTGAGCTCGCCAATGGTGGCGAGCTCACCATTGGTGTGTGAATGTGGGAAGTGAGGACGCTGGAGTCGACTGTTCGCCGCTTCACCTCCCAACGTATGAATGAATGAACCGTTGTAAAGCGCTTTGAGCACTTGGAAAAGCGCTATAAAAATGCAATTCATTAAAGTTGGAAACTGGACGGCGATGAAGAGAAAGGGACTATCTTTGTCTTAGGACCGTATTGCTCGACGATGACAACTCGTGGATGAAAAGTTTCAGTCGTCGCGACTGATTTCAGTCCTTTTTGTATAACGCTGCTGTCTGGAAGAAACCACCTGACTAAAAAACACATCCAGCTTTAAGTGGAGTTAGGGTTTAGTCAAAGCACTTTCTAGCATTTATGACGCTAAAGACGTGTCCACACGTCCTATCAAATAAAACCACGGGGTGCCTGGGAGTTTTTTTTTATATCGATATAAAACGGGATCGCTAATATAATTTTTTTTGACAGCGGCTTGCTCAGTGCACCGGGAGCTGTTTCACTGCGCACGCAGCCTTTCACTTGCATTGAATGGTCTGTCATTCCTTTAACTGGTTGTGTATGTACTGTAGAACAACAATTTAGAATGATGATAATACCCTAATAACATCATAATTCTACATATTGTGTTAATCTTTTAGGATCAGAAATCACAGATTGTGGGAGTCGGGACGGCCGAACAAACATTTTCATGTCGTGATCATTCGTCTTTGCTTTTGTCCCTTAACTGATTTTCTCGCAGAAAATTGCAAAACATAAAACAAATGTATACAGTAGGCTTAAGAAAGAAAGTGCCAGAGCACGTGCACAAAGACAAGAAAGGAGGAAAAATAAATCATGGTGCCACAGCGAGGCGATATAATAGCACAAAGTGAGAGTGAAAGAGGAAAAGGACTAGATGGGCGACGTATCACTGGGTAGAGCTCCTCTGCCCCGAGAGCCAGTCGAGGTACTGTACTGTGCTGCACGCCTTAAGCAGCCGGCTCCTCTGATTGGTGGAGAGGCATGCAGCTTGCCCCCCCCCCCTCTCTGTGTGATGATAGAGAAGGAGAGGAGGAGAGCAGAGGCATCAAGAAGCCGCACAGAGAGCAGACGTGTCTGAAAACACTGCTACTGAGACAACTCTCTCTCTCCAAGCCGCAGTCTACAGAGCACCGGATTACAGAGACAATTAACATAGGCCTGTAAGGCATTGCACCTTCTAATTAGTTTCTTTATTTTTTGTATCACTTAACATTAGATCTTTTTTTTTTTTTACTTGAAAGTAAGCCGATAGCTATAGTTGCGTTTGATTCGTCTCGTTGAGAAGGTTGACAGTCAAGCGACCGAACCGGCGGCAGCAGCAACAGCAGCAGCGATGGGCAGGCAGCAGCACAATGCGGCCGGGCCGACTCCGGGGATGCGCATGCAGCGCTCCCAGAGCAAGATGAGCCTCTCGGCCTCGTTCGAGGCACTGGCGGTCTACTTCCCTTGCATGAACTCCTTTGATGAGGACGATGGAGGTAAGCTTTGTCACTGACAACAGCGGCTGCTTGGATGGCGGAGAAAGTAGAGAGAGGGAGGGGAGATGTGGTTCAAACACCGGACGTTTGCAAAGTCCAGACCGGGAGACAAAGGTGGCTTGAGGGCAGATTTTATAATGGCCCAGATACGGCATCCTTCCTAAAAATATATAATTCATGGCCTGCCAGTATAGTCATGTGAAATGTATACAATGGAGTTTCTGGGTGTTTTTCAAATTAACCTGGGGAAAGAAAGGCTTTTTATTTATTTAATTTAAAACATTTCTAACATTTGGTTAAACTTCGAATTTGAATTTGAATAAGATTTTCTTTGGGACTGTAAATGAAATAGCAATGAAACGCATGCATTCGGGAAAGCCTGCAGTGTTCACTGCCAACAAAAGACAATTGATATACTGTAGCACGTCGTTAAATAAATGGTTGTACAGTAATGTGATGCATTTGTACGTGACTTTCTTATGGTCCAAACTAAGGTACAGCGTGACATGGAGGTGCAGTCGGCCCCAAGGCAGTTTCATATTTTTCAAATAATGGCCCCCTTTGAAAATAGTTTGGACACTGTCCTGGGAAGGAAGGAATTTGGCAATGAGGGATTGATTGATTGATTGATTGATTGATTGAATGAATGCTCCATTAGCAAGATTGTGACAGTACAGGTAGTACAGTCACAGGCTATAGTAAAAGGATAACAAAAGCCCCAGGGGGCTTGTTTCAATTGTAGTTAATTCAGAAATACAATATACAATTTGCAACTGGACCTAAGCAAGTAACTCCCCCCCCCCCCCCCCCCCCCGACACACACACTCCCCCTCACCCGCATATGCACACGCTTGCTCGCGCGTGCATACACACACACACACACACACACACACACACACACACACACACACTTCTGTTTTACTGCTCCAATGGTAGTATTGATGCTTTCTCGTATATTATTGTATGTCTTTGTTATGTCTTGAACATTTGAGCTGGTGGTTAATTGTCCTGAGAAGAGCGTCACAGTATTGACTGTGGCGGGCGTGGCGTGGCGACCAGCCGCTGATGCTGCTGGTGGGCGTGTAATGCACGCACACACACACACACACACAATGCACGCCCACCACGCCGTGCATCATCATTGAATACCTGCCACACAGACGTGTGCTATAGTCCAGTGACCTCGTGACCTCTTGACCCCCCCCGTGAGGATTGGGTTTAACCCATTCTGAGACCTGAGATCAGATTCTAACGCAACAGATGAATGGTGGTTCTTTAATGCATTTTTTGACCTGAGATCAGATTCTAACGCACAGATGAATGGTGGTTCTTTAATGCATTTTGACCTGAGATCAGATTCTAAAAATGTCTTAAATCCTGACAGTTTAAAAAAAATAGCAGACCTACAAGCTCGTAGCGCGCCACTCGGTGGCGCGCTACGAGCTTAATGTAGATCTGCTATTTTTAAATAGCTAAAGCATAACGTAATGCTAACACCAAAACGGGTTCCCGCCCAGAATGGGTTTAAAATGAATCCAAATGCAGTAATAAATAATGAACCACAGCATTTGTTTAGCTAGAGGACGACGGGAATGTGACTCGCACAGTGCAATCCTCCTCAGCGCTGTTAATGTAACAGTTTGGAGCTCTCGAGTTAAATTAAATTGGTTTAATTAACACTTATGATTATACTGTGTGGTTCTCAAAGTGGAGCCCATGGTTGATTGATTTTTTTAAATATACGCTATATTTTAAATGTATTTATATATTTCTGGGGTGATGGGGGGGGGGGGGGGTTGCTTTGGACTAGAACCCGCGACTCGATATCCGTCTACGGATATCTGGCTACATGTGTCCGGATAGCTGGCATTAGTGGTCCGGGGGCCATTGATTGATTTAAATTCAATCTTTATTACAGACTCATGGTCCAGATCACATACGGAGGAACAAAAGACAGTAAATAATGAAACAAATTAAATTAAATTGATTGGATTTCTGAATTGGTTGGAATGCTTCATTAACACGTTTAAGAACCGTGAGTGTACTATACAGTCAAATGTTATGCTATAAAACACAAAAAAAAAACACAAAAAAAGCCCCAGGGGGCCAATTGTTCCCGTTGTGGACCCCCCCCCCCCCCAAGGGGTCCTTGAGGTTCCATTATAGGTACCATTTGCATACTCTCATAGTTAAAGGTTTTATGACATTAATTTTCATTTATTTTTATTTTTCTTTTAGGTTTTATGACCTCAATTACACCCAAAAAACCTGAACTTTGAACATTCAGTGGATTTTCTGTGGTCTGAAGTTTTCTTTGGGGTTTTTTGGGCCTTTTGAGCTACAATGAAAACAGGCAACACAGTGAAACAGTGACATCTGCTGGCAAATCCCATTGACATATATGGGATTTGCAGTAAGTGATGTCACTTACTGTCGGCAAATCAGAGCACCTGTTTGAGCCAGAAAACCCCAGATCACAGAAAATCTACTGAATGTTAAAAGTTCATGTTTTTTGGGTGCAATTGAGATTAGAAAACCTAAAAAAAAACAAGAACAATTCCAAAACCTTTTTTTTAATGTCACAATCCCTTTAAATTAAATAAGTGTGAGAACCACTGCTGTTGTGTATAGAGTGCGTAACAGATTTCGCTATAGACCAAAACAGTTGCTGCACTCACACTCTCATCGTGACTCCTCCATATGGGGCCAATAACTGAACACGTAACGCTGCCGTGATAAAACCGCTGCGTCTACCTGGGTTCATGCTAGGTACAGTTACATGAGCCAGGCATTTGATTTGACCCCAATCTCAGCCATCCAATCAGGATCTTGCTCTCCTCCCCCCCCCCCCCAACCCCCCCCATCTGCCAGTGTGGAGGGGGGGGGGGGGGGGGGCGGAAGTGGCTACGAGCGAAGCAATTATACACGGCGCTTAAAAGGAAATGGAGCGTCACAATTATCCAGGAAATTATTCATCAACAGAGGGTTCAGTCATGCATTCATACAGCAGTTATGGTTGCACTAGATGTTTTGGGTCAGGGGTTTTGCAGACAATATTATTATGTGATCTTGTGATGGTTTGTGAGTCATGTAATGTGGATCATGCATGTATAGTGATGTCATGTTGCAATGTTACAATATAGGAGCCATGCATTGATAGGACTGGATATACAGTATGTTGCATTATTAAAGGGGAATGCCACTCATTTTCAACATGACTTTTTTCAGACCTCCAGTTCTAGGAAAACACAGAATGGGGGGGACTTTTTTTTACTATAAGATATATTAATGACATAGTAAAATGATGAAAATGAGTGGAATGCCCCTTTAATATGTTACATAATATGCTCGATTCTGATTGGTCAATCAGTGAATTCAGCGGACTGAATGACCCACTGCTATCAATAAAAGACAGACGGAGACAGCACACCTGAATCAATCAATCAATTAAGCAGTCTGAGGGGCTTTTTTTGTTTTTGCCGTATTCAACAAACTAACACCCAATGTCATTTTACATTTGAGGCGAGCCATAATTGGCAATTGCGGTAACATAATATTGATTCATGTATAGATTTGTGTTGTAAAAATTAAGCAATATTACACGAGAGGGTAATGCAGCAACGCAGGCATGCATTAATGATGGTAAAGTACACCCTTGAGTGTAATATTGCTATTGTACAACAAAAACACGTTGACTCAATTTCATTAAAACTAAGATATTTGCAAAAATAAATCATTAATTTTTTAATGACAGATGTAGCCACTACGACCACAAATGTCCCAAGAAACTAGCTAGCCTATAGCCACAGCCACAGTCGGCTGCGCTCTGGGAGAACAGAGAGCAGCTGATGTTTTTATGTTTTGATTGCTGTTCCATCATGCTCATTTGAAGCACGGCTAGATGTCTGTTTCAACCAATCGGATTGCTTCCTTGAAACGACCTGTTGTAAAATGATGATTTAAACATCACCTGGTCCTGGTGTTTGTACTGTATATATACTCTGCCACACAGAGAGTAGAACATACAGGCCTGCGGTTGCTTTGTGAGGTGTGTCAGTGCGGTATGTCCACTGATCACAGTCTTCTGGATTTACGGCTGTTTGCCACAGCTGCAGGTCACTGCGGTCTTCACTGTTGGCCTCTTCCATTGTGAGCAGTGAAAAGCGTGAGATTACTAGGACACTCTCTCTCTCTCTCTCTCTCTCTCTGAGATACAGTATGTCAGGTGTGTTTCTCTCTGAGATACAGTCAGGTGTATTTCTCAGTCGCGTTCCACTTTCTTTCTTCTTCAGTGCATGGCCATGCTTGACTGTCTCAGAACGCTAGAGGGTCGAAACAGGAAAATGGAGGTTAGATGAGGTGATGCGTGATATTTGAATGAGAGGTTTTTTTACCTTCCATTCTGGCATGTGAAATGGTAAACCAATGATCAAGTCATGTCGTGTCATTCCTCTGCAGTGATTTATTTACTCCAATCTAAGAGAAATACAATGATGTGTACAGAGGTTAATCTATTATCAATTGCACCCCAGCCATGTCATTCACATGCCTATATATTACTGTCAAAGCCAGTAACAAACTACATTGTGCGTATCTACTCAGTATTTAACGAATAGTACTTTAACTTATATACAACATTTGACAGAGCAACTTTCACTTGTAGGTTAGTAATATTTGACCAGGAGGAGTATCCATACTTAAGTCTCTGTGTTAACATTGCTTAGTCTTACAGCAACACTTGTGCAATATTCTGCAGGAGAGATGAATGTTGAAGGTATATTATAAACACACTCAGCAGTATGCTCTAATTCTGCTACAGGCCTTTTATAATACAAACATACCTGCAGTGAACCCATAGCTGTAATGCTCACATGTTCATGTAACCTAAATATCCAATTTGTTTTATGTGTATAGCTTAAGTGGTCACTTTACTACAGTATATAAACATACAGTATGTAAGCGCTGCCTGTCACTCCCTGCCTTGCTCTCCCTGTTTCCTGTCTATCTACACCATGTACTATCAAATAATAAAAGGCAGGAAAGCCCCAGGAAAACATGATGTCTTAAAGCACTGTGTTCATACAGACAATGCTTGTTGATTCACGGTAGCAAAACAATTACTAACCTTGTGTTTAAAGCACTGTGTTCATACAGACATGCTTGTTGATTCACGGTAGCAAAACAATTACTAACCTTGTGTTTCATGGGACATTCAAAACATTGCTGCTCACACACAGGCTTTGGATATAGGCTGGGTGCAGATGAGCAGCAGCAGGGCTAATGGATGGATATAGGCTGGGTGCAGATGAGCAGCAGCAGGGCTAATGGATGGATATAGGCTGGGTGCAGATGAGCAGCAGCAGGGCTAATGGATGGATATAGGCTGGGTGCAGATGAGCAGCAGCAGGGCTAACGGATGGATATAGGCTGGGTGCAGATGAGCAGCAGCAGGGCTAACGGATGGATATAGGCTGGGTGCAGATGAGCAGCAGCAGGGCTAATGGATGGATATAGGCTGGGTGCAGATGAGCAGCAGCAGGGCTAACGGATGGATATAGGCTGGGTGCAGATGAGCAGCAGCCGGGCTAATGGATGGATATAGGCTGGGTGCAGATGAGCAGCAGCCGGGCTAATGGATGGATATAGGCTGGGTGCAGATGAGCAGCAGCCGGGCTAATGGATGGATATAGGCTGGGTGCAGATGAGCAGCAGCAGGGCTAATGGATGGATATAGGCTGGGTGCAGATGAGCAGCAGCAGGGCTAACGTTAGGATGGCGTCAGCTGTCGCCTTGGATCAGTGGATAATAGTCATATAGGTAGCAGCCAGGACTCCATATCCCAGAGGCCCCTGCAGGCTGCAAACCAAAATAATACAGGAGCGGCCGGGCGCCTTGCTCTTGCTCACTGAATGGGTTAAAAGGGTTACTGTAATCCAACGACACTGTGGTTGTGTGAGTTCTGTATCTGCGTAGTGCAGGGTACGTACGGTCTGTAACAGGTGTATACTGTAGTATATATTACACCACTTGGTCGAATGCTTGATTCTGATTGGTCAATCACTGAATTCAGCCAGTGTGTTATTTCTTGAGAACGACCATAACAGACCGCTGTCTAATCAGAGCCTCGGATCAGGATGGTTAGACACCTGGACCTGGTCTGGGTGTTTATACACTATCATAACGCATAACTATCCATGGTGTCTTTGAGACCATGTTCTTCTTTTGACTCCCGGTTTTTGTAACTGTACCCTCGCTGTATCTTACAGCAGGCTATACTTCTCTGTGTCTGACTCTGTACTTTATCAGGCTATCTCTCCGTGCATTCAGTATGAAATACAGCGAAGGAAAGAGAAAGGATTCAAGTATAGCCGATGCTGGATGGGGGTGACTTTGTTCGATCAACCATGGAGAAATGAACGTGAACGCGATCGTTTTGAACAGACGGGCCGAACTCGACGCCTAAACACAGGATAACACTGTCTGTCTGAGTTAGCCGTCTGTGTCCGTTCGCTTTGTGTCGGACGGACGGAGAAAACGTGTCAACGATAAATAAATCTCCCGGGGGGGGAAGGTCAACTCGGGACAACCTTGATGAACAACACATAAAAATACAATTAGAGTTTGGAGTTTGTTGGTCAGACAAAAAGACACGCGTCATGAATAAATAAATCTCCTCGGCTGAAGGTCAACCGGTGGCGTACGGTGTGAGCCGCTCAGAGACGGCTGATTTGTGGCGTTGACGACCTCCGCTTCCCTCTCGTCTCGTCTCACTCTCTCTCAACCTCTCTCTCCCTCTCTCTCTCCTCCTCCCGCCAGAAGCAGGAGGTAAGAAGCTCCGCAGCACCATCCAGAGGAGCACGGAGACGGGCCTGGCGGTGGAGATGAGGAACAGGATGACCCGGCAGGCCAGCCGGGAGTCCACGGACGGCAGCATGAACAGCTACAGCTCCGAGGGAAAGTAAGGATAGCAGCCCTTATCTCCGTTTACAGGACGAAGAACCCATTCTGACCTGAGATCAGATTCATACGAGGTTTCCGCTGGACACACACTGGGTCTGATTATAACCCATTCTGACCTGAGATCAGATTAAAAAAAAATGTCAGTCGTTCTTCGATTTTTCAAAAATAGCAGACCTACAAGCTCGTGTCGCGCCACTCGGTGGCGCGATATGAGCTTGTAGATCTGCTATTTTTCAATAGCTAAAGCATAACATGATGCCAACACCAAAATGGGTGCCCGGTCAGAATGGGTTAACCCATTTTGGGCGGGAACCCCTTTTGGTTGTTAGCATTATGTTATGCTTTAGCTATTGAAAAATAGCAGATCTACAAGCTTGACGACGACAACGACTGACATAGAAACAAACATTTTTCAGAAAACTGTCAGGATGTAGAAGACATTTTTTTGAATCTGATCTCAGGTCAAAATGGGTTTGTCGAAATAAGAAAAAAGTCTTCTGAAAGAATATATATTCAAAGATTTGTGCCGCATAAGCATTTTCACGCTTTTTTCAAAAATAGCAGACCTACAAGCTCGTAGCGCGCCACTCGGTGGCGGCGCTATGAGCTTGTAGGTCTGCTATTTTTCAATAGCTAAAGTATAACATAATGCTTAGTTAAAACACCAAAAGGGGTTCCCGTCCAGAATGGGTTAAAACTAGTGCTTAAAGCATAATTCAAGTTGATACTGAATCTTAATTGTTTTTCTCTCCAGTCTCATCTTCCCCGGCGTGCGGCTTTCATCGGACGCTCAGTTCAGCGACTTCCTGGACGGTCTGGGCCCCGCCCAGCTGGTCGGACGTCAGACGTTGGCCACGCCGCCTATGGGTGAGAAAAGAACACTACACACTACTCCACGGTGTCCCTCTCCTGTGACATGATTTCATTATCCTACCATCTGTAATCCACGTATACCTCGAGACCCGTTCAGCCCCCGCAGCGACTTCAAATTTGACACGCGCATTCGACACCACCACCACACCGGCCTTGGGTCGGTCAGATATCATACACGGTTGTCCAGAACCACCACAAAAGGCTCTGCTCAGGCTCTGCCAGTGGACCTAATGAGCCTAAGGGCCGATTCATACTCCTATTTTAGAGCCGAATAAAAGTCGGTTTGGCTCTGTAGAGCCTACAATGTGACGTCATTTGAGGTTCGGGGGGGGGGGGTACCGTCCTAAAGTCGGCTCTTCGGTGCTACTGAAAATCTCTGACGAGCCGAAATGATTTCGGCACTACAGCGCCGAAACAGCGGTAAAATAGGAGTATGAATCGGCCCTATGTCCCCTCACCTGTAGAATTCACCCAGCCTCTGCCTCAGCCAATTGATTGTCACGGCAACCATTCCACTTTCCACAGTCAGTTGGCACTCTTCAGACACAGACAGACAGATACAGAGATCTCCATAGGCCGGTGGCCGACGGGCACAGGTCTATGTGACAATGATCAAATATATATATATATATCACAAAGAAGTGTTCATTTCATAGACTAAAGAAAATGTTTGTCGTCTGCATCTTTATCACGGACGAACACGGAATTAAAACTAAGCTATACGATGACTAAAACTAAAACTGAATATATTGTCTATTCCGTCAACAGATAAAATGAGAGGGAGGGACTAGTGGAGAAGAGATCCAGTAGAACTAAAAGACAAGTCATTTTTTGTTTGGTTGTGCGTGCAACCAAATGTAAACCCACTAACTCAGGCTTTCCTACGCCATCAAGGCCCGCCAAAATAAAAAAGATTGTCGACAAAATCAACTGTATATTTAGATTTTAAAACTATACAGCACCAAAACATTTCACATGACTAAAATGTGACTAGAACTTAAAAATGACATTTCATTCAAAAGACTGCGACTAAACAAAATCGAAATGTGTCATTATAATATAAAAATCACACACGTGTGAACTGAGTGGTGCAATTCCCCCCCCCCCCCCCCCCTCTCTCTCTCTCTATCTCTCTCTCTCATTAGAGTCACTACCTCTCTCACTCTCTCTCATTAGAGTCACTACCCCTCTCACTGTTTCTGGCGCCCCCTACTGCTATTTTTAAGTCACATACTCATGCTCTCACAGACACACAAACAAGTACGAGACAGACAGACACACAGACACACAAACACGTACGAGGACATTGCAAGCTGGTTGTAGGAGTGGTTGCACCACTCAAAAATCACACACGTGTGAACTGAGTGGTGCAATTCCCCCCCCCCCCCCCCCCCTCTCTCTCTCTCTCTCTCTCTCTCACTCTCTCTCATTAGAGTCACTACCCCTCTCACTGTTTCTGGCGCCCCCTACTGCTATTATTAAGTCACATACTCGTGCTTACACAGACACACACACACACAAACAAACAAACAAACAGGTACGAGGACATTGCAAGCTGGTTGTAGGAGTGGTTGCACCACTCAAAAATGCTAAAGAAAATGCTCCAGTGCTGACGGTGTGTGTCTGTGTTCAGGTGACATCCAGATCGGCATGGTGGACAAGAAGGGAGCACTAGAGGTGGAGGTCATCAGAGCCCGTGGCCTTGTGGGAAAACCAGGTTCCAAGGCACTGCCAGGTGAGTCTGACACGCCGCCCCGTGACCCCCTGCTGAGTGCCAGAACACTTTTAGAAATGTACTTTTGAGGGTAGGTTTCCTAAAGAAAACCCCCCAAAAAACATGGTCTTTAAACTGCCTCCTCCTGGCCAGCCGGGGCACTTGATGGGACGGGAAAGGAACGGGTTGAAATAATGTTCCTTCCACGCACTGCGTCCAACCCCTCCGCCCCTGTCAGGCGAAAAGAAGCGACTTGGACTCCTCGTGCATTGAAGCATGAGGTCAGTCCGGTGCTCTCCCCAGGTTGGCAGAGGGAGTGCAGCGCCCAGGATTGCATTAGATAATTGACACTGGGTGAAAAATATGTGTTGCAAAATTGTGGGGTAAAAAGAGCTGGTTAGGTCATGAATAATGTATTTGATAAATGTATATTAATTTGCTAAATATAATAATTTTCTCTCCCCTTCCATTTTCTCCTCTGCTCTCCTCACAGCACCATATGTAAAGGTCTACCTTTTGGAAAATGGAGCCTGCATAGCCAAAAAGAAAACAAAAGTAGCAAGGAAAACCTTGGATCCTCTTTACCAGCAGCAACTGCCGTTTGAGGAGAGTCCAAATGGCAAGGTTTTACAGGTGAGTGGGAAAAACATGGTCAACTTTGTTTAGCTGTCGTGGTTCATATAATTATAATTGAATTTAGAGCTTTGGTTCTCAAATGTTGTAATTTCAACGGTCCCCATAACTCACAGGGTCCCTGGACCCCACTTTTAAAACCACTGCTTTAGATATTTAATTCCTCGTATTATTACCATTCTCACTGATGGGTTTGTTACCCAATATAATTCTCTGCGTGTCTGGAAGAAACCACTTAACTCCAAAATGTTTCAGGAAGTGAAAAAAGATCCAGCTCAAGTGGACTTTTTAATACTTTCCATTTCGTTCAATATTTAACACACAGACGTAAAGGGTGTTCAATAGCATTGATTTATGGAAAAAAAGAAAAAAAAACTGTAGTTAGGTGGTTTCTTCCGGACAGCAACGAGATATGACTTGATATTGATCGATTATTGAAAATTGAAAATATAGGATCAAGTGTTTAAAGGTATATTCAGTGATTTCACAAAAAAAAAACTTAGGTTTCGTTTTTGGCTGGGACCTAAGCCTTTCGTCCAATCAGGATAGAGAGTAAAAAACGAAACCTAAGGTTTTTTGACCCCCAGGGGTTAACTGGGGACAGGGAGGAACTCCTTATATGGTCAGCACACTCTATAGTAGGGAGGATTATCACAACAAAACCAAAAAATAAGTGATATTTGAATTAAGTGAAATCACTGAATATACCTTTAAGGCTAATGTATGATTTACAGCAAAATCCAGTGGCATTCAATAGAAAAAGACATTTCCAACGTTTTTTTTTTTAATTCATTTTTTCCCCTCGCCCCACGCAGATCATCGTATGGGGGGACTACGGACGCATGGACCATAAGTCATTCATGGGAGCAGTTCAGATACTCTTGGACGATCTGGACCTGTCCAACATGGTGATTGGCTGGTTCAAGCTCTTTCCTCCCTCCTCGTTGGTGGACCCTACCCTGGCCCCCCTGACCAGAAGAGCTTCCCAATCCTCACTGGACAGTTTCTCTCGGTCATAGCAGCAGCAGCAGCAGCAGCAGCAGCAGCAGCAGCGTGTGTTGGACTGGTAGCATTATTGTAGCAAGCCAGTGTGTTGCGATGGATAAACAGGTCACGGAGCCCCCCCCGGTTACACTGCATGCTTGATGTTGTGTCTTCTGAGCCTGTTTCTAGGGGTGTGCTGAAAAGTGATCCTGTGGGGAAGGGGTTTTTGAGCAAAAAAAAAGAGGAAAAAAAAAGAGAATTCTAAAAACAAAAAAAACGTTGCACACGTTTGCGGCGCGTTTGCAGGCGCGTTGGCGGCCTGGCGGCCTGGGGAAAACGCCAGGTGTTGTTATCGTTGTTGTTTGTTGGAGGAAGCTGGAACGAATGAACGAACTTTCCTTAGCACGAGGAATCTGTGTCAGTTCCAGGTGTTTCATCCGATTCGAAGCCATGGGGGTCATGTACTGGGAACTGCTTCATGAGTTCTACAGAAGCCCTTTTTTTTGTTTTTCTTTCGAATGAAAAATAAACTTTATTTTATTTTTTATTTTATTTTTATTTTTTAATGTATTTTTTTATTTAATTTGAACATAATTTCTTTGATGTCAGTGTACGTATTGTATACTTGTACCTGAAGGGGTTGACAGGTGCTCCTAATACCAGAAGCTTGGTCACGCCACGCCAACAGACCTAGCCGTGTTGTAGACGGAGCCTTGGAGACCTTTTTCTTTTTTGTTTTACTTTATGAGAGGTGCGTCTCAGCTTGTGCACACACAATCCACCCCTCCCTCCCTCCCTCCCCCCCCCCCTCCTCCTCTCCAAAAAACTAAACTAAACACATCCAGAGATACTGTAGGCCCCTGATACTGATCCGTTTATATGCAGCATCCAACCACACTGGTATAGATCACCCCCAGAGAGACTTGTTTTAAGTTAATCAAAGGCAATACTGCAGTGACTACCTTATTCGATGCTCCAGTGAGTCCAGAACATCCAGTAAATGATCAGAAACCCCTCACAGAAAAAAAAATGACCATTCTTTCTCTGTTGATATATTGTATGAAATTTAAAAAGGAGGACATTTTTTAATATATTTTTTTGCATGGACAAAATAATTTAGCTGAATTAAAAATAAAATAAAAATGTAATTATTTTCTTGAGGCTGCAACTTGCAAAAAAAGAATTAAATTAAAAAAAAGATGAAGAGAAACAAACAAAACAGATCAGCCATTTTCAACGATTTATATTGTTTTTAAAGATAAATTTCACTAGTGCATGGTTTTCAAGGAGAGTGAATGCAACGGCGTGATTTAAACAGGCACATTGTTTATCATTCTTTAGACCATCCATCAGTCTGTGTTTTACAGACATGCAGATAAAGGGAAACCTAAAAGGAACATTTTTGGAGTTATTTATAAAAAAGAAAATGTTTATGTGACAAAAAGTATAATGAAAATAAATGTAAATTATTTATTTCATTGTAAAAGGCAAAAGCCTTATGAAGATAAACATTATGTGCAAATTGTACATGTTTCTCTCCCCCCCCCTTCCCCTGTTCCAGGGTACTATTCATTGTATTATTCATTGCTACCATTGTCCAACCCCCTGATATTGTCCAGATTTTTTCGGACTGTTCGTTATTTTACAGTTCCGTATTGTTTTCGGTATGTATTTTATTTTGGAGTTGATTTGTTTAACAAGCATGTTGAAAAGGGATTTTTCTGCAACATGGCTTGGGCACACCTTACAGTAAACTCAGCATGTTTTGATAAAGACGATATTTGGAGTTTTTGCAGTTTCTTGTACAGTGCATGATCAACTTCGTTACTTTCCTCCCGCACCTTAAATTGAATTCTACAGCAAATTAGTTTATTGGTCTTTTATGGCCGATTAAATTAGTTTATTGGTCTTTTATGGCCAGTTATTCAAGTTTTGACAAAAAGGAAAAAAAAAAAAAAAAAAGATTCCACTCCCACCCCCCCCCCCTCCCCACCCAAAAAAGAATCATGATTTTATTTATTTTTGAGAAAAAAAGAAAAAAAAAGAGTGACATGGAAACTATTTTATAATTAATGGAGGTTGACAAAACAGTTGTGATTGCAAGTGTATTTCAGTATTGTTGACTAACATGCAAAAATAATCTGTATTGGTACAGGAAGAGGTCTTTACCCAATCAAGAGGCAGTCAACATGCAAAGAAGTTGTGTGTTGCTGAAAAGTTTAATTTTACAAGCACTGAATAAAAGAGATGAGCTTAACCACAAGGTCAAACAACAAAGGGACATTGCCACATGAAATGCTTTTTTCTTTCTCCTTGTTTAATGAAAATGAAATTAATTTACTATATATTTTTGTTAGTTTATTTCAAAAGCCAAGACCAGTTTATTTTTTATTTTCTATTTTTTAGTAATTATAAATGCTTCTCAAGTCTGGGAAGTATATATGAATCTTATAGTTGCAGTATGTCTGAATGAAATTGACCCGAGGCACTATTCCTTTTCCGCACTAAGGTAATTCATTTAATGTCCATGGAAGGCCTGGTTTGCTGTAAGAAGCTATATATATTTCCATTTTTATTTTCATTGTACATACCGTTAGATGTCACAATTTAATAAACAAAGCTAACATGAATAGACTGATAGAATCTTTCCCGGAATAGGAATAATGCCTCACACACGATGACAAAGACATGTTATTTATCCTTTTGAATGCCTTTTAATTTTTATTTATTTTTGTGCAATGTGTTAATGCCAAGGCTATGTCTTGGTAAAGTATGGTTGAGTACAGAGATTTATGTAAGTTATTTTTCAAATTAAAAATAAAAAAATGGATATTACACAATTTACAATGATGCTGAGTATTGGCAAAATGATATGATGAACAAACACGCATACAGACATACAGTACCTTATATACAGTGAGTCCCAGATACTGCACTGCAAATACAGTAGCATAGTTATAACAAACGATTAGATTTAGATTCACTTCATGCACTGGTTAGGTAATAGAAGATGGATATAGGGCAGTGGTTCCCAAACTTTCATGTCAAGGTTTTAACTCTGAGAGTGTACACATGGTTCCATGTGTACACTCTCAGAGTTACAGACCCATTTGGGTCCATTTTGGTTCCAAACTATCATTTAGCTGGGGACCCCCTGGAACTCCCTCAAGGACCCCTGGGGGTCCCCGGACCCCACTTTGGGGACCACTAATATAGGGCATACAGATACATGTGGAAAAACGTAAGCTCGGAAGCTCAAATACCATAAGAATCACACCCGTGTGAAGTGAGGGGCGCCGCTAATACATTAAAGTCTAACTCATGTTGATTAGGTGATGTAAAACAAACGGCGCCAACACAAACATTAAACGCCATGAACAATAAATAATAATAATAATAATAAACTTTATTTGTATAGCACTTTTCATACATAAAATGCAGCTCAAAGTGCTTCACAGGGCAGGACACAAAAATAAAATACAATAAAACACAAGTAGTTAAAATGATAGAACAATAGCAGAGAACAAAACCGAATATAAGAACATAAAATAAATAAAAACACATAAAATAAATAAAACTCAACTAAAAGCAAGGGTGAAGAGGTGAGTCTTGAGTTGAGATTTAAAAATGTCTACAGAGGGTGCGTGTCTGAGCTCGAATGGAAGTTTATTCCAGGCTGTTGGGCCATAGAAGCAAAAAGCTGCCTCACCGTACTTTTTTGTGCACATACCTTTAGGCACTTCAAGTAGGCCAGCGTTGGAGGACCTGAGGGGGCGGCTAGGGACATATCTAGGTAGGCAGTCACGGAGGTACGGAGGTGCGAGACCATTGAGAGCTTTATAGACAAGTAACAGAATTTTAAAGTCAATCCTGAAAACAACCGGAAGCCAGTGCAGTGATGCCAAAACTGGAGTAATATGTTCTCTCATCCTAGTTCTAGTTAAAACTCTGGCTGCTGCATTTTGGACAAGTTGTAATCTGTCAGTCGCTTTCTTAGGGAGTCCTGAAAAGAGTGCATTGCAGTAGTCAAGCCGAGAAAAAACAAAGGCGTGGATTAGCGTTTTTGCATCGTCCAAGGACAAATAGGATCTGATCCGTGCAATATTTCTAAGGTGAAAAAAAGCAATCTTGGTAACATGATTAATGTGTGAATTAAAATTCAATTCAGAATCAATAATAACCCCCAGGTTCTTTACTGTACTGTTACCTTCTACAGTCAGGTTGCCAAGTCTGCCAATTATTGATTCTCTTTGCTCGCTAGAACCGATTATGAGAACTTCCGTCTTATCCTCATTCAGTTTGAGAAAGTTCTCACTCATCCAACACTTGATGCCAGACAGACAGGTCAACAGCGGGTCCAAAGCACAGGGATCGTCTGGGGCCACAGAAAGATATAGTTGGGTATCATCAGCATAGAAATGAAAATTGACTCCGTGATTGGTAATGAGTTCACCCAATGGCAGAATGTACAAGGAGAACAGCAGAGGACCAAGAATCGAGCCCTGTGGGACACCAGAACTGATGTCGTGTTTGTCTGAGTCAAACTCGGCTAGATTGACAAAGTAACTTCTGTTTGAAAGGTAGGAGGAGAACCAGGACAGGGCCGTACCAGACAGGCCTATCCAGTGCTCCAGACGCTGTATTAAAATTGAATGATCAATCGTGTCAAATGCAGCCGTTAAATCTAACAGTAGGAGAACGGATACATGTTTCTTGTCAGCAGACACCCTAAGATCATTCATTACTTTTACAAGGGCAGTTTCTGTGCTATGATTTTTCCTAAAGCCAGATTGGAATTTGTTGTGCACATCATTGCTCTGTAGAAATACGTCCAATTGATGAGAGATGCATTTCTCCAAAACCTTGCCCAGAAAGGGCAGATTCGAAATGGGTCGATAGTTACCCAAAACAGAGGGATCCAGATTATGTTTCTTTAGTAGGGGCCTGACTACGGCCGTCTTCAGAGAGTCTGGGAAGACGCCTGTCTGTAGAGAGCTGTTTACTATTTTTAGGATATCTCCAATCACACTGTCTAAGACCTCTTTGAGAAAGGTGGTGGGAATTGTATCCAATGAACAGGAGGAAGATGTCATCTGTGATATGGTTTTGCGGAGTTCGTCTTCATCAATTGCGCAAAACGATAATAGGCTCCCCCTGGAGAGATCTACCCTGGGACCGTTAGCTGCTGTTTGAAGGTTTGCACTAGCAACAGCACCATTCAAAATATCAGCTCTAATGTTAAAGATTTTGTTATCAAAAAAGCATGCAAACTCATTACACTTAGCTTTAGAGGCCGGGAATGACTGCTTGTAGGACTGGGGGGGGTTTAAAAGTCGATCAATGGTAGAGAATAGGACTCTGGCATTTGTCTTGTTCTCGTTAATAATGCCAGAGAAATAGACAATATGACGTAATGAGGGACAACATGACGTACATTTTCCATTCATTGTCAATGGCGTTTACAAAACAAACATTGAACTAAAGACGTTTAAACATTAAATCTGTGTATAGGAGGGGGATGGAGCCCCTCAAAGACCAGTTGCGTCAGCCGGTCAGTATCATGGTCAGTATTGTGTGGATATCAGTGACAGCGTTGTGTCACAGGGCTGTGACAGACAGCCCTGTCACGGGTTCGCCCTCAATTATTATTATTTGGGGTATACTTCCAGGTGCTTCAAACGCCAGTGAGCAACTTTCATTGAAATGAATAGCCCGACAGCGGGACAATCTGCCCTCTAGATATATTTTAACTAGCGGCATCCAACACGTACAATCAGCATACAGAATAAGCATATGTGTGAGAGAGAGAGAGAGAGAGAATGTGTGTGTGTGTGTGTGTGCGCGTGCGTGCGTGTGTGTGTGCGTGTGTGCGTGCGTGCGTGCATGATGCCGCTGCTATCATAAGACCGCCAAGGACAAACAGTCAGCTGGCTGAGGTCACCTGAAGGGACTTTGATCAACGGTAACGGGCAGTGGCGTGCACAGATCGACATTTAGAGGGGCAGGTGCTCAAGTGAAAAAGGGCACCTTGTGCAGCACGTGGAACCGGCCGGTTGCCTTAATCGTGTGAGATTGATAGATTTTGGGGCATAAATAATATATTAGAACCTTTTTTTTTAGGGCAAGGGCAGGTGGTGCTCTAGCACCCCCTAGTGTCTATCTGTGCACGCCACTGGTAACGGGCATACGGTTCACACATTAGAACTGTCATCCTCCTTCGGTCTGCAGAGCAACGGAAACCAGAAATGTGCCTGATGAGAGAAAACAAACAAAAACAAATCAACAAATAGATCAGTTTAAAAGAAAACCTAATTGAGGGCATCCATCCATGGAACAAACAAAACGCAAAACTCAATTTGTTTTTCGTTCTTTCAAACCTTGAAAACGAGAGCCCTCAAACCGCTCTCGTCTGCATCCGTTCCCATTGATAACCCCTTGGATCTTTTCCGCAGGATCTTGGCGTGGAGGTACTCGGCCCTCTCCTCTGCCGGGGCGGAGAAGAAGCGCTCGCACAGGATCAGCCTCAGCTGTTTGAGCTTGGCGGCCATCAGGGCCATGGCCAGCAGCGCGGCGAGCAGGACGGCCATGGGGAACACGGAGTCATGGAGCAGCAGCGTCGGTTCATAGAGGCATCTCTCCTCAAACAGGCTCACAGAGTAGGAGAAGTCTCTGCTGCTGTTCTCCAGGCCTAGGCTCACGCCCAGGATAGATGTAATGGCCTGGAACGATGAATGGATATTATGAGATGATTATCTAAACATACTCATCTGGAGGGATTTATGATTCTATACTGCCGGCTATACGAAATGAGATTGTTTATCATTGAACAATCTCAAAGTCATATATTGATGTTGTAATGTGAGACTATAGAGATGTCCCGATACTGTATCGGTATCGGAAAAGTATCTGATCGGCCCTTATTTGGTCATATTGGGTCATATCGGGCATATCAGCGAATATGCCAGTCTAACCACCGATCCGACACAGGGGTAAGGGGTTGACACTATGGCAAGTAAATTAAATGTTGGGGCATGTGGAGTTTGCTTTGGAGTTGCCCAAACTGCAAGTGCACATTTGAGTGAGGCGTCTGCTATAAACACAACACGAGATATATAGCTAGATAGCTATAAACACTATTCCTATTCCTATTCAAAATAAGTTTTCTTTTTCTTTTTTTATTATTATGTATACCCCTGTATTGGCTGTATAATGGTAAAGTCCAGATTCAGTCAGCACAGCTGAATATAATAGGCTGCCAGTGCACTGAGGTTTGGGCTGAGAGTGGAGCATCAGGTGTTGTGCTTGTATGTGTTCCTGTGTAGTCCAAATAAATACACCATATGGTTACACCAGACAAAAGGGCTCTGTAATGTTTCCAGAGGGACGATCATTCTCACAAAGATATCTTGTAATATCATGATGGGAGATAAGAGTGGTCTTTTCGTCATTAACCGTCATTAATGTATCATTTAAAAAAAATCTAAAATGTTCAAAAATAGCAGGTCTAAAAGCTCACAACGCATGGTCAATTGAGCTTTTGTAGATCTGCATATTTTCACTTTCTGATAATTATTTGTAGTATCATCACATTATCAAGATATTGCCTTGCTCAAATTATAGTTTTTAACCAACATAACCTACCTGGATGCTCATAATCAAGGGGACTTGGAGTGGTTTCAGCTGTGCCAGTTGCACAGTTACAATATTAACAAACCAGTATATTAATCCATCCACACAAACAAACACCACCCAGGCTATGAAATGGGTGAATATTGGAATTCCAAATTTCAGCATGGCTTTCCCTTCCTTGGAGGTGGGCCGAGCGGACAGGATGGAGACGTAGCGCTTTGCCTCGGCGGGCGTGAGGGGCATGACGTGAGGCCTCCCCGCCGCCCTCTGCTTCTCGTCAAAGGAGACGAATCTGCTGCTTATGAACTTGTTTTGATATTTCAAGTTGTTGCAATACTTCCTCACGTGCAGCGCAATAAAAGTCACAAGCAGGAGGAAGCTGAGCGCGGGGAACATTCTGTGACTCACAGAGGACACCGCGTTCAAAACGGACTGGACGCACATGGCGGTTTTGTTCAGATTCTGCCTGGCATCCACGAGTTTCTCCTTGAATTTGCCGTCGTATATCTTGAGTGAAATGTCAAGTTTGGAATCAAAATTGACCACCCTGATATCAGGAAATTGCCTGAGCATGTCACCGACCCAGTTCAGCATCTTGATGTATTTTTCCAGCGGCGTGGCGATATATTCCTTCTTTGCTTGCAAGTTGCATATCATGCTCCTGAGGAGGCCCGTGAGGTTGTCCAACGTGTTCTGGACGTTCCTCAACACCACAAAGCTGACCCAGGCGGTCAGGAGCAGCTTGCGACTCTGCTTCATGAAGCAGGAGACCAGAAACAGAACGGCGGCACAGCGCACCTTCTTTGAGAGAAAGAGGGTGAGCGCCAGCAGTGCTCCCACGGAGACGGCGGTGCCCCCCGCCACCTCCGCCGCGTAGCCCAGCGTGTAGAGGAGGTACAGGAGGAGCAGGGAGCCGAGCAGTGCACTGAACAGGAGGCAGGTGAGGAGGAGCAGCACCGTGGACCTCCAGCTGTCCCTGGTGCCACTTACATAAACCTCCAAGGCCAGAGATCCCAGATCCCTGAAGCACTGTGTTGCTGCCGGGATGTACATGTTGTGAAAGAAGTGGCAGGCAGCACGTGTACAAAGTTTGGCCTCTGAAGGAACACTCCAAATCTCTGTAGAGCACAAACACAGTGACAACATAAAGTATGTAGGAGGCCTATTCGTAGCAAAAGTAAAGGATGTATTCGATGCTAAAGTAAAGTCTAGGTTTAAAGAAATCCAGTTAATCTAATACAGAGCTACTACTATACTTTTAATGAAATGACAGTCATAAAGTACAAACCCTAAATGTATCTGTAGAGTTCAGCTGTGCTGTGTTGTGCGCTGCATGCTCCATAAACAGTGTTAAAACAAAGCATACGTATATTACTCAAACCTTGGGTATTGTTACTCATTTCCCAGTCATCTTCTTGGAGGCGGCACTTGTCTTAAACATTTACCACCAAGCAGAAGTAAAAGCCAAAATAATAATAACGCACATTTTAGGTCATTGCATTTCGAGCTGGACTTTCCAAGAAATCTGTAGGAAGGCTCCAGCTCATTCTAAACGTTCCTCAATGATTTTAAAAAGTGTGTGTGTATGTGTGTGTTTGTGTGTGTGTGTGTGTGTGTGTGTGTTTGTGTGTGTGTGTACACGTGCGTGCGTGCGTGTGAGTGTTTTGCGCAGATAGATTGTAGATTGGCTATTTTCGCAGATTATTATGCCATAGAGTAGGACTGCGAGTATTCTTGTCATTAATAGTGATAATATCTCACAATATCGTCCTCTGACTCTTAAACCTCTGACCACAAAGCGGAAGGAAAACCAGTATAATAAGTACAGAAACAATGATGATTGTACATCATAAATTTAGGTCATTGCATTTTTTGCCGTAGCCTACTTCCCTAAAACGACTGCACTGTAACAAAGGCTCCAGCTCATTTAAAATGCTGCGGCCAAAGTGCAGAGAACTGACTGTACAAGACGAGCTGAACACATGCAGTACAGTACTCCAAACACAGGCCCCTGTTAACGGTCAATACTTCTGAACATAATATGGCAATTTATATTTATGTAATGGAATGTGTTCGTCATCTGACTTGACTGTCTTTAGGGGGCATATGCACTGCATGTTCTTTGTGTGGTGCCACTCAAAGTGACTACTGGGTCAGGCTTGCTGGATGCATGGCCCAACCCCCTTGTATTTCTGTCAGAAGGCATTGAGGGGTGAAAACAGGAAGTGAGTGACTAGTCAGTTCCCTTTTCCCCTGTAAACAATTCAGCAAGATAGTTTCTGATTGCTGTTTTCCATCCCAAGCCATCAGTTTGTTTCTAAGTAAGTAGGCATATTAAATATCCAACATCGTGATTCGTGACAATGTATAGGCTAATTGGGACATTTTTCTACTTGCATGTTATGTTTGATGTATGCATGGCACTGCAATCTGCAGTGGTGGTATTCAGGCTTTGGGCTAGCCGCAATTTGCAACTCTAGATTTTTTTACAATGGGTTGAATCTAGAGTTGCAATAAGCTCCATCCACTTCCTATTCATGATTTTCGGTTTCTGATCTGCTGGTCTTAAATGACGTTAAACTCACAAACATTGCAGCTGTAGTCCAAGCTTGAATTATCCTCTTTCAATCTGCCGAGCTTGTTTTTCATAAAAATCCCCCGTAGACATGTTATGAGTTACTTTCTGTCCAAAATATTCCAAGAGTGACATTTCCGAGCCGCCATTTGTATTTTTGCAACGTGCCGTAAAACAAGATGTGAGGGGGAGCGCTTGTTTAATAGAATCTTACCTGCGCAGGTAAGACACCCAAAGAAGAGGCAGACACAGTGCGACGCCCCATCACACACAGCCTTCTATTAAACAAGCGCTCCCCCTCACATCTTGTTTTACGGCACGTTGCAAAAATACAAATGGCGGCTCGGAAATGTCCCTCTTGGAATATTTTGGACAGAAAGTAACTCATAACATGTCTACGGGGGATTTTTATGAAAAACAAGCTCGGCAGATTGAAAGAGGATAATTCAAGCTTGGACTACAGCTGCAATGTTGGTGAGTTTAACGTCATTTAAGACCAGCAGATCAGAAACCGAAAATCATGAATAGGAAGTGGATGGAGCTTATTGCAACTCTAGATTCAACCCATTGTAAAAAAATCTAGAGTTGCAAATTGCGGCTAGCTTTGGGCCTATAGCCTACTTACAGTATGTGGATACTGTAGGCTACTTCATGCTCATTCAATACAACTACTTACCTTAAGTTACTAGTTCATTAGTACTTTTTATTAATTGTGCTTTTTTGTATTTTCGTGTTTCAGTTTTACACTTTGATTGGCTGCCACCTAGCGACCTTATACTAGCGACCTAGTCATGATTGGCAGCCAATGGGAGTCTGAACGGCATAAAAACCCATAACGCCGCAACTCAGAGCGAGTGGCAACAGCAGCTAATTTTATGAGCTAACTGGAGCTACAGGAAAGCCATGACAAAACACAGTGAGTGAACCAACACAAGAACGTCTGGAACGAACAGAAACGGTCGCTACAAGAGCTTGTTGCACCTGGCACTTATTTAGGTGTATTGTGTGTGTGTGTGTGTGTGTGTGTGTGTGTGTGTGTGTGTGTGGGGTGGTTGACAGCAGAGTAAAGTGGGTGATTGAAAACAGACGTGGCTGCAGATTGACAGGTTCAGCCTGGACCTGCCCCTCCCTCCCATTCGTTCATCCTGTCCACGCCCTGGTCCTTGATTGGCTGGCCTACTGGCCCTGTTTCTACAAAGTATTCAGGCCCAATCCCAATTGCCTCCCTCAAGCCCTGAGCCCTGGACCCTCATTGACTTTAATGACGTCAGCTGTAAGTGCTTGAGGGTGAGAGGCTGTAAGGGCTCCACATTGTTGTGAAAGAAATGGGACAGCACTTTGAAGATGAGTCCGCCATTCATGACACTTTGCATCACTTTATAAAGACTGTCCTTATTCACAGCCAGTGCCTACCTACATGCTTTGCCTATTTATACATGTATATTATGCTTATTTTAGTATTTAAGCTGATCGTTTTATTATTAGTTTAATAAATACACTTTCCTGTGTGATATGAGTTGTAATATTAATATATAATACTATTCATTATACATTTCATTTCCATATTATTTTACTTTGCTACTTTTGTCATTTTATATAGCCTATATCCTTCCATTCTGTCTCCTTTTGAGAACAGTGAGAAAGCACTATTGTGTTTGTTGACATTCTAATCGCGATACATAACTAATTTGCATAATTAAATGATTGACGTTCGGAGGATCCCCCTCATTCCACTGGTAACGCTATGAACTGTGGGTAATTTCTTTGCTAAAGTCAGCCCAAAGTCAGCATCGACACTGACTTTGGCAAAGGGCACATAAAGGGGCGGGGCTGAGCCCTCACTGACTTACCGATTTCAAATGGGACATCCCTCAAGCCCTCGCAGACTTCACATGAATGCGCAGCTAAGTCAGTGAGGGCTCATTGAGTCAGCAAGGGAGTGGATTGGGATTGGGCCTCAGTCTGTTCTCTCATGAGGGCAACAGCTGATCTTTGCAGCAGATACATGTAAGGCTCCATCTTGCGACACCCTTATCCCTAAAGGATTTTAAAATAGTTCAACTAGCCGATCTACATCTACACTTTGTGAGCTTGTAGATCAGCGATTTGAACTATTTTAAAAGGTTTTTTAAAATAGTAAAAAATAGCAAATTAGTTCAGGGATAAGGGTTAAGGGGTGGCGCAAGATATAGCCCTAGGGCCCTTATCCCTAAACGTCTTTGCCTTTTTTTCCCCTTTTTTAAAAATTTTGAAAAACATTTTTGAATAGTTCAAATAGCCGATCTACAAGCTCACAACGTGTAGATGTAGTAAAAAGTGTTAGCCATAGGGTACTTGTCATCACCTGATGGCATAAGCATTTTCCATTTGTTGGCCAGAGATTGTACAAAAAAAGGCAAAACCTAGCTGTTTAGCTTAACTCTCCAAAGCCAAATTAAATAGTTGAAATAATGTGATGAATAATTAGACCCCAAATGAAAGGACTCTCGGAGGCCAGAGAACTGAGAAAACTGCCTGAGTCTCCTTTCACAATTTTAATTTTACAGTTTTAGACAGACAGACAGACAGACAGACAGAATGACTCTTAAACGGTACAAAGGACTGCATTGACTTGCCTGTCGTCTGCTCCTCATCAAACAGGAGAGCAGAGACAGTTTTGCTCACATATTATATAATTCAAACAGACTAAACAGATTTCTTTCATGAGCAGTGCACATTCTGTTGCTGCCTTATAGCGTGGGCGCGGCAATGTTGCACACCGAAAATAGCCGATCTACAAGCTCAGAGCACATTGCGTTGCGACCATAGACTGTAAAGAAATATGGACAAAGCGTTCCCCGGGTCTAACATGGACGTAAAATGAAGCCTGTTATTCCTGCACTGTAATGACCACCAATGACAGCGCCACAACAGGCCATTATATGAACTTTCAGGAGTTTCAGGCTTCACAAAATATCTGTCTGACTGCCCCCCTGGTTGCGACTCATGAGCAGATTCATCATACGAGATATGAATATATAAGCATTATAATATAATCCCTATTCAGCACAACGATGCAAGCGTGTTCTCACACACCGTTCTCTGGGTGCTGACTGAAAATGTAGCAGGCAGGATTCAGCTGATATGATTAAAAATGTTAAATTATTGCACCTCTCAAGTTGAAAGAAGAAAAATGTGATGGATTGCTTTTTTTTTGTTTGTTTGATGATTGTGATGCATTTCCTGACAGTCTGAATGTTCATTTTTGATTTCAATCAAACTTCTGCTTTTTTTCCCCCTGCTTCCTCAAACTAAGTGTGGATTAATCAGCTTTTTGTAGATCACCAATTATGTTTGTAGATGGATATTTAGTGTAGAGCATAGCATAGAGCCCTGGAACGGGGCTGAATTGTATCCTCTTTACAATGATCACACCCCTGTGAAGTGAGGGGCGATCTTGTCAGTGGCGTGCACAGACATTTAGAGGGGCAGGTGCTCAAGTGAAAAAAGGGCACCTTGTGCAGCGCATTTTGGGGCGGGAACCCATTTTGGTGCTTTAGCTATTGAAAAATAGCAGATCTACAAGCTCATAGCGCGCCACCGAGTGGCGCGCTACGAGCTTGTAGGTCTGCTATTTATGTATTTATCGAAGAACCACTGACTTAGAAACATATAGCTTTAGATTGTGGGGGCCTAAATAATATAGTAGAAGCGTTTTTTATCAAGATTTGATCAATGTCACCGCATGGTCCACACTAAAAAGTAAGAAAAAAAAGAAACTTTTTTTTCTTTTAGCACATTGCCAAAAGGGCAGGGGGTGCTCTAGCACCCCATAGTGTCTATCTGTGCACGCCACTGGATCTTGTCGTCATACATCATCATACATCATCACATTCCGGCCAATCACAATTTGCGTCACTTTTCCGTCTTCACTTTTCTACCCTCACTTTTATCTTCAATATGTACTTTGCTCAGCCAATCAAATCATCACTATGGGGTGATCAGCCAATCCCATGACAATGTTTGTGTTCACACAAACCCGGAAAGCTGGGCATAGGAGGGGCTCAAAAAGTTGCTTGACGCCCATTTGTACTTTTACTGGAGATGTCAAATATGCGTTCATGCCGAGCGTTGCGAAGTTCGCTTAGCCGACTCAGCCCCGTTGGAGTTGCGACCCGATAAAGCACAGAATAGTAAATCATGTTCTGGCGAGAGCGTTTGACCACGACTGGCTACTGGCCAATCACAGCACGTCCTTACTCGTCTCAAACCTGAAGAAGATTCCATGCTCGTGTCAAACACAGGGCCACTGTTCAGTGTACTTTCATATTGTTCAATTTCTCTTTCAATTTGAGAACACTGACGCGTTTTGGGCAAACGGCCTTTATAACCAAGTGCAGTTTCCAGAGGAAATTGCTTTCCTGCTTTTCTTTCTTTACTTTCATATTGTGTTGCTGCGTTTACGTGAGTAAAGAGAACCTCTGGCAGCCAGGCAGCACATGCATGGGGATGAGTCACACATCGCAGAGCTCCACTGACCCGTGGAGCATCCTGATGAATCCTCACATTATGCCATCGTACCACACACGGCCAGCATGCCACCGCAACAGGGCGCAGCATGCCACATGATGCTGGGTGACAGCCCTGCTGGCCCCCTGTTGAACCACAGCAAGGAAGTTGACCTTATATGGGCAAAAGACATAAGTATCGTTATGCATGTCGGTACTCGAGATATGCAAAGAGTCAGCTTAGGTCATCGTCTGAATAAATTGCTGGATGGCATATAGCCTACCAACTGTTCAAGGATGACACTGCATTTCACAGGACTTTTAAACAATGTTTAATATACTGAATTTGTGAAAATAAAAATAAGAAACCTGTTATGTTCACTGTAGAAGTAATTTGAATTACACTTGTGTGGTTGCCGCAATCGCTTACATATAGGCCCCTCCCACTATGTGTGCTAGCCAATTACAATGTCACGTCACCCCTGCGATCATGTGGAAGTAATTAATTGATTTATTCCCCCCACAAAAATACTTTTTCTGAGTAGTGCGTCAAAGTATCGCTCATTTACAATAACAATAGTCACTCATTAACCCATTCTGAACGGGCACCCATTTTGGTGTCAGCATCATGTTATGCTTTAGCTATTGAAAAATTGCAGATCTACAAGCTCATATCGCGCCACCGAGTGGCGCGATACGAGCTTGTAGGTCTGCTATTTTTTTTAAATCGAAGAGCGACTGACATTTCTAGAATCTGATCTCAGGTCAGAATGGGTTAATCAGACTAGTGTGTGTCCAGCGGAAACCTCGTATGAATCTGATCTCAGGTCAGAATGGGTACATAAATTATACCCATGAGGAGCCCATTCACATTAACATTATAAGAGAGCTGAACTGTCTGGCGCTTATAGACTGACAGCTATCTTGTAAATAACAGAAGTGTAGCTGACGTGCCGGCCTGCTCTCGCCAGGGGGCGCTGTTGTGGCGCTGTCATTGGGCCCAAAAAACCCATATCTCCATAGAGGTCCATGTATTTGGGCCCAACTTCACCTCGACTGTATTACCTTAATAAACATGGTCATGAATACTTTCTGCTTCCACTCACTAGTTTAAAGTCTCATTTCTCATGTCATAATATTCTTTTTGGAAAATTATGGTCCCATTTATTAAAAAAATGACCATAAAGTCGCGTATGTTCTGAGGGGCGTGGCTACCGTTACAGTCTATGATCGGGATTCCCCACCCACAAAATAAAAACCAACAAAAAAAACCAACTAAGCTCGTAGCGCGCCACTCGGTGGCTTGTAGATCTGCTATTTTTCAATAGCTAAAGCATAGCATGATGCTAACACCAAAATGGGTTCCCGTTCAGAATGGGTTAAGCATGAAAAACAGCTGTAAAAATCTTTATTCTAGTTAATTTGATTCATAAATGAATAACTATAAGCCTTTGAAATGGCACCTATACCTGAATGGATCGGAATGGAACTGCAAGTAGATATACGCAGCATAGGCTGGCAAATTGGCAATCGATGTTCCCCAGAATCGTCTAATATAACCCCTGAACATACAAGTTTGTTTTGATATTGTTTAATTCGATAATAATAGAACCATGTACCATACAGCGAATGAAAGCAAGATTCCTATAGGGAATACGGAGATTTTTATATTTAAAAAAAAAACGGTTGAGAAATGAGAGAATCACGGACATCCTAAATCTCAACTTTCTTTTATAATCCGTGTATATATACATCATACATGACACTCTTATTTGTTTCTATGGAAAAACGTCTGTAGTTTATTTTATTTTTCAGAATTAGCCCTGAAACATGACTGCCATGATGATTATCACGACAGTCATGACTTAACTGCACCCTGTTTTTGGCGCTCGCTACATTTACAACTTTTACGTATATATAAACATTCGGATTTCAAATATAAAGTACTCACAATTTGTCCCACGGGTGTTAGTTAGTTGCAGCACCAGCGATTAGAATAGCTGCATCCCGCGTTGTTTAATAAAAAGCATTTTTATCCGAGCTCCCCGGCTACTTTTTTCAAACGGGGTTCGTTTGGGAAATCCACAGTTGCACACCGGGAGCGCACTCGCCTATTAGTCTGTGTTGGCAGGGCAGCATACCTATATCGAACACACCGAGTGCCACCCTCCTCCCGATCGATGCGTAGTTGAAAGCCAATGGCAAAATAACAGCTCGGATAAAAATGCTTTTTATTAAACAACGCGGGATGCAGCTATTCTAATCGCTGGCGCTGCAACTACGTAACTAACACCCGTGGGACAAATTGTGAGTACTTTATATTTGAAATCCGAATGTTTATACATACGTTTTTGTTGTAAATGTAGCGAGCGCCAAAAACAGGGTGCAGTTAATGGCACGACAATCAGGGGATCCCCGATGGTATGGTCTTCGCTTGCTATGTTTGACTAGCATAATGTATCATACAGCAAATTAAAGCAAACCTTTCAAGGATTATGGAGAATTTTTATGCGAGACCATGCCACTATACATCTCCACACTCAGGACAGATATTGCTGCATGCATGCATGCATGCACTGTTGCACATACACACACACACACACACACACACACACACACACACACACACCCTCTTTATTTGTTTCTGTTGAGAAACACCATGTAGTAAAATAACGTTTGTTGTATTTTATTTCATTCGAGTCACGACGAAGAAGGAATGAGTTGAAATGCCACCGGGCACCTTTTATACGTACGTATTACATGCGTAATGATGCTTACACCAAAATGGGTTCCCATTCAGAATGGGTTAACCCATTCTGACCTGAGATCAGATTCATACGAGGTTTCCGCCGGACACACACTGGTCTGATGAACCCATTCTGACCTGAGATCAGATTCTAAAAATGTCAGTCGCTCTTCGATTTTTCAAAAATAGCAGACCTACAAGCTCGTATCGCGCCACTCGGTGGCGCGATATGAGCTTGTAGATCTGCTATTTTTAAATAGATAAAGCATAACATGATGCTGACACCAAAATGGGTTCCCGTTCAGAAGGGGTTAAATGAAGTGCCATGTTTTTATTTTCTAGATGGTGAGTCTGCCATATCGAGATACATTTTAATGACACCACATTAACATTTCCAACATATTTTGATTGTCCACAAATCTTCTTCTTCCTCCTTTTTAAATATTTTCTTGCACATTGTTATAATGATCATTATAAATACAATATATATCCCCCTGCAGACAGTCAGAGTTCATAGTTTTAATGAATGTATAGAATGTGGTCTGAAGAATGTTATTTGACTATATATGTTTAAACCGACAATACTCACAATGTTACACATCGCAATGTGTAACATCTAGATCTGCTATTTTCAATGTGATGCATTGTGAGCTGGACTGGTAGATCTGCTATTTTCAATGTGATGCATTGTGAGCTGGACTGGTAGATCTGTTATTTTCAATGTGATGCATTGTGAGCTGGACTGGTAGATCTGTTATTTTCAATGTGATGCATTGTGAGCTGGACTGGTAGATCTGTTATTTTCAATGTGATGCATTGTGAGCTGGACTGGTAGATCTGTTATTTTCAATGTGATGCATTGTGAGCTGCTAGATCTGCTATTTTCAATGTGATGCATTGTTAGCTGGACTGCTAGATCTGCTATTTTCAATGTGATGCATTGTGAGCTGGACTGGTAGATCTGTTATTTTCAATGTGATGCATTGTGAGCTGGATTGGTAGATCTGCTATTTTCAATGTGATGCATTGTTAGCTGGACTGGTAGATCTGCTATTTTCAATGTGATGCATTGTGAGCTGGACTGGTAGATCTGTTATTTTCAATGTGATGCATTGTGAGCTGGACTGGTAGATCTGCTATTTTCAATGTGATGCATTGTTAGCTGGACTGGTAGATCTGCTATTTTCAATGTGATGCATTGTGAGCTGGACTGGTAGATCTGTTATTTTCAATGTGATGCATTGTGAGCTGGATTGGTAGATCTGCTATTTTCAAAGTGATGCATTGTGAGCTGCTAGATCTGCTATTTTCAAAAGGAATCTTGGAAAAAAAAAGTGTATATTTTTGAAGCATTTTATTGAAACATTTAAAAACACAAATCTGTCATGGGGCTCACTGGCCCTGCATGGGGGTCCTTGACATGGGAATGTCGCTGTGTGAGGATCACTGGTTTAAACAACATTAGGAGAAAAGCCCAAATAAGCACTTTAGAAACAAGAAAAGCAACCACAATTACCAATATTTACAAGGAACTTTACAGATGAACATTAGTGAGGACAGATTATATGAAGATAGGTTGAAAAGTGGTTAAGTAGTCCTTTAAGCTCTGTAAATGGGCATTTAAAAATAAACATAGCCGTGTCATTGTTTTAAAAATAAACAAAGACGAAAAATGTTCGTCGACTACCTTTTCCACTGACGGAAACTAAATGGAAACTAAATAAAAACTAAGCTATGATGACTAAAACTAAGACTAAATATACTGACAATTTCGTCAACAAATAAAAACTAGACTAAAATGTTAGGAAGGGACTAGTTGGACAAGAGATCCAGTAGAAGTCATTTTACAATTAGTTGCATGCTGGAAACAGACTATCTACAAGCTCGCAAGTTGTGGACTTGTAGATCGGCTATTTTCAGCAAGTTATGCCGTCATTAGGACGGCATCAAGGCCCACCAAAATACATTTTGTTCGACTAAATCAACTGTAGATCTAGTCGACTAAAATCTTATATTTAGTCGACTAAAACTAGACCAAGATGTTTTAGATGTGTCCACATAGTTCATGAAAAGTGGTGAAGTGGTCCTTTAACAACCTGATTTGGACCAAACCCAGTTTCCTCACAAACACTTTATTGATCTATCATTCTGTGGTGTTAAAATGAAACAGATGGCTGTTATTCATTGATTACATTACATAGTCTCCCCTTTATCTGAATAATATGAATTACCCTCTTGATCCCCAGCATGAATATTCTGGGGGGAACATTTCCCAAAATAGCAGATCTACAAGCTCATTGTCTATTTGGTGTACTCAGAAAAAAATACCCCCCCCCCCCCCCCCCTGACGGGTGGTAGCTCCAGGCACCACAAAGGGTTAATCAGGTGCTGCACATACACATAACTATTACTAGTGAATGCATAACTCTAGAAAACTATTTCACAAATCCATCCGCTTGTGAACGAACATGGAATGTCGTCCCATCTTCCATCATGAGCAGAAAACACAGCACAGTCTGATCCTTCACCACCGTCGGGCTCACCAGGCCCCCAGTACCTGTAGAAGTAGACACATTAATACATTACAATACCTTCACAACAAGGATTTTATCTGAATGTTTAGTTTTTTTTTAATCATGACTTCAAAATATATTACATTATAATATAATGTAATATAATTTGAAGTCATGATTAAAAAAAAACTAAACATTCAGATCAAATATATATAATGATTATATATTTACGTACAAATTAACTGGACAATGAAATAGACAACGGATACAGAGTAACTGTTGTACTATAGCCTTTGATTCCATTTAGAAATAAATATGAAGATGAAATGATGTGAAATGTAGTTTGCTGAAAATAAATGTCGGGAATCCCTTTTGGGGTTCTGTACAGTATGCACATTATTACAAAATGTGATGCTGCTATCTAAATATTTGTTTTTCAGAAAACTTAGGTCAGTATTTAGAAGGCGTTTATAGAATGGGCCTCAGTAGAATAATGAAGGTAAAGTCTTACGGTGGTGTGGTCAGTGGTGTTCCATCCACCCACTTCCACACTCCTTCCTCGTCCCTGTCGGTCAATCCAATCCACACAGTCCTGGATCCGTCAACGTGTCTGGAAACAAAGTCCTGGACAGACAAGCAGCTGGTTACTGAACTGAAGTACAATCTGTACAATACTATAGATGTGTGTCTCATCTAGATGGAGTAGGTTACAGCATGCACTAATGCACACACACACACACACACACACACACACACACACACACACACACACACACACACACACACACACACACACACACACACACACACACACACACACACACACACACACACACACACACACACACACACACACACACACACACACACACACTCTGCACCTGCTTCTCTCTGCTCTTTATGGTCATCAGGTCAGATTGTCTGGCTGTACAGTCTGCTCTGCTGTCCTCCAAGGTGTTCCCCCGAGTAGAGATGTAGTAACACCCATCACCACCTAATGTAAATCCATGTGATTCTAACAACAAAATCTAATGTTAGACACTGTTTTTAATATGAATAATGACAAAATGATGAACAACATGATATAAGAATGTATAAACACAGTGACGTCTCACTGACCACAAAAATCCTCTAAAATCCTCTTCAGTTCGGTCAGGTTGTCATGTCTGGTCAGTAACTCATCATAACTGGTCTTCCACTGGTGTCTCTGTTTAGTCATGTCCAAATCTGCAAGAAGGATAATCAACAAACTAGTTAAGTTAGTTAGTTTTACATCCAACTTTATTGCATTTGCCATACATCGGCGGTGGCGCTTGACGTCGTGTAACATCGCTTAACTGCAGATAAGTTGCTCTCTCAATTTACTGTAAAAAAACATATCCCAGCAACTGCATAATGAGAGAGAGAGAGAGAGAGAGAGAGAGAGAGAGAGAGAGAGAGAGAGAGAGAGAGACTAATGTTGACTCCATGGTGCTTGTAGGGAAATTATACCTTCTCATCAGACATTCATATTTTGCTATTTGGTTAATTGCAGGATTTGCGGGGGCCCGCTGGTTTTATCTGTCGTGAAACAAAAATCATCCATCCATCCATCGATCATCTGACAAACTATTCCTGACTCAAATATGAGACATAAAGATACAGTAGTGTTTATAAAATGCTACTCACTGAGTATGATCAGGACAATGATGCCAGCCAATAGGAGCAGCCCCACACACGCTGCAACAGCTTTGAAGAAATTCTTCTTAAATCCTGAATGTTGTAAACATCAGATTTTTTCATTTTCAATCATTATTTTATACATTAATTCAGAGCACATGCATTGTGTTGCTACAGTAATATGATTGCATGTGAAAGGTTAATGTACCATTAAACACATCCAATAAAGCATTGACAAGAGAGGCACTGTGATTTGGCTGCGCCCACACTACAACTGCTATTGCGTAAGATTGATAGATGTGTTTATACTTAACCCATTTAGGCCTGACGTCGAACATTTAAAAATGCCTTTTTTTTCCTGAAATACCTCATGTTTCTATATCGGTGGTGCTCAATATTTCATGTCTAGGACCCCAAAAACTACATGTAATATGCCTCCCCCCCCCCCCCCCCCCATCTGAAAATATGTTGTTCCAGGGACCCCCCCCCCCCCCAGAAGCAAAGATTTGAGTTAAAATGTTCACTCTGTAATAATATATATTCAAAGATTTGAGGCACATTTTCACGATTTTTCAAAAATAGCAGACCTACAAGCTCGTAGTGTGCCACTCGGTGGCGCGCTATGAGCTTGTAGATCTGCTATTTTTCAATAGCTAAAGCATAACACCAAAAGGGGTTCCTGCCCCAAAATGGGTTAAATCATTGTATTATTATTATTAGTAGTAGTAGTTGTATTAGTAGTAGTAATAGTATTCTTTCTTTACCTCCATGCTGTGCTGTGTTCTCAGGGTCAGAACCTCTGAGGTTTTCGTAGTCGGTTAGTTCTATACCTCCAGGCTGTGCTGTGTTCTCAGGGGCAGAAACACGGAGGGTTTCATAAGTGTCGTCGGTCGGCTCTGGTGTGGTGTAGATGCTGTCTTCAGACATTTTAGGTTGAGTTTCTGAGTTGAATTGAGTTGAGTTGAATTGAGTTGAGTTGAGTTTCTTAGTTGAATTGAGTTGAGTTGAGTTTCTGAGTTGAGTTGACTCCAGTTGAGGTGTACACGTCTTCAGATATCGTAGTGGGTTTTCAGACTGCTCTCCTTGCACGGCTTGATCGGACAGAAGTCACAAGAGAGGACGTTTGAAGATGGACTCTTTGAGAGAACGGCGATGTGGTCAAATTGCACTGCTTCCAGTCAATCAGAAAGCAGCTATACTGTGGTGTGAATTTCCTCAGCAATGACGCCGGTGGATTGACACATATGTGACCGGGGACAGTGGTTTGATATGCAAGGGGGACATGGTCATTTTTCAGTTCTTTACATATTATGAAACTGCACACTGTAACCTTTCATATGATGTATTGCTCATTGAAATTGTGAAAAAAATGAGCAATACATCAGCAATGATGCCGGTGGATTGACACATAACAGAAAAAGAGAACAAAGACATTGGGGCTGTGAATCTTTAGGTTTCCCACGATTCGATTCTCAATCCAAAAACGTTTATTTTATTTTATTCAAAAGCATATTTTCTCCAGATTCAAAACGATTTTCTATTCAAAATGATTCTCGATTCCATACATAGGATTTCATCACAATCTACTCCAGTCTTGAACTGAAGTGACTAAATACTACAGTAAATACTACAGTACAGAAAATCTACAGAAAATGATGTTTACTGTGATTAGGGTGAGCTTACATTTCATATCACAGACACCATGTAGTGAAAACTCCTGTAACTGTGACCATAATAAAATAATAATAATAATAACAATTATGAATCGATTTTTAATCGTTCATAACGGAAACCCTAAATCCCTAAAAGACATGCACAACCCCAACCCAAACTTGGGCAGGTGTGAGCGATTAAGGGCTAGCTAGTAGCCAAAAAGCTGCATGTGTATCATGGAGGAGTGACGTCAGGAGAAGGCTAATCGTTCTACACAATTTAGCTCAAGTCACTGAATTGAGCATTAACACTTTTTTCCCCCAAGTCTGTATATATAGATAGAGTTAAAGAAGTCCCAACTATACAGTCATTTGAATTTCATACTTTGATGTTTCCGATTGATTTGAACCTGCAGGGCAGGAAGGCTCTTTCTCAGCAGAATGTTTAAGCATTCCTAAATGATTCTTCCTTGTATTGTTTCATTCTGATTATTCTGGAACCTGAGCACGTGTATGTGTACGCATCACCAGATAGTTAAACATACACAAAACACCAACATTCCATGGTGTTTTGTGTATGTTTAACTTTCTAAAGACACATTTCATGCAAGTTTATTCCATCATGCTTAAGAGACAATTAATGCAAGTTTATTTCATTGTGCCTTTGTTAGAGTAAAAAGTTTGCAGTTTATTGTTGCCAGATAAATTAATCTGTGTATTTGCATTGCTGTATTGGTACATTTCATGCATTTCATGTTTGTCAGATAAGTTTTTGATATGCTTCTTTTTTCTGTATTTACAGTTTCACACTTTTATTCTTTATTAAACGGACATTTATGAAGAAGACGAGTGTTTGTGCTATCTGGTGATGCGTACACATACACGTGCTCAGGTTCCAGAATAGTGAAAAAACAAAGCCTCTGTGAGGTCCAAACACAGTCAGTGTGAGTGTAGAATGAAGGAGAGAAGAGCAATCCCTTTTCCCTCTGTGGTTTACAATCCCTTGATTAACACTAAAGGTGCAGCTAATGCACTCTTGATTGACCTGACCTGAGGCCATGACATCAAAGGCAGAATTAAGGTTACTCTTGATTGACCTGAGGTCATGATGACCACTAATGATCAAAGACACAGAAAAACAAGTTACATTCCCTCGTCAGCCTGTAGAAGGCCCTACTACATGGCAAATAAAAGCATGTAACATAACACTGATGGTGTGAAAGAAAGGCTGTTTTAATTGTACTGAAGTCTTTGAAGAGTCTCTTTTCACACTTTTATACTAAGACAATGTATTGGACTGTAGGCTGTTGGGGTCAGGGTCGAGGTCGAGGTCAGGGTCGAGGTCAGGGTCGAGGTCGAGGTCGTGGTCGGGGTCAGGGTAGTTTGTATAAGTGGTGACCCTCTGAAGCACAGCTCTGCACCAAATAGAACCCTTCAGAAAGGCCTGGTTGAACTGAAAGGGTCAATGACCTTTATAGTGTCTTGTGTGAGAGAGAGAGAGAATAGAGACGTTGGCATTGTGCCATTACTGATGAAGACATGTCTGTGAGAGAGAGAGAGAGAAGAATAGAGAAGTTCGCATAGTGGCATTGTTGAGAAAGAGACATAGGCCCCTTTTCCACTAGCAAGGTGGAACCAGAACTTGCCAGAACCTGAACCCATTTTCTTAGTTCTGGGTTTGTTTCCACAGCGCAAAGCGCGGTACGGCACGGTTTCAGACCAGGTTCTTCTCAGAACCTTTTTTCGGCCCTGCTTTTGAGGTAGTACTAACACTGAGTTCTGGGAACCTATGGGCGGGGCCAGCAGCGCTGCTGCTCTCGATTGGTCGAGCTGAGGTGACAGCACTCACTCTGAGCACTGAGGAGAGCGGAGCGGCTCAGCGAGGAGAAGCGCACACAACACAACAGCGCACATTTTAAAGTGCGACACAGCGACAGTGGACACACAGAAAAATAACCTGGAAAAGCACACAGAAACACTATGGCCACGAGAGAGGGAGAGACAGAGCTTGTGTGTGCGTGAGGGAGAGAGAGAGCCATAAAGCTGTCGCGACGAGTTTGCTTGCAGTTGTTGTTCTACCGCTAACAGCTAGGCTAACTGCAGAGAGGGGTGTCCGGGGGTGTGTGTGTGTGTGTGTGTGCGAGAGAGCCATGATCTATTCTAAATTGTCAGAACAGAAGCACAATATTATGAGGCTAATGCTACTGGAGATTAGTAGAGTATATTGTTTTATACACGGACAGTAGTGTGCACTAGACTTTTTTTTCAGGGCAAGGCATTAGGCATATCATTACTAGAAATGTGCTGTACACAATACTAAACACTGGAATAATTAAATTCAACTAGCACAACGGTTAAATGATTTGTATTTGCACATTTCTTGATATTGACATTACAACTGGACTGGATGTTATGGCACAATCTGCTCAAGAGGCACTATAATTGCAACCCACACTCATGTTAAATGCTATATTCAAAAGGTGGGTTATCATTTAGCATCATATGAGCTATACAAGATTTATTTTTCTCTTGCCGTTTAAGCAAAAATATTGTAGACAGGTAAAGGTTGGAGAACAACTGCGGTCTAATGCATTTAATACGGGTGTTTTACTGTTTTCCCACTCCCCACATGGAAAGGGGCAAATATAGCCTATATAGCAGCAAATATAGCCTATATGCAGAATGTATGCTGCATCCATGTTCATACACTACAGTATGTGCATATACAGTATATGTATTATGTATAGGAAATATATGTGACAGCTGTGGCATGTGGCAGCCACAGCTGTGGCATATGTGACATGTGGCATATAAAAATATGTTCATATTATTGGTTTAGAAAAGTACAATGAAGCAAATAAATGTGAAAATAGACAATCTACAAGCTCACATGTGTCTCATCGAGCTTGTAGATTGTCTATTTTCAAATGGCCGAAATGTATTTAAGTACAATACTATATACATAGGTACTTTCCACCACTGTTGAATAATAACCAGTCATTATTTAAACATGAATATCTCTGTAATTCCGGGACCCCCCCGGCCGTGCCAAGGGGTGGGGGGGGAATAGGGGGGGGGGCGGGGCAGACTTAACAGGTTCTTGAAAGTTCTGGGTTCTGGTTATATGGAAACAGAAGCAGAACTTGGTTCTGGAACTTCACAGGTTCCTGGTAGTTCTGGGATCTGGAAAGTTCTAGTTCTGGTTCTTGTTCCACCCCATAGTGGAAAAGATCGGTGAGATCGGTGGAGAGGAAAAGCATGTGACATTGTTGACAAGTTCGACCGAAGAGCATGTTTCATAGACATTGTGAAATATCTTGAACATCAAGTCAGAGTTGCTTCGGATCCTGTCTTTGGCAATATCCAGGACAGTCCTTTGGGTAACGCAACAATTAAACCCAAACCTCAACAGCAAACCAAGTCACAATTCAAAAACAGTTTTGCAACCCATGTTGAGCTCGATGATGAAGCAAAAGCAGATCCTCCCCCGTCCAATAATCACCCCAAGGAAAGCCCTACATCCTGTCTTTATTGCAATTTACGTGGGTATACTTTTGAGCAATGTTGGCAGCTGGGGAAAAAGACACAAAGGGAAAGGCTGGACTTTCTGAAGGAGAAAGGCCTGTGTTTCGGGGTGCTTGTGCACAGGGCACTTGGCTAAAAGTTGTGTCAAGCGAATGAATTGCTCCCACTGCAGCCAAACTCATCCCAGTATTTTACACATACACAGAGAAACGGAGAGCTTTGGAGGTAGCACTGATCTGCCAAAAAGAGAACCGGAGAGCTGTACTACAACATCAACTTGTGGCCACACAGGGGCTGGTAATGGCATACTTCCAATCTTGCCTGTACAAGTTAAGTGCTCAAAGGGAAACACAATAATACAGACTTACGCTTTTCTAGATCCAGGAAGCACGGGCACGTTCTGTTCAGAACAACTGGTCAATAGGTTGAACATAGAAGGTCGGAGAACAAAGATCCATCTGTGCACCATGGGCCATAGTTTCGGCACAAACAAGGGACTAAATTATTTTCGCTCCTATGCCACCAAAATGTGGAACGCCCTACCAACAGTCATTAAGACATGTGAATCCCTTGACTCCTTCAAAACCGCTCTCAAAGGGCACCTACGGATGGCTGCAATTCGAAACTGGCCTCTGTAAAATCTGAATCCCCCCCACACCCCCACCCCATTTCCCTCACTGTATATTGTATATTTTCCCAGTGCTTGTATATTTTCCCTTTTTTGCTTCCCATAATATGGGAAGCAAATATTATAATATTATTATTATTATTATATCATATTATGATGAATTCCTGTTCTGTTCTTTAGCTACATAGAAATGTCTATTTGTATGTCTCTAAATGGTTGTATGTCTTTAAATGTTTTGATGAATTGAACAATGTGGACCCTGTTGTAAACAAGTGTAATGCTTAATTGGGTCGTCCACTCACAGTTGACAGTCTTTGTATTGAGTTTGTGCTTAAAATGTACTGTAAATTCTACAAACTGTTAATAAATATTTCAATCAATCAATAGTAAGGTGGTACCTAGCAGCATTGTTAACGGCCTGGAAATCTCAGAATTGACTGGCAATCAGCTCTTTGAACTCCCTGATGTGTTCACACAAAGGAAAATGCCTGTGTCTACTGACAACCTCATCATCAGTGAGGAGGAACTGATTAAATGGCCGTATCTCCAAGGTATCCACATCCCTCGAATAGCGTCTAATGTGGATCTATTAATCGGTACCAACGCATCCAAGCTATTGGAACTGTGGAAGGTGATTAACAGTCATGGTGATGGTCCCTATGCCGTCAGAACCCTACTGGGGTGGGTTATTAACCCATTCTGACCGGGCACCCATTTTGGTGTTGGCATCATGTCGTGCTTTAGCTATTGAAAAATAGCAGATCTACAAGCTCATATCGCGCCACCGAGTGGCGCGATACGAGCTTGTAGGTCTGCTATTTTTTGAAAAATCGAAGAACGACTGACATTTTTTAGAATCTGATCTCAGGTCAGAATGGGTTCATCAGACAAGTGTGTGTCCGGCGGAAACCTCGTATGAATCTGATCTCAGGTCAGAATGGGTTAACGGTCCATTACAAGGCAAGGACACTCAGAGTGGCAGTGGCCGCCCCACTGTTACTGTTAATGGCACAGTTGTGAACAGGTTGGAGGAACTGCTTATTAACCATGAGTACAATCATGATTTTAAGACCTCTAAAGACCAAGAGGAAATGTCAAGAGAGGACAAGAGGTTCCAAACATGTGTTACAAATAGGGTAACTACCATAAGGGACCACTCGGATGTGTCACAGTGGCGATACATCCCCACACCACAAAACCCTGCCGATGATGCTTCAAAAGGAAGAAAGCAGCTTACAAGTACTGGTGGTGGTAGTGGATCACCTGTAGTGGATGTGCATAAGGAGCTGTGAGAGCTTCACTGGGAAGCCAGAAGTTGTCGCTTGATGATCTCTCAGAAGCGGAGAAATCTATAATTTCTTTCTGTCAGCAAGAGAGATTCCACAATGAAATCACAGCATTAACCTCTGGAAAACTGGTACAAAGGAGCAGCTCCAGCTGGATCCAACAATAGATGGAGATCTGCTGAGAGTTGGGGGTCGACTGAATAAAGCAGCTTTGCCTGAAGAGCTAAATCATCCCCTCCTCTTACCCAAGAAACCTAAGAAACCATCAACTAAAAATGTCAAACATACATCCACAAGGAAATCAAAAAGGAAGGAAAGGATGAACAAGAAACATAGGAAAAGGAGCCTACTCTTACACGGTGCTTTGGTGGGAGGCAAAAACAGTAGACCTCCTGACTAGGACTGTAAACCATTGCTCATTTTGTTTGGACAAAGACAATGTTCTTTGTTGGCTAATCAAAGGCCTCAAACAAATGAAGTGTCACATTTAAGGTCCTTGTATTGTTTATTGCAAACATGACTGAGTTCAGTTCGTTTTAAAACTAAGTTTTGTGATTGAAAGTGTGATTGAAAGACCTGTTGAATATTGCCGAGGTAAATGCCTAAAAGGGTTTTTTGTTTTCTTTTGTTTTTTCTGGCTCTTGTTTTTTTTTGGTTTAGAATTGCTCTGTCTTGCATGCCAGTAGCAATTAGGGGCTGGTGTGTAAGAGCCATTTCGTTTCTATGCTTTTTATTTCTATAATTGACGTCACGTTCAAGGCCAAGGCCAACGCCCTGTCTATATCAGGAAGGCAACAAGGCACAGGTGCTACTGAAATGAAAGAGGCAACAGTTTGTTGAATCATGAGAACAAAGGCTGTTGAATTTGTCATTGTTTAACCTGCTGAAGTGACGGTAAATAAATACCAGTTAATTCAAAACGAAGTCATACGTTTGGACATCAGTTCTTTGTTTTTATTATTATTATACACGTCTAAACTAGATCTCGCTTTCAGTAACCAGCCAGTGGTGTCAGTTCAGGACTGACATTATTACAGCATTTAATGTTTGTGTTAGGGACAAGATGACGTCAAGTACATCACTTTACTTTTCCATGTGAAGCACCCCTAAAAGTCTAGCAAAGCATAGTGCTTCTGTCAGTGAATAAGATGGCACTCACAATTATATATTCTTACTGAGGTTTATTGCATTATTGTTGTGGCATCCATCTTAGAAATGCTGCATAAGCAAAATAAAACGGTCTAATAAAGCACACCGTGCTGCTCAATATAAATGAGTTTGAATGAAAAGATGACAGTTTTTCAAATAAAAATGTTTCCTTGTAATCGTAGACTTAAAAAAAAGATATGGTATTTACAGTCTATCGGTATGACATATTGTTTAAAGAAAAATACAATTTCACTAAAGAATATCCATGCTATTCTGATAAACAAAATGTCATGCGAATGAAGTCCTAAAGTGTCACGATCCGTGTATTCATATTGTGTATCCTTGTTGTTCTTAGTTTTAGTTAGTGTTTCTATGTTTCTGTTTGGTTTTTACTGTGATTTTGTAGTATTGTAGTATTTCTTATTTCCAGTTAGAGTTTACCTTACACTCTGTAGCATTATTTTGCCCCTGTACGTAGTTCTGTACCTGACTTCGTGTCTAACTTTGTGATTAGTCCATGTTTTCCAGATGTGTCCTCTTAGTCCCCCAGGCTATCCCAGTGTTGATTGTCAGTTGTGTTCACCTGTGTCTAGTTAGCCCTATTGTCTATTTATGTGCCTTTGTGTTTTCACGTCTCTGTTGATTTGTTGTATGTGTTCACGTTCAATCCTATTTGAATGCTAAAAGCTTGAATTCTCAATTCCCAGTGTTATTTATCAACGCGGTGTACACGCAAATGTGGGTGTACTGTACACCCACATTTGGGTGTACACCGTGTTGATAAATGAGGGCCTTAGTTTCCTAGTGTTTCCTCGTGCCTGTTCCTGGTTTCTTCATAGTTAACCATTCTGACCTGAGATCAGATTCATACGAGGTTTCCACTGGACACACACTGGTCTGATGAACCCATTCTGACCTGAGATCAGATTCATACCAGGTTTCCACTGGACACACACTGGTCTGATGAACCCATTCTGACCTGAGATCAGATTCTAAAAATGTCAGTCGTTCTTCGATTATTCAAAAATAGCAGACCTACAAGCTCGTATCGCGCCACTCGGTGGCGCGATATGAGCTTGTAGATCTGCTATTTTTCAATAGCTAAAGCATAACATGATGCCGACACCAAAATGGGTGCCCGTTCAGAATGGGTTAAGAAAACCCTTCCATCTGAACGTACCATCCTGTCCTCTGCTTGACTCTCTGCACTTAGGTCCTACACCTCTCTGCCTCGCACCGTGAAAAAAAAAGCCTTTAAAAGAAAGAAGAGTTAGATTTCCTCAATGTTATGTCATCTACCACATAATGTTCATCAAGTGTCTGTGTCTGGCGCACAGATATATATGCTCATACAGTGTGTGTATGCACTGGACATGCCCTACTGAAGCACGACGATACGCCCATATACAGGCATTTATGAAGAGCTGACCTGTCCGATATGAGCGTATTATGGCCATGACTATATATATGCCCGTAGTGTGTGTGGGCATGACCATTAGTGGATGTTTTGGCCTCAGGGTGGTGCTATAGAAGAAAGGCAGTGGTGTAATTTTACTGTGCTTAATCTACTTCTGGGAACAGCTAGGCTGCCATTGAATTAAGTCAAGCAAAAAGAACACACGCAGAAAGCATATTTTGTGACCACAAATTTGTACACAAATGTACCACAAAACAGGCAGTACACAGATACAAACAGATATACAAATACATACATATATAAACAAATAGCTTGCTCACCATCTTCCACCTATACCACCAACCACCACATAATACGCAGTGTAGATAAGGTCACAGTGCAAATATTTCAGGGTCATAAAAGGTTACAGTCAGGTTAGAAGCATAGACAAGTTGAGTCTAGATGTGAATGTAAGGAGGTCCTGAAGCTACTAAATGATGATATGGGGAGGTTGTTCCAATCGAATGGGGCTTTGTAGCAGAAAGACCTCCGCCCAACCATATTGGAGATTTTGGGGGTTTTAAAGTAAGGGTATTGTAGATGTCTTAGTGGATAGGATGAGGTAGACTGAGTCAGGTACTGCTTCAAGTAAGCAGGGCACCTGAAATAAATGCGAAGAGATACCAGTGTAGTTGCCGTCTTGATTTTGGCTGCAGCCAATTGAGTGAATTGTACATGAGGCAGTGGTGGGTATCATATGGGCATCTCAATACAAACCTGCACAGGGAGTTTATATAAAACATTTAGAGGCTTAAGCTGAGAGTCAGTTGTGTTCTGATACACAACATCTGCGTAGTCAATAATGGGAAGTATCACTTGAGCAATACTTATTTTCCTAACATCAAAGGAGAAGCAATTGATAGAACGGTAAAGTGAGCTTAGGCAACCATAAGTTTTTTTTAGTAACGTAGTCTATGTGTGGTTTGAAGGTAAGCTCTGGGTCGAGCCACACTCCAAGATATTTAAAGGAGTCAACTTTCTCAAGTTGAGATCCATTTGAAAAAATTATGTCTATTCCAAGTGTGCTTGCTTGACTGTGTCGTGTGCCAAACACCATGCTGCAGGACTTCCTCTTATTCAACAGTCATTTGTTATTGTGGAGCCAGTTCTGAACAAGGTTGAAATGCATGCAAGGCACCCACCTGCTCATCGGGAGCAGGGGTTCAGTGTCTCTTGCAACGGTAACACAGCTGGAGCCACGGATTGAACCTCCTCAGAGCCACTGTTTCCCCAGTGTTGTATTATAAGAGATGCCCTGGGATTTCATTACACATGCGCGCGTGTGTGTGTGTGTGTGCGTGTGTGTGTGTGTGTGTGTGTGTGTGTGTGTGTGTGTGTGTGTGTGTGTGTGTGTGTGTGTGTGTGTGTGTGTGTGTGTGTGTGTGTGAGAGGACGAGCACAGAGTTAATTACAGTAAGTGGACTGTGGGGCTACAGATGAATGTTTGTCCCAAATACATATTTTATCTTGTCTTGGAGTAGAAACTACAGTACAGTACAGACAGACAGACAGACAGACAGACAGGCAGGCAGGCTCCAAGATTTCTTTATTTGTCATTTCTGTCTGCAAGCATTCATGGAATTAATTAGTGTCATTATTAATTTACGTAATGGTTAAGTACCAACATGGGACCTTTCTTACTAGGCCTGGGCAATAAAATAAACCTTTATTTATGTATTATTTCTTGGGGGAGACACGCAGCAAAGGTCGTCAGGCTCGGGACTCAAACCCGTGACACGGATTACCAGCCTGGAGTCCTGGACCACTCTGCCCGTCAAGGCCAGGGTTCAATTTGAACCCATTCTGACCTGAGATCAGATTCATACGAGGTTTCCACTGGACACACACTGGTCTGATTAAGTGTTTGTTTGTTTACATACCGGTATATATTTTTAGTTTGATTAATGTTTAAACAAACAGCCTAACAGTACTGTACCGGGTCGTCTAAATATGAAGCGGGACACTAACAGTTGTTTCATTCTTCAGTTATGCAATCACTGCTTTATGGCCTCGGGCCCCTGATGCTGTGTGATGCAATCGTTAGGTCAATTAATTATGCTCTTTCACAAATGAATTCACAATCAAACATGAAGCGCTCCCGAGCTTGGGAAATAAAAGTAAACAATAAAGTAAACATGCATGCAGTGCAGTAGTCCTACATGTACAGTATGCAGGCATACACCATACAGTATACACACAAGAGTGACAAGAGTGAGTTCTCTCTTTTAGCCTATTAACACATTCTGACCTGAGATCAGATTCATACGAGGTTTCCACTGGACACACATAACCCATTCTGACCTGAGATCAGATTCTAGAAATGTCAGTCGCTCTTCGATTTTTCAAAAATAGCAGACCTACAAGCTCGTATCGCGCCACTCGGTGGCGCGATATGAGCTTGTAGATCTGCTATTTTTCAATAGCTAAAGCATAACATGATGCTGACACCAAAATGGGTGCCCGGTCAGAATGGGTTTTAAGAACAAACGTTTCGGCTATCCAGCCTTCATCAGTGACACTGTAGATCTGCTATTGTGATCAAAGGGCATTAGTTCACGACAAAACATAAAAACTTGAAGAATGGAGATACAAGGTTTCTGCCCGACAGCAACTATATCCATCCATCCATCCATATCCATATGCTCTTGTGTTTGTGCTGATGCACCACACACACACACACACACACACACACACACACACACACACACACACACACACACACACACACACACACACACACACACACACACACACACACACACACACACACACATACACACACACACACTGTAGATTCTATGTTGGTGTGTTGGTTATCTGCAACCTGCCAAGCTGTAGATTCTATGTTGGTGTGTTGGTTATCTGCAACCTGCCAAGCTGTAGACTCTATGTTGGTGTGTTGGTTATCTGCAACCTGCCAAGCTGTAGATTCTATGTTGGTGTGTTGGTTATCTGCAACCTGCCAAGCTGTAGATTCTATGTTGGTGTGGTGGTTATCTGCAACCTGCCAAGCTGTAGATTCTATGTTGGTGTGGTGGTTATCTGCAACCTGCCAAGCTGTAGATTCTATGTTGGTGTGGTGGTTATCTGCAACCTGCCAAGCTGTAGATTCTATGTTGGTGTGGTGGTTATCTGTAGTCTACCAAGCTGTAGATTCTATGTTGGTGTGGTGGTTATCTGCAACCTGCCAAGCTGTAGATTCTATGTTGGTGTGTTGGTTATCTGCAACCTGCCAAGCTGTAGATTCTATGTTGGTGTGTTGGTTATCTGTAGTCTACCAAGCTGTAGATTCTATGTTGGTGTGTTGGTTATCTGCAACCTGCCAAGCTGTAGATTCTATGTTGGTGTGTTGGTTATCTGCAACCTGCCAAGCTGTAGATTCTATGTTGGTGTGTTGGTTATCTGCAACCTGCCAAGCTGTAGATTCTATGTTGGTGTGTTGGTTATCTGCAACCTGCCAAGCTGTAGATTCTATGTTGGTGTGTTGGTTATCTGTAGTCTACCAAGCTGTAGATTCTATGTTGGTGTGTTGGTTATCTGCAACCTGCCAAGCTGTAGATTCTATGTTGGTGTGTTGGTTATCTGCAACCTGCCAAGCTGTAGATTCTATGTTGGTGTGTTGGTTATCTGCAACCTGCCAAGCTGTAGATTCTAGTTAACAGGCAAAATGTTAATAGGCAAAATCTAAATACTTCTCCTACATTCTCTAATTGTGTAGAAACTGTGGACTTCTTGTAAATGACGTAATGCAGATGTTTAACAATATTTATATTAACTCTTGAGAGCATCAAATGAATGTTTCATTTTACACTCTCAAGAGTTAAAGATCTTTAAGGGTCCATTTGGCTAACAACTCTCCATCATTTAGCTGTGGACCACCTGGAACCCCCTCAAGGACCACTGGTTGAGAACCACTGATCTAGAGCCAATTACAGCATGTCACGTTCACCCCCGTAGTTCACGTCAAGCGTCACTGATTTGCACGGAAGGACTTAACCTAGATTCTACACAGGAACGAGAACAGTGCATGTGATTATATAAGCCTGGCTGCTATAGCATGCAAACTCCCGTATTAGGACTGATGTGCATGGACAGACATGCACCACTGTGTGTGTGTGTGTGTGTGTGTGTGTGTGTGTGTGTGTGTGTGTCTGTGTGTGTGTCTGTCTGTCTGTCTGCCTGCCTGTCTGTCTGTCTGTCTGTCTGTCTGTCTGTCTGTCTGTCTGTCTGCCTGCCTGCCTGCCTGCCTGCCTGCCTGCCTGCCTGCCTGCCTCCCTCCCTCCCTCCAACGTAATCAAAGAACAAGATTCCTTTACAGGATCTCCTCACTGGTCAACAAAAACACCTTGAAGACCTGAAGAGCCCTCGTACAAGGTTCCTTTGACTATGCATCCACCTCTTGGTACCACAGCACCTCAAAGGCCCTTAAAACAAGGCTCCAGACCTCCCAAAACAAACTGGTCAGGCTCCTACTTGGCCTCACCCCCCGAACCCACCTCACCCCTGCCCACTTTGACAGGCTGGGATGGCTTAGGGTCGACGACAGAGTACAGCATCTTGCAATGGGTCTGGTCCACAAGATTCGATACACCACCAAGATACCCATGTACCTGTCTAAATACTTCCTTAATGTAAACGAAGTCCACACCCACAACACCAGAGGGAGTGAAACAGTCCATGTACAACCCAGATTCGGCACAAACAAGGGACTAAATTATTTTCGCTCCTATGCCACCAAAATGTGGAACGCCCTACCAACAGTCATTAAGACTTGACTCCTTCAAAACTGCTCTCAAAGGGCACCTACGGATGGCTGCAATTCGAAACTGGCCTCTGTAAAATCTGAATCCCCCCCCCCCCTTTCCCCTCACTGTATATGTATATCTTTTCCCTTTTTGCTTCCTATATGATGAATTCCTGTTCTGTTCTTTAACTACATAGAAGTGTCTATTTGTATGTCTCTAAATGTTTTGATGAATTGAACAATGTGGACCCTGTTGTAAACAAGTGTAAAAGGCTTAATTGGGTCGTCCACTCACAGTTAGTAGTCTTGGTATTGAGTTTGTGCTTGAAATGTACTGTAATTCTACAAACTGTTAATAAATATTTCAATCAATCAATCAATCAATCAATCTGTCCGTCCGTCCGTCCGTCCGTCCGTCCGTCCGTTCGTTAGTTACTCAACGTTTTTGGCTGGGGACCCAGTATGATTCCTGATAACTAATTCTTATGTATTGCCATGCTTTATGTTCTTGCTTAATGTTAAATCGCTCTGGGATTAAGAGTGTCTGATAAATGCCTATATTTTTAATTGTGCGCTATTGCCATTGACAATGCATTGGGCGTTTAAGTTAAATAACTCAGAAACTACAACATATTTCAAAGCAAAAGGTTCCAGCATGTGTGTCCGCACAGTAAGCTGAATTATAAAAAGTGTGAATGGAGTTTCTAGGAGAAAGTGATGTTTTTGAATTCAGCAAACAGACATTTTCAGAGTTTCCTTTTTTTTGTTTTTTGTTTTGGTTTGTGAAAACGCTGCAAACGCATGAGAAAAATCACAAAATTGGTAGTAGGCACCTTTAGTATAATTATGTTGGTTCAATTTGAAACCAGCAAACATAAATATATGCCTATATATCACTCTAACATTTTAAAACAATTATAAACAATATCAAACGTTCGTGCGTGCGTCTTTGCAGTGGGGGTTCTGAGTGTGTGTGTGTGTGTGGGGGGGGGGGGGGGGGGGGGATTGAGCTTGAGCTGTGGTGAGACTGGGATCCATAATGACGCACGTGCATGTATTTAAGTCATCGGGTCGTGCGCGCCACCTCTTGGTCGCACCCACACCACACACGCGCACAGACAGAGTCACTGTCACTGTCACACACACGCCCAAACAAGCACGCCACGCTGCTACAGTGTTTGTTACAGAAAGCCGTTTGTTTTACTTTTAATATTAAACACCTCGGAATGTAACTTTCATTGACGTGGAGTTAATGAGAGTCGACGGTGTTTTTACCAGGCTGGTGAAAAACTAGACAAATAAGTTTCTACAAGAAGCTGTGGAAACACTACAGATCATCAGCTGATCATCGAACTCAGGTGAGTCAGTGTTTGCAGGTGTACCTGTTCGCTTAGCTCCGTGCTTTACAACCTTTTACACATCAAGGCCCATTATTTAATCATTTTATCGTAAGTACAACAGTAAAAAAAGAAAAGGGGTATTTTAAGGGGTAGCCTATTTCAATTTCCAGGACTTTTACTTCACTTTTACCACTACATCTCAGAGGCAAATATTCTACTTTTACTACATTTATTTGAAAACTTTCGTTCCTGTATGTTCGTTTGTAGCCTACATTTAGATCAGTGGTGGTTTTCAAGTTTCAAACCTCTTCATATCAAGGCCCATTATTTATTGGGCATTTGAGCCACGGAACCACCTAGCCCTCCAAGCAGGACCCAATGCTACTGAAGTTTCTGACTTTTGGACGACACAGAGCATTGCGTCCTGTTGCAGCAGTTATATGCCACCTGGTACGCAGACTACATAAAACATAAACACCGTGTTTATGGCCTGTCTGCGCTCTTTGACGAATTCTTTTCGTGTGTGTTTCTGAATATGTGAAGTATAAGCCAAGGGCCGATTCATACTCCTATTTTAGAGCCGAATAAAAGTCTGTTCGGCGCTACTAGAGCCTACAATTTGACGTCATTTGAGGTACGGGGGGGCGGGTACCGTCCTAAAGTCGGCTCTTCGGTGCTACTGAGTTTCTGACGAGCCGAAATCATTTCGGCACTACAGCGCCGAAACAGCGTTAAAATAGGAGTATGAATCGGCCCTAAGTACCCATACATGCCGCTGCGAATATCTCCTGTGGCGCGGAAGCCGTTAAGTATTTTTAATCTTTGTTTGACCGATTTGGTCGCTTTGATTCTTCTCTTCCTTCCTTGTTTATTGACACCTCATTGTACCGCCTATCTGGCTAGCTAGTGGCGCTATAGCTATGACAGAGCAGATCAGAGGCAGGGACGTAGCCGCACAAGCCAACCCCACACCGGGAGGCGGTACAATAAACGGTAAACAAACAAGAAGAAATAAAGCGACCAAATCGGTCAAACAAAGATTAAAAATACTTAACGGCTTCCGCGCCACAGGAGATATTCGCAGCGGAATGTAGGCCTATAGGTACTTAAAGTTCCCGAATTCAGAATAACGCAAACAAAAAAAGGCTGTCAAACGGCGCAGATTACAACAACAGGACTACAACAGGACTACAATTCCCATAATTCTTTGGTGCACTGCTCCTCCTTGCGGATAGGGGGAGAGCTGTCTTACTGAGACAACATGTAGTCCAGGAAGGAAGTGAGCCCAGTGTCCATGGCATCAGAGACAACAGGCTCACTGCTACAATCTAAAATATCTAAAACCACATATTACATACATAAAGCCCCCCAGGAAAGTGTTCTAAAGCTTCTAAACGTCATTAACATATATTTTTTTGCAAAAAGGGTGAAGTGTCCCTTTAATCCCATAGTTTAGCTGCAAGTGTAGCTGCTACTAGTTAGCATTAGCAACGTTAGCACCTTGCTGTCTGTGGTGTGGACACCGGTGTCACTTTCTCTCGTGTGTGTGTGTGTGTGTGTGTGTGTGGGCTGTCTATGGGAAGTTGCACCTTGTTAGCACCTTGCCATTAACGTATATGCTATTGGTAAGGGTGTGTGTCACAGCATGAACATATATAGTGTGTTCACCACCAGATGTCACTGTTGCACAGCCTAACAGACAGATACACTACAGTACCACTCAGTCATACTAGCCTCTGAGGCCACATGGCTTGATACACCCTAACTTGATAAAAGCCCGTGGCAGAAGAGATCATTGATTGGCTAACATAGGGCCAGATTTCAGGGTAAGCCAATCAGAGACAGTCTACAGGGTGGGCGGGCTTACTGGCTGTCGTAGTCAGTCGCGGGTTGAACGAAAATCATAATACAGTACCAGTACCACACACTAAAATGGCAAATGCGGATCATGGCAGCGAGATCGGTTGCTTTGGGGGTTGGAAATATCGATTTTTAAATCACCACAGTAGCATGTCACCAAGAGTCAACTTGACAAAATGATTGCTAGGTAGCCTATGTTGTTGAGGAAATGCTTCCCCTCTCAACGCCGGTGGAGTCTGTTCCTTGGTCAGCAAAATACCAGTGAAAGCAGGGCCAATGTGCAGAAATACATTTTCCAAATACCTGAACAGTGAATATTCTAAAATGGAAGATGAGCTCAAACATACATTTGATTAAATAGAATATCTCTATAAAGATGCCTGTCAAAATTCCTGAACATGTTTTATTGTTCCACTACATTTCATAATGTTAAGAGGGAGTTGTCTTTTCTCTTACTGTGCGACAGAACAAAAAACCTTCTTTTAAATCGTTTTTTATATTATTATTATTTAAAATAAAGTAAAGTAAAGTAGTTACTTTCATAATTTAATGTAAAGTAAAGTAACAAATAACTTTTTTAGATAAGTAACGATAACTATAATTCCTTACTTTTTAAAAGTAACTTCCCCAACACTGTTGAGCAGTGGGCCCAGTGTCTTTGATGTCATGGACACTGGGCTCACTTCCTTCCTGGACTACAATTCCCATAATGCTCTGCACTGCTCCTCCTTGTGGATAGAGGGAGGGCTGTCTTACTGAGACAACAACATGTAGTCCAGGAAGTAAGTGAGCCCAGTGTTCATGACATCATAGACACTGGGCTCACTGCTAAAATACTGCTAAATACTGCTAAAATCTAAAATTACACTCGTAAAGAACCCAAAGGAAAGTGTTCTATACACCACTAGCCACCACTAGCCACGGAACCACCATTTAATGGTGGTTCCGTGGCTCAAATGGTGTGATTTTCTTTTTGAGGGCGGGAACCCCTTTTGGTGTTAAGCAATATATTAGATCTACAAGCTCATGTGCCGCGCTATGAGCTTGTAGTTCTGCTATTCTTTGAAAAATCGTGGAAAATGTGGCACAAATCTTTTAATATATTATTTCAGAGTGAACGTTTTTAACTCAAATCTTTGCTTCTGGGGGGGGGGGATCCTTGGAACAGCATATTTTCAGATGAGGGTCCTTGACATGAAAATGTTTGAGAACCACTGACATAGGCTACGTTTACATGTGCAGTTAAATCCCCTTTTCATTCCGAATAGAAGTTCAATCCTATTAAACGTTGTTATGTAAACACCTACAAAAACGTACATCCGAATGAAAACGCTCGATGCGATCTAAAAACCATTCCGATGTCACTGGCCGGATTACTCCGATGTTCAATGCGATTGAAAGAAAATTGGACTCATGTATACACTGCTTCGGATGTAAATTCATTCTGGTCTTTCTGAGCATGCTCATTTCCATTGCGCTCCAACTCCAAGGCGCTCATAAGCCTCATATCCAAGGTGCACCGAGGAGTTTGCACATAGAGCGCGTTATTTCGTGCATTTTGTGTGTGTGTGTGTGTTCAACGGTCTCTCTCTCACACTCTCTCTCTCAAAAATAACGAGCGACCCGATACAATAATAATCAGTGTGTTGCGTGCCCTGGCCGTGCTGTAGATAATAAAGTAGGCTACACAATCAAAACGAGATGATCACCTTCCCAGCGGAGAAGGGGAGCCGTAGCAGGTGGGGAAAAAAAGACGGTAAACATAATATGTCCGTCCCTATCCAAGCAGCAGCCTCAAAACTACTGCGGAATGAAATTATGGGATTTCAAAGTGTCGTCTTTCATCTGAAAGTCACAATGAATGAACTGCCTATATTTTATGTGTCCAACAGATGGCGTAGTTTCACGTGAATTAACATGTATCATGTCTTCTATCACTTCTCCATATAAGTAGTATAAGTATTTATTCGGAATGATCACCCTTCATTTTAAACGTAGCCATTGAAACATGAGTTTTTTCAGAAAACTGTCAGGATTTAGAAGGCATTTGTAGAATTGTCCTCAGGTCTAATCCTTTTTTCTTTTATTTTTAAAGGAAAACGATGCCTGGTGTCCTTGTCTGGAACCCTTGTCTGGAACCCTTGTCTGGGCATAATGTACAGTACTGTTCACCTATAACGACATGCGACACATAATGTACAGTACAGTAGAGGGCAGCACAGGTCCACCCGGACCCGAATACCCGAGATCCGACCCGAGAACCGAGCCGGGTCGGGTGCAAAATATTGACGTGCCGTCGGGGAACGTGTCGGTTCCATTTCAAAGCTGCGGATCTCGTTTCGGGTATCTGAAATGCAGAATACCCGAAATAACCGTGAGGATCCGAGATTTATAAATTAAACCCTTCAACTTTAAAAATAGGTTTCAAAACTAGACATGCGTGCGTAGTAATTATTACATTCTAATTCTAGTCCATATTGTCTGTTGAACAGAGTCAACGAGGGCTGGGTCTCGTCATGCACCTCGACATGAGCGAGAGCGCTCTCTCTCTCTTTCGCTTACACACACACACACACACACACACACACACACACAGTCACACACATGGCTATATTAATGCAATCATGGCGGCCCCCTTCAGCGAGCGAGGTGAAACACAAAGCAACAAGCAATGTGGGACAATACTCGCATCACCAGGCTTTCCACCTCGGAGGAAAAATGTGGGACAGTTTTGTTGCGATTGTCAACAGCTCTGGTAAGAATGTCGGTGCGCACTCGGTGCCGCGCTATGAGCTTGTAGATTTGCTATTTTTCATAACATAATGCTTAAATCACCAAAAGGGTTCCCGCCCAAAATGGGTTCATGGTCAATAGAATATTTTGTCAAGTATTTTCAATCTGGAAATTGTAGGCAAGACACACTGTGATTTGGACCTGTAAATTATAAAACAAAAACTAAGGCACTGGTTGTGGTACTTCTGGTTTACCAGAACGGGGTTCAACTCCCTGCGGTGCCTTGCTCAATTTGTTGTTACATGGTTCATTTTCTGCTCATTGTGTTGCCTTTTCATAGATAATTTTTCAGGATTTCAATTCAAATATAGCAAAAATAGCTGATCTACAAGATCGGCTTTTTTTTTTGCTACGACAGTAATACATGCAATATGGCCCTCTGGAGTGAGTGTGGAAATATAATATAGTGGTCCTCTGGAGTGAGTGTGGAAATATAGTGGCCCTCTGGAGTGAGTGTGGAAATATAGTGGCCATCTGGAGTGAGTGTGGAAATATAGTGGCCCTCTGGAGTGAGTGTGGAAATATAGTGGCCCTCTGGAGTGAGTGTGGAAATATAATATAGTGGCCCTCTGGTGTGAGTGTGGAAATATAATATAGTGGCCCTCTGGAGTGAGTGTGGAAATATAATATAGTGGCCCTCTGGAGTGAGTGTGGAAATATAATATAGTGGCCCTCTGGAGTGAGTGTGGAAATATAATATAGTGGCCCTCTGGAGTGAGTGTGGAAATATAATATAGTGGCCCTCTGGAGTGAGTGTGTTAATATAATATAGTGGCCCTCTGGAGTGAGTGTTAATATAATATAGTCAGGGCTGCACACAACTATTTTGGTCTAGTGCTCAGAGGAGCACCTGGAGGAGTTACTTGGTGCTCCTAAAATAAGGCGACCCGTGTCGCCGGATGGATAAAAGAGGGATGCATGAATAACTTATAGCAAAACAATATTTATTGGATAAGTGGGGACTGATGAGTCAATGGAGAGTATTGCAACTCTAGATTCATCCCATTATAAAAAAAATCTAGAGTTGCAAATTACAGCTATAGGTCCATGTGTATTCCAGCCCTATATGCATATTCTAATACAAACTTCTTAATACTAATAATATGAGCATCAAAGCAATATTTAGATATTTTTTTTATTCTTCTTTATTTAAATAGCCGATCTACTAGCTCACAACGTGTTGCGGAGGCGACACGTTGTGAGCTTGCAGATCAGCTATTAATTAACATATGACACGTCGTACGGCGAAGCATACGTCAGGCTTCCCTTTTGTTTTTAGCCGAGGCGATGTACTCAGTCAGACAGTCAGACACACATGGCTCCTCGGTGCAAAATAATTAAATAATGTACACTACCCGACTTTACGATAAAAGCTGGGTGACTGAAATTCTTTGTCCCTGTATAAAAGGTGCAGTTTTTATCGGCCAGATTGGGATGCTCACGACATATTTTGCACCACATCTCGGATCATCTCGCTACGCTCAGCATTAGTTTGGAGCCAGCCGACATCATCCAACCACTTTTCCGCAAACACACGTTTTCTGTGCGATTCAGGTGGTGGTTCCGTTTGGCGTCTCTTCGGAGATGATGGTGCTGGAACACCAAAATAGTTACATAATGGCGCTTGCTTCTTGGACATTTTGACGAGAGTTTGTCTGTAATACTGTAAGAATAATGTGTCGGGTAACTTTTTCTCCGAGTCCGTAGTAAACTCCTGTCCTCCTCCCAGTAGCAAGCACAGCATGCATGGATTTGGAACCCTCCCTCGTTTGAGTAAGGACGCGCTGTGATTGGCCACAATGGCCAGTGCACTCTCGCAAGACGTGCTGTGATTGGCCAGTAGCCACTGTGATTGGCCAGTAGCCACTTTGAGTGGCAGTCGGTGGGAAATGCTCTGGCCACATAATTTACTAGTGGGTATTCTGGCCATAATTATCATTCTGGTTGGCCCCAGCTGTTGGTACGCAGAAGCGTATAGTACGGGATACTATAGCACGCCGTTTTTCATCATTTTTGAGGATTTGAAAAAAATGAAAAAAAGGATGGGCTATAACCCATCGTTTTTTTTATTTTTTCATTTTTTTTGTTATCCTAGTTTTTCATCATTTTAGACCATGGGCTATAGCCCATATAGTATGGCATACTATAGCACGCCGTTTTTCATCATTTTTGAGGATTTGAAAAACATGAAAAAATGAAAAAAAACGATGGGCTATAACCCATCGTTTTTTGAATTCTTTAAAAAGAAATTTATCCTCGTTTTTCATCATTTTAGACCATGGGCTATAGCCTATATAGTATGGCATACTGTAGCACGCCGTTTTTCATCATTTTTGAATTTTTGAAAAAAAATGTATCCTAGTTTTTCATCATTTTAGACCATGGGCTATAGCCCATATAGTATGGAATACTATAGCACACAGTTTTTCATCATTTTTGAGGATTTGAAAAAAGTGAAAAAATGAAGAAAAAAAAACGATGGGCTATAACCCATCGTTTTTTGAATTCTTTAAAAAGAAATTTATCCTCGTTTTTCATCATTTTAGACCATGGGCTATAGCCTATATAGTATGGCATACTGTAGCACGCCGTTTTTCATCATTTTTGAGGAATTGAAAAAAATGAAAAAATGGAAAAAAAAACGATGGGCTATAACCCATCGTTTTTTGAATTTTTGAAAAAAAAAATTATCCTTGTTTTTAATCATTTTAGACCATGGGCTATAGCCCATATCGTACGGCATACTATAGCACGCCGTTTTTCATCATTTTTGAGGATTTGAAAAAAATTAAAAAATTAAAAAAACGATGGGCTATAACCCATTGTTTTTTGAATTTTTGAAAAAAAGATTAATCCTCGTTTTTCATCATTTTAGACCATGGGCTATAGCCCATATAGTACGGCATACAATAGCACGCCATTTTTCATCATTTTTGAGGATTTGAAAAAAATGAAAAAAACGATGGGCTATAACCCATCGTTTTTTGAATTTTTGAAACAAAAAGTATCCTAGTTTTTCATCATTTTAGACCATGGGCTATAGCCCATATAGTATGGCATACTATAGCACACAGTTTTTCATCATTTTTGAGGATTTGAAAAAAAGTGAAAAAATGAAGAAAAGAAAAACGATGGGCTATAACCCATCGTTTTTTGAATTTTTGAAAAATAAATTTATCCTCGTTTTTCATCATTTTAGACCATAGGCTATAGCCTATATAGTACGGCATACTGTAGCACGCCATTTTTCATCATTTTTGAGGAATTGAAAAAAATGGAAAAATGGAAAAAAACGATGGGCTATAACCCATCGTTTTTTGAATTTTTTATTTTTTTTATTTATCCTCGTTTTTAATCATTTTAGACCATGGGCTATAGCCCATATCGTACGGCATACTATATAGCACACCGTTTTTCATCATTTTTGAGGATTTGAAAAAAATTAAAAAATTAAAAAACCCATCGTTTTTTGAATTTTTGAAAAAAAAATTATCCTAGTTTTTCATCATTTTAGACCATGGGCTATAGCCCATATAGTACGGCATACTATAGCACACCGTTTTTCATCATTTTTGAGGATTTGAAAAGAATTAAAGAATGAAAAAAACGGTGGGCTATAACCCATCGTTTTTTGAATTTTTGAAAAAAAATGTATCCTAGTTTTTCATCATTTTAGACCATGGGCTATAGCCCATTATAGTACGGCATACTATAGCACACCGATTTTCAGCATTTTTGAGGATTTGAAAAAAATGAAAAAATGAAAAAAACGATGGGCTATAACCCATCGTTTTTTGAATTTTAGAATTTTTTATTTATCCTCGGTTTTAATCATTTTAGACCATGGGCTATAGCCCATATCGTACCGCATACTATAGCATGCCGTTTTTCATCATTTTTGAGGATTTGAAAAAAATTAAAAAAACATGGGTTAACTTATAGCCCATCGTTTTTTTAATTAAGCTGTCGCTTTTGTCGCTGTCGCTTTTGTCGCTGTGGCTTTTGTCGCTGTCGCTTTTGTCGCTGTCGCTTTTGTCGCTGTCGCTGTCGCTTTTGTTGCTGTCGCTTTTGTTGCTGTCGCTTTTGTCGCTGTCGCTGTCGCTTTTGTCGCTGTCGCTTTTGTCGCTGTCGCTTTTGTCGCTGTCGCTTTTGTCGCTGTCGCTTTTGTCGCTGTCGTTGTCGCTGTCGCTTATGTCGCTGTCGCTGTTGCTTCTGTCGCTGTCGCTGTCGCTTTTGTCGCTGTCGCTTTTGTCGCTGTCGCTTTTGTCGCTGTCGCTTCTGTCGCTTTTGTCGCTGTCGCTTTTGTCGCTGTCGGTGTCGCTTTTGTCGCTGTCGCTTTTGTCGCTGTCGCTTTTGATTTTGTCGCTTTTGTCGCTGTCGCTTTTGTCGCTGTCGCTGTCGCTTTTGTCGCTGTCGCTTTTGTCGCTGTCGCTTTTGTCGCTGTCGCTTTTGTCGCTGTCGCTGTCGCTTTCGCTTTTGTCGCTGTCGTTGTCGCTGTCGCTTTTGTCGACAAAAGCGACAAAATCAGTGACAGTGACAAAAGCGACAGCGAGAAAAGCGACAGCGACAGCGACAAAAGCGACAGCGACAAAAAAAGCGAAAAGCTTTTATCGCTGTCGCTTTTGTCGCTGTCGTTGTCACTGTCGCTTTTGTCACTGTCGCTTTTGTCGCTGTCGCTTTTGACGCTGTCGCTTTTGTCGCTGTCGCTTTTGTCGCTGTCGCTTTTGTCGCTGTCGCTGTCGCTTTTGTCGCTGTTGCTTTTGTCGCTGTCGCTGTCGCTGATTTTGTCGATTTTGTCGATTTTGTCGCTGTCGCTTTTGTCGCTTTTTTGAATTTTTGAAAAAGAAATTTATCCTCGTTTTTCATCATTTTAGACCATAGGCTATAGCCTATATAGTACGGCATACTGTAGCACGCCGTTTTTCATCATTATTGAGGAATTGAAAAAATTGGAAAAATGGAAAAAAACGATGGGCTATAACCCATCGTTTTTTGAATTTTTTATTTTTTTTATTTATCCTCGTTTTTAATCATTTTAGACCATGGGCTATAGCCCATATCGTACGGCATACTATATAGCACACCGTTTTTCATCATTTTTGAGGATTTGAAAAAAATTAAAAAATTAAAAAACCCATCGTTTTTTGAATTTTTGAAAAAAAAATTATCCTAGTTTTTCATCATTTTAGACCATGGGCTATAGCCCATATAGTACGGCATACTATAGCACACCGTTTTTCATCATTTTTGAGGATTTGAAAAGAATTAAAGAATGAAAAAAACGGTGGGCTATAACCCATCGTTTTTTGAATTTTTGAAAAAAAATGTATCCTAGTTTTTCATCATTTTAGACCATGGGCTATAGCCCATTATAGTACGGCATACTATAGCACACCGATTTTCAGCATTTTTGAGGATTTGAAAAAAATGAAAAAATGAAAAAAACGATGGGCTATAACCCATCGTTTTTTGAATTTTAGAATTTTTTATTTATCCTCGGTTTTAATCATTTTAGACCATGGGCTATAGCCCATATCGTACCGCATACTATAGCACGCCGTTTTTCATCATTTTTGAGGATTTGAAAAAAATTAAAAAAACATGGGTTAACTTATAGCCCATCGTTTTTTAAATTAAGCTGTCGCTTTTGTCGCTGTCGCTTTTGTCGCTGTCGCTTTTGTCGCTGTCGCTTTTGTCGCTGTCGCTGTCGCTTTTGTTGCTGTCGCTTTTGTCGCTGTCGCTGTCGCTTTTGTCGCTGTCGCTTTTGTCGCTGTCGCTTTTGTCGCTTTTGTCGCTGTCGCTTTTGTCGCTGTCGCTTTTGTCGCTTTTGTCGCTGTCGCTTTTGTCGCTGTCGTTGTCGCTGTCGCTTATGTCGCTGTCGCTGTCGCTTATGTCGCTGTCGCTTTTGTCGCTGTCGCTTTTGTCGCTGTCGCTTTTGTCGCTGTCGCTTTTGTCGCTGTCGGTGTCGCTTTTGTCGCTGTCGCTTTTGATTTTGTCGCTTTTGTCGCTGTCGCTGTCGCTGTCGCTTTTGTCGCTGTCGCTTTTGTCGCTGTCGCTTTTGTCGCTGTCGCTTTTGTCGCTGTCGCTTTTGTCGCTTTTGTCGCTTTTGTCGCTGTCGCTGTCGCTTTTGTCGCTGTCGCTTTTGTTGCTGTCGCTTTTGTCGCTGTCGCTGTTGATTTTGTCGCTTTTGATTTTGTCGCTTTCGATTTTGTCGCTTTCGATTTTGTCGATTTTGCCGCTTTCCGATTTTGCCGCTTTCCGATTTTGTCGATTTTGTCGATTTTGTCGCTTTCCGATTTTGTCGATTTCGTCGCTGTCGCTTTTGTCGCTTTTGTCGATGTCGCTTTTGTCGCTTTTGTCGCTTTTGTCGCTGTCGCTTTTGTCGCTGTCGCTTTTGTCGCTGTCGCTTTTGATTTTGTCGCTTTTGATTTTGTCGCTGTCGCTTTTGTCGCTGTCGCTTTTGTCGCTTTTGTCGCTTTTGTCGCTGTCGCTTTTGTCGCTTTTGTCGCTTTTGTCGCTTTTGTCGCTTTTGTCGCTTTTGTCGCTGTCGCTGTCGCTTTTGTCGCTGTCGCTTTAGATTTTGTCGCTGTCGCTTTTGTCGCTGTCGCTTTTGTCGCTGTCGCTTTTGTCGCTTTTGTCGCTGTCGCTTTTGTCGCTGTCGCTGTCGCTTTTGTCGCTGTCGCTGTCGCTTTTGATTTTGTCGCTGTCGCTTTTGTCGCTGTCGCTTTTGTCGCTGTCGCTTTTGTCGCTGTCGCTTTTGTCGCTTTTGTCACTGTCGCTTTTGTCGCTTTCGCTGTCACTTTTGTCGCTGTCGCTGTCGCTGTCGCTTTTGTCGCTGTCGCTTTTGTCGCTGTCGCTTTTGTCGCTGTCGCTTTTGTCGCTGTCGCAGTCGCTGTCGCTGTCGCATTTGTCGCAGTCGCTGTCGCTGTCGCTTTGGTCGCTGTCGCTGTTCTCGCTGTCGCTGTTCTCGCTGTCGCTGTTCTCGCTGTCGCTGTCGCTTTTGTCGCTGTCGCTTTTGAGCCATATCGTACGGCATACTATAGCACGCCGTTTTTCAAAAATTTTGAGGATTTGAAAAAAATTCAAAATAAAAAAAAGCAAGGGTTATAGCCCATCGTTTTTTGAATTTTAGATTTTTTTTTAATCCTCGTTTTTCATCATTTTTGAGTATGGGCTATAGCCCTTATCGTACGGCATACTATAGCATGCCGTTTTTCATCATTTTTGAGGATTTGAAAAAAAAATCTAAAAATGGGATAAAAAACGTCTAAAAATAGACGTCTAAAAAACGTCTAAAAATAGACGTCTAAAACACGTCTAAAAATAGACGTCTAAAACACGTCTATTTTTAGACGTGTTTTAGACGTCTACAAAAAGTGAACCTCGTTTTTTTTTGTCGCTGTCGCTGTCGCTTTTGTCGCTGTCGCTTTTGATTTTGTCGCTTTTGATTTTGTCGCTGTCGCTTTTGTCGCTGTCGCTTTTTTCGCTGTCGCTTTTGTCGCTTTTGTCGCTGTCGCTTTTGTCGCTTTTGTCGCTTTTGTCGCTTTTGTCGCTGTCGCTTTTGTCGCTGTCGCTGTCGCTTTTGTCGCTGTCGCTTTAGATTTTGTCGCTGTCGCTTTTGTCGCTGTCGCTTTTGTCGCTGTCGCTTTTGTCGCTGTCGCTTTTGTCGCTTTTGTCACTGTCGCTTTTGTCGCTGTCGCTTTTGTCGCTGTCGCTTTTGTCGCTGTCGCTTTTGTCGCTTTTGATTTTGTCGCTGTCGCTTTTGTCGCTGTCGCTTTTGTCGCTTTTGTCGCTGTCGCTTTTGTCGCTTTTGTCACTGTCGCTTTTGTCGCTTTCGCTGTCACTTTTGTCGCTGTCGCTGTCGCTGTCGCTTTTGTCGCTGTCGCTTTTGTCGCTGTCGCTTTTGTCGCTGTCGCTTTTGTCGCTGTCGCTTTTGTCGCAGTCGCTGTCGCTGTCGCATTTGTCGCAGTCGCTGTCGCTGTCGCTTTGGTCGCTGTCGCTGTTCTCGCTGTCGCTGTTCTCGCTGTCGCTGTTCTCGCTGTCGCTTTTGTCGCTGTCGCTTTTGAGCCATATCGTACGCCATACTATAGCACGCCGTTTTTCAAAAATTTTGAGGATTTGAAAAAAATTCAAAATAAAAAAAAGCAAGGGTTATAGCCCATCGTTTTTTGAATTTTAGATTTTTTTTTAATCCTCGTTTTTCATCATTTTTGAGTATGGGCTATAGCCCTTATCGTACGGCATACTATAGCATGCCGTTTTTCATCGTGTTTTAGACGTCTATTTTTAGACGTTTTTTATCCCATTTTTAGACGCTCGTCTAATAGCCCATACCATACGGCATACTATAGCACGCCGTTTTTCATCATTTTTGAGGTTAAAAAAAAAAAAAAAAAAAAACATGGGTTATAGCCCATCGTTTTTTGAAATTTAAAAAAAAAAACATTATCCTCGTTTTTCATCATTTTTGACCATGGGCTATAGCCCATACCGTATGGCATACTATAGCACGCAGTTTTTCATCATTTTTGAGGTTTTGAAAAATAAATAAAAAATAAACCACTCGTTTTTCATCATTTTTGACCATGGGCTATAGCCCATACCGTACGGCATACTATAGCACGCCGTTTTTCATCATTTTTGAGGATTTGAAAAAAATGAAAAAAATAAAAACATGGGTTATAGCCCATCGTTTTTTGAAATTTTGAAAAAAAACATTATCCTCGTTTTTCATCATTTTTGACCATGGGCTATAGCCCATACCGTATGGCATAATATAGCACGCTGTTTTTCATCATTTTTGAGGTTTTGAAAAAAAAAAAAAAAAAAAAATAAACATGGGTTAACCATCGTTTTTTGAAATTTTGAAGAAAAAAATTTTACCTCGTTTTTCATCATTTTTGAACATAGGCTATAGCCCATACCGTACGGCATACTACTATAGCACGCAATTTTTCATCATTTTTGAGGATTTGAAAAAAAAAAAAAAAAAAAAAAAACATGGGTTATAGCCCATCGTTTTTTGATTTTTTTTTAATCCTCGTTTTTCATCATTTTTGACCATCCCACTGAGCAATAGCCGGCTATTAGACGTGCGTCTAAAAATGGGATAAAAAACGTCTAAAAATAGACGTCTAAAACACGTCTATTTTTAGACGTGTTTTAGACATCTATTTTTAGACGTTTTTTATCCCATTTTTAGACGCTCGTCTAATAGCCCATACCATACGGCATACTATAGCACGCCGTTTTTCATCATTTTTGAGGTTTTGAAAAAAAAAAAAAAAAAAAAAAAACATGGGTTATAGCCCATCGTTTTTTGAAATTTTGAAAAAAAGATTAACCTCGTTTTTCATCATTTTTGACCATGGGCTATAGCCCATACCGTATGGCATAATATAGCACGATGTTTTTCATCATTTTTGAGGTTTTGAAAAAAATGAAAAAAAACAAAAAAACATGGGTTATAGCCCATCGTTTTTTGAAATTTTGAAAAAAGAATTAACCTCGTTTTTCATCATTTTTGAACATAGGCTATAGCCCATACCGTACGGCATACTACTATAGCACGCAATTTTTCATCATTTTTGAGGATTTGAAAAAAAAAAAAAAAAAAAAAAACATGGGTTATAGCCCATCGTTTTTTGAAATTTTGAAAAAAAGATTAACCTCGTTTTTCATCATTTTTGACCATGGGCTATAGCCCATACCGTATGGCATAATATAGCACGATGTTTTTCATCATTTTTGAGGTTTTGAAAAAAATGAAAAAAAACAAAAAAAACATGGGTTATAGCCCATCGTTTTTTGAAATTTTGAAAAAAGAATTAACCTCGTTTTTCATCATTTTTGAACATAGGCTATAGCCCATACCGTACGGCATACTACTATAGCACGCAATTTTTCATCATTTTTGAGGATTTGAAAAAAAAAAAAAAAAAAAAAACATGGGTTATAGCCCATCGTTTTTTGATTTTTTTTAAATCCTCGTTTTTCATCATTTTTGACTATCCCACTGAGCAATAGCCGGCTATTAGACGTGCGTCTAAAAATGGGATAAAAATCGTCTAAAAATAGACGTCTAAAAATAGACGTCTAAAACACGTCTATTTTTAGACGTGTTTTAGACATCTATTTTTAGACGTTTTTTATCCCATTTTTAGACGCTCGTCTAATAGCCCATACCATACGGCATACTATAGCACGCAGTTTTTCATCATTTTTGAGGTTTTGAAAAAAAAAAACAAAAAAAAAAAACATGGGTTATAGCCCATCGTTTTTTGAAATTTTGAAAAAAAGATTAACCTCGTTTTTCATCATTTTTGAACATGGGCTATAGCCCATACCGCGTACAGCATACTATAGCACGCTGTTTTTCATCATTTTTGAGGATTTGAAAAAAATGGAAAAAAAACAAACATGGGTTATAGCCCATTGTTTTTTGAAATTTTGAAAAAAAAAGTTAACCTCGTTTTTCATCATTTTTGAACATGGGCTATAGCCCATACCGTACAGCATATTATAGCACGCCGTTTTTCATCATTTTTGAGGTTTTGAAAAAAACAAAAAAAAACAAAAAAACATGGGTTATAGCCCATCGTTTTTTGAAATTTTGAAAAAAGAATTAACCTCGTTTTTCATCATTTTTGAACATAGGCTATAGCCCATACCGTACGGCATACTACTATAGCACGCAATTTTTCATCATTTTTGAGGATTTGAAAAAATTAAAAAAAAAAAAAAACATGGGTTATAGCCCATCGTTTTTTGATTTTTTTTTAATCCTCGTTTTTCATCATTTTTGACCATCCCACTGAGCAATAGCCGGCTATTAGACGTGCGTCTAAAAATGGGATAAAAAACGTCTAAAAATAGACGTCTAAAACACGTCTATTTTTAGACGTGTTTTAGACATCTATTTTTAGACGTTTTTTATCCCATTTTTAGACGCTCGTCTAATAGCCCATACCATACGGCATACTATAGCACGCCGTTTTTCATCATTTTTGAGGTTTTGAAAAAAAAAAAAGAAAAAAAAAACATGGGTTATAGCCCATCGTTTTTTGAAATTTTGAAAAAAAGATTAACCTCGTTTTTCATCATTTTTGACCATGGGCTATAGCCCATACCGTATGGCATAATATAGCACGATGTTTTTCATCATTTTTGAGGTTTTGAAAAAAATGAAAAAAAACAAAAAAACATGGGTTATAGCCCATCGTTTTTTGAAATTTTGAAAAAAGAATTAACCTCGTTTTTCATCATTTTTGAACATAGGCTATAGCCCATACCGTACGGCATACTACTATAGCACGCAGTTTTTCATCATTTTTGAGGTTTTGAAAAAAAAAAAAAAAAAAAAAAAACATGGGTTATAGCCCATCGTTTTTTGAAATTTTGAAAAAAAGATTAACCTCGTTTTTCATCATTTTTGAACATGGGCTATAGCCCATACCGTACAGCATACTATAGCACGCTGTTTTTCATCATTTTTGAGGTTTGAAAAAAACAAAAACAAAAAAACATGGGTTATAGCCCATCGTTTTTTGAAATTTTGAAAAAAGAATTAACCTCGTTTTTCATCATTTTTGAACATAGGCTATAGCCCATACCGTACGGCATACTACTATAGCACGCAATTTTTCATCATTTTTGAGGATTTGAAAAAAAAAAAAAAAAAAAAAACATGGGTTATAGCCCATCGTTTTTTGATTTTTTTTAAATCCTCGTTTTTCATCATTTTTGACTATCCCACTGAGCAATAGCCGGCTATTAGACGTGCGTCTAAAAATGGGATAAAAATCGTCTAAAAATAGACGTCTAAAAATAGACGTCTAAAACACGTCTATTTTTAGACGTGTTTTAGACATCTATTTTTAGACGTTTTTTATCCCATTTTTAGACGCTCGTCTAATAGCCCATACCATACGGCATACTATAGCACGCAGTTTTTCATCATTTTTGAGGTTTTGAAAAAAAAAAAAAAAAAAAAAAACATGGGTTATAGCCCATCGTTTTTTGAAATTTTGAAAAAAAGATTAACCTCGTTTTTCATCATTTTTGAACATGGGCTATAGCCCATACCGCGTACAGCATACTATAGCACGCTGTTTTTCATCATTTTTGAGGATTTGAAAAAAATGGAAAAAAAACAAACATGGGTTATAGCCCATTGTTTTTTGAAATTTTGAAAAAAAAAGTTAACCTCGTTTTTCATCATTTTTGAACATGGGCTATAGCCCATACCGTACAGCATATTATAGCACGCCGTTTTTCATCATTTTTGAGGTTTTGAAAAAAACAAAAAAAACAAAAAAACATGGGTTATAGCCCATCGTTTTTTGAAATTTTGAAAAAAGAATTAACCTCGTTTTTCATCATTTTTGAACATAGGCTATAGCCCATACCGTACGGCATACTACTATAGCACGCAATTTTTCATCATTTTTGAGGATTTGAAAAAAAAAAAAAAAAAAAAAAACATGGGTTATAGCCCATCGTTTTTTGATTTTTTTTTAATCCTCGTTTTTCATCATTTTTGACCATCCCACTGAGCAATAGCCGGCTATTAGACGTGCGTCTAAAAATGGGATAAAAAACGTCTAAAAATAGACGTCTAAAACACGTCTATTTTTAGACGTGTTTTAGACATCTATTTTTAGACGTTTTTTATCCCATTTTTAGACGCTCGTCTAATAGCCCATACCATACGGCATACTATAGCACGCCGTTTTTCATCATTTTTGAGGTTTTGAAAAAAAAAAAAGAAAAAAAAAACATGGGTTATAGCCCATCGTTTTTTGAAATTTTGAAAAAAAGATTAACCTCGTTTTTCATCATTTTTGACCATGGGCTATAGCCCATACCGTATGGCATAATATAGCACGATGTTTTTCATCATTTTTGAGGTTTTGAAAAAAATGAAAAAAAACAAAAAAACATGGGTTATAGCCCATCGTTTTTTGAAATTTTGAAAAAAGAATTAACCTCGTTTTTCATCATTTTTGAACATAGGCTATAGCCCATACCGTACGGCATACTACTATAGCACGCAGTTTTTCATCATTTTTGAGGTTTTGAAAAAAAAAAAAAAAAAAAAAAAACATGGGTTATAGCCCATCGTTTTTTGAAATTTTGAAAAAAAGATTAACCTCGTTTTTCATCATTTTTGAACATGGGCTATAGCCCATACCGTACAGCATACTATAGCACGCTGTTTTTCATCATTTTTGAGGTTTGAAAAAAACAAAAACAAAAAAACATGGGTTATAGCCCATCATTTTTTGAAATTTTGAAAAAAAACATCCTCGTTTTTCATCATTTTTGACCATGGGCTATAGCCCATACCGTATGGCATAATATAGCACGCTGTTTTTCATCATTTTTGAGGTTTTGAAAAAAATGAAAGAAAACAAAAAAACATGGGTTATAGCCCATCGTTTTTTGAAATTTAGAAGAAAAAAAATTTACCTCGTTTTTCATCATTTTTGAACATAGGCTATAGCCCATACCGTACGGCATACTATAGCACGCCGTTTTTCATCATTTTTGAGGTTTTGAAAAAAAAAAAAAAAAAAAAAACATGGGTTATAGCCCATCGTTTTTTGAAATTTTGAAAAAAAGATTAACCTCGTTTTTCATCATTTTTGACCATGGGCTATAGCCCATACCGTATGGCATAATATAGCACGATGTTTTTCATCATTTTTGAGGTTTTAAAAAAAATTAAAAAAAACAAAAAAACATGGGTTATAGCCCATCGTTTTTTGAAATTTTGAAAAAAGAATTAACCTCGTTTTTCATCATTTTTGAACATAGGCTATAGCCCATACCGTACGGCATACTACTATAGCACGCAATTTTTCATCATTTTTGAGGATTTGAAAAAAAAAAAAAAAAAAAAAAACATGTGTTATAGCCCATCGTTTTTTGATTTTTTTTAAATCCTCGTTTTTCATCATTTTTGACTATCCCACTGAGCAATAGCCGGCTATTAGACGTGCGTCTAAAAATGGGATAAAAATCGTCTAAAAATAGACGTCTAAAAATAGACGTCTAAAACACGTCTATTTTTAGACGTGTTTTAGACATCTATTTTTAGACGTTTTTTATCCCATTTTTAGACGCTCGTCTAATAGCCCATACCATACGGCATACTATAGCACGCAGTTTTTCATCATTTTTGAGGTTTTGAAAAAAAAAAAAAAAAAAAAAAACATGGGTTATAGCCCATCGTTTTTTGAAATTTTGAAAAAAAGATTAACCTCGTTTTTCATCATTTTTGAACATGGGCTATAGCCCATACCGTACAGCATACTATAGCACGCTGTCTTTCATCATTAAAAAAAACAAAACAAAAAAAAACATGGATTATAGCCCATCGTTTTTTGAAATTTTGAAAAAAAACATTATCCTCGTTTTTCATCATTTTTGACCATGGGCTATAGCCCATACCGTATGGCATATTATAACACGCCGTTTATCATCATTTTTGAGGATTTGAAAAAAATGAAAAAAAAAAAAAAACATGGGTGCCCATCGTTTTTTGAATTAAAAAAACAAACAAAAAACTCGTTTTTCATCATTTTTGACCATGGGCTATAGCCCATACCGTACGGCATACTATAGCACGCCGTTTTTCATCATTTTTGAGGATTTGAAAAAAACAAAAACAAAAAAACATGGGTTATAGCCCATCATTTTTTGAAATTTTGAAAAAAAACATCCTCGTTTTTCATCATTTTTGACCATGGGCTATAGCCCATATCGTATGGCATAATATAGCACGCTGTTTTTCATAATTTTTGAGGATTTGAAAAAAACAAAAACAAAAAAACATGGGTTATAGCCCATCGTTTTTTGAAATTTTGAAGAAAAAAAATTAACCTCGTTTTTCATCATTTTTGAACATAGGCTATAGTCCATACCGTACGGCATACTATAGCACGCCGTTTTTCATCATTTTTGAGGATTTGAAAAAAATGGAAAAAAAACAAACATGGGTTATAGCCCATTGTTTTTTGAAATTTTGAAAAAGAAAGTTAACCTCGTTTTTCATCATTTTTGAACGTGGGCTATAGCCCATACCGTACAGCAACAGCAACGTTTTTCATCATTTTTGACCATGGGCTATAGCCCATACCGTACGGCATACTATAGCACGCCGTTTTTCATCATTTTTGAGGATTTGAAAAAAACAAAAACAAAAAAACATGGGTTATAGCCCATCATTTTTTGAAATTTTGAAAAAAAACATCCTCGTTTTTCATCATTTTTGACCATGGGCTATAGCCCATATCGTATGGCATAATATAGCACGCTGTTTTTCATAATTTTTGAGGATTTGAAAAAAACAAAAACAAAAAAACATGGGTTATAGCCCATCGTTTTTTGAAATTTTGAAGAAAAAAAATTAACCTCGTTTTTCATCATTTTTGAACATAGGCTATAGTCCATACCGTACGGCATACTATAGCACGCCGTTTTTCATCATTTTTGAGGATTTGAAAAAAATGGAAAAAAAACAAACATGGGTTATAGCCCATTGTTTTTTGAAATTTTGAAAAAGAAAGTTAACCTCGTTTTTCATCATTTTTGAACGTGGGCTATAGCCCATACCGTACAGCATATTATAGCACGCCATTTTTCATCATTTTTGAGGATTTGAAAAAAATGAAAAAAAAAAAACATGGGTTATAGCCCATCGTTTTTTGAAAATTAGATTTTTTTTAACCTCGTTTTTCATCATTTTTGAGGTTTTGAAAAAAAAAAAAAAAAAAAAAACCATGGGTTATAGCCCATCGTTTTTTGAAATTTTGATTTTTTTTTTAATCCTCGTTTTTCATCATTTTTGACCATCCCACTGAGCAATAGCCGCCGGCTATCCGACGTGCGTCTAAAAATGGGATAAAAAAACGTCTAAAAATAGACGTCTAAAATACTTCTAAAAATAGACGTCTAAAAAACGTCTAAAAATAGACGTCTAAAAAACGTCTATTTTTAGACGTGTTTTAGACGTCTACTTTTTGACGTTTTTTATCCCATTTTTAGACGCTCGTCTAATAGCCCATACCATACGGCATACTATAGCACGCCGTTTTTCATCATTTTTGAGGTTTTGAAAAAAATGAAAAAAAAAAAAACATGGGTGCCCATCGTTTTTTGAAATTTTGAAAAAAAAGTTAAGGTCATTACACACTGGCGAATTAGCGACGCGATATATTCGTGCGAATAATTCGCATTTAAAAAAAAAACAATTGAAGTCCATGCAAGCTTCCACATCAGTGGCGAATGTGCGAAAATGCGACCGTTTTCGCTTTTATTTGTTCGCTCTGGTGTCGTATTTTGCAGAGATTCGCAGGCGAACTGCAACATGCAATATTTCGCATTTTCAGATCGCTTATTCGCATCGCGTCGCTAATTCGCCAGTGTGTAATGACCTTTAACCTCGTTTTTCATCATTTTTGAACATGGGCTATAGCCCATACCGTACAGCATAGCCTACTATAGCACGCTGTTTTTCATCATTTTTGAGGTTTTGAAAAAAAACAAAAACAAAAAAACATGGGTTATAGCCCATCGTTTTTTGAAATTTTGAAAAAAAACATTATCCTCGTTTTTCCACATTTTTGACCATGGGCTATAGCCCATACCGTATGGCATACTATAGCACGCTGTTTTTCATCATTTTTGAGGTTTTGAAAAAAAACAAAAACAAAAAAACATGGGTTATAGCCCATCGTTTTTTGAAATTTTGAAAAAAAACATTATCCTCGTTTTTCCACATTTTTGACCATGGGCTATAGCCCATACCGTATGGCATACTATAGCACGCTGTTTTTCATCATTTTTGAGGTTTTGAAAAAAAATAAAAAAAATAACATGGGTTATAGCCCATCGTTTGTTGAAATTTTGAAGAAAAAAAAAATCCTCGTTTTTCATCATTTTGGACCATGGGCTATAGCCCATACCGTAAGGCATACTATAGCACGCCGTTTTTCTACATTTTTGAGGATTTGAAAAAAATGATAAAAAAAAAAAACATGGGTTATAGCCCATCGTTTTTTTAAATTTTGAAAAAAAAAGTGAACCTCGTTTTTCATCATTTTTGAACATGGGCTATAGCCCATACCATACAGCATACTATAGCACACCGTTTTTCATCATTTTTGAGGTTTTGAAAAAAATGAAAAAAAATCAAAACATGGGTTATAGCCCATCGTTTTTTGAAATTTTGATTTTTTTTTTTTAATCCTCGTTTTTCATCATTTTTGACCATCCCACTGAGCAATAGCCGCCGGCTATCCGACGTGCGTCTAAAAATGGGATAAAAAACGTCTAAAAATAGACGTCTAAAAAACGTCTAAAAATAGACGTCTAAAAAACGTCTAAAAATAGACGTCTAAAAAACGTCTATTTTTAGACGTGTTTTAGACGTCTACTTTTTGACGTTTTTTATCCCATTTTTAGACGCTCGTCTAATAGCCCATACCATACGGCATACTATAGCACGCCGTTTTTCATCATTTTTGAGGTTTAAAAAAAAAAAAAAAAAACATGGGTGCCCATCGTTTTTTGAAATTTTGAAAAAAAATGTTAACCTCGTTTTTCATCATTTTTGAACATGGGCTATAGCCCATACCGTACAGCATACTATAGCACGCTGTTTTTCATCGTTTTTTGAAATTTTGAAAAAAAGAAAATCCTCGTTTTTCATCATTTTGGACCATGGGCTATAGCCCATACCGTAAGGCATACTATAGCACGCCGTTTTTCATCATTTTTGAGGATTAAAAAAAAAAAAAAAAAAAAAAACCATGGGTTATAGCCCATCGTTTTTTGAAATTTTGAAAAAAAACATTATCCTCGTTTTTCCACATTTTTGACCATGGGCTATAGCCCATACCGCATGGCATACTATAGCACGCTGTTTTTCATCATTTTTGAGGTTTTGAAAAAAAATAAAAAAAATAACATGGGTTATAGCCCATCGTTTTTTGAAATTTTGAAAAAAAAGTGAACCTCGTTTTTCATCATTTTTGAACATGGGCTATAGCCCATACCATACAGCATACTATAGCACACCGTTTTTCATCATTTTTGAGGTTTTGAAAAAAAATCTAAACATGGGTTATAGCCCATCGTTTTTTGAAATTTTGATTATTTTATTTTAATCCTCGTTTTTCATCATTTTTGACCATCCCACTGAGCAATAGCCGCCGGCTATCCGACGTGCGTCTAAAAATGGGATAAAAAACGTCTAAAAATAGACGTCTAAAAAACGTCTAAAAATAGACGTCTAAAAAACGTCTAAAATAGACGTCTAAAAAACGTCTAAAAATAGACGTCTAAAAAACGTCTATTTTTAGACGTGTTTTAGACGTCTACTTTTTGACGTTTTTTATCCCATTTTTAGACGCTCGTCTAATAGCCCATACCATACGGCATACTAAAAAAAATCGAAATTTAAAAAAGTTGGGTTATAGCCCATCGTTTTTTGAATTTTTGAAAAAAAAAAAAATCCTCGTTTTTCATCATTTTTGACCATGGGCTATAGCCCATATCGTATGGCATACTATAGCACGCCGTTTTTCATCATTTTTGAGGAACTGAAAAAAAATCAAAATTTCAAAAAGTTGGGTTATAGCCCATAGTTTTTTGAATTTTTGAATTTATTTTTTATCCTCGTTTTTCATAATTTTTGACCATGGGCTATAGCCCATATCGTATGGCATACTATAGCACGCCGTTTTTCATCATTTTTGAGGATTTGAAAAATATTCAAAATTTCAAAAAGTTGGGTTATAGCCCATCGTTTTTTGAATTTTTGAAAAAAAAATTATCCTCGTTTTTCATCATTTTTGACCATGGGCTATAGCCCATATCGTATGGCATACTATAGCACGCCGTTTTTCATCGTTTTTGAGGAATTGAAAAAAAATCTAAATTTCAAAAAGTTGGGTTATAGCCCATCGTTTTTTGAATTTTTGAATTTATTTTTTATACTCGTTTTTCATCATTTTTTACCATGGGCTATAGCCCATATCGTATGGCATACTATAGCACGCCGTTTTTCATCATTTTTGAGGATTTGAAAAAAATGCAAAATTTCAAAAAGTTTGGTTATAGCCCATCGTTTTTTGAATCTTTGAAAAATAAAATATCCTCGTTTTTCATCATTTTTGACCATGGGCTATAGCCCATATCGTATGGCATACTATAGCACGCCGTTTTTCATCGTTTTTGAGGAATTGAAAAAAATTCAAAATTTCAAAAAGTTGGGTTATAGCCCATCGTTTTTTTAATTTTTGAATTTATTTTATCCTCGTTTTTCATCATTTTTGACCATGGGCTATAGCCCATATCGTATGGCATACTATAGCACGCCGTTTTTCATCATTTTTGAGGATTTTTAAAAATATTCAAAATTTCAAAAAGTTGGGTTATAGCCCATCGTTTTTTGAATTTTTGGAAAAAAAAATATCCTCGTTTTTCATCATTTTTGACCATGGGCTATAGACCATATCGTATGGCATACTATAGCACGCCGTTTTTCATCATTTTTGAGGATTTGAAAAAAAAATCAAAATTTAAAAAAGTTGGGTTATAGCCCATCGTTTTTTGAATTTTTGAAAAAAAAAATTATCCTCGTTTTTCATCATTTTTGACCATGGGCTATAGCCCATATCGTATGGCATACTATAGCACGCCGTTTTTCATCATTTTTGAGGAATTGAAAAAAATTCAAAATTTCAAAAAGTTGGGTTATAGCCCATCGTTTTTTGAATTTTTGAATTTATTTTTTATCCTCGTTTTTCATCATTTTTGACCATGGGCTATAGCCCATATCGTATGGCATACTATAGCACGCCGTTTTTCATCATTTTTGAGGATTTGAAAAATATTCAAAATTTCAAAAAGTTGGGTTATAGCCCATCGTTTTTTGAATTTTTGAAAAAAAAATGATCCTCGTTTTTCATCATTTTTGACCATGGGCTATAGCCCATATCGTATGGCATACTATAGCACGCCGTTTTTCATCGTTTTTGAGGAATTGAAAAAAAATCTAAATTTCAAAAAGTTGGGTTATAGCCCATCGTTTTTTGAATTTTTGAATTTATTTTTTATCCTCGTTTTTCTTCATTTTTTACCATGGGCTATAGCCCATATCGTATGGCATACTATAGCACGCCGTTTTTCATAATTTTTGAGGATTTGAAAAAAATTCAAATTTCAAAAAGTTGGGTTATAGCCCATCGTTTTTTGAATTTTTGAAAAAAAAAAATATCCTCGTTATTCTACATTTTTGACCATGGGCTATAGCCCATATCATATGGCATACTATAGCACGCCGTTTTTCATCGTTTTTGAGGAATTGAAAAAATGTCTAAATGTTGGGTTACAGCCCATCGTTTTTTGAATTTTTTATCCTCGTTTTTCATCATTTTTTACCATGGGCTATAGCCCATATCGTATGGCATACTATAGCACGCCGTTTTTCATCACTTTTGAGGATTTGAAAAAAATTCAAATTTTCAAAAAGTTGGGTTATAGCCCATCGTTTTTTGAATTTTTGAAAAAAAAGAAAAATCCTCGTTTTTCATCATTTTTGACCATGGGCTATAGCCCATATCGTATGGCATACTATAGCACGCCATTTTTCATCATTTTTGAGGATTTGAAAAAAAAAACGAAAAAAAAAACATGGGTTATAGCCCATCGTTTTTTGAAATTTTGGAAAAAAAAATCCTCGTTTTTCATCATTTTTGACCATGGGCTATAGCCCATATCGTATGGCATACTATAGCACGCCGTTTTTCATCATTTTTGAGGATTTGAAAAATATTCAAAATTTCAAAAAGTTGGGTTATAGCCCATCGTTTTTTGAATTTTTGAAAAAAAAATGATCCTCGTTTTTCTTCATTTTTTACCATGGGCTATAGCCCATATCGTATGGCATACTATAGCACGCCGTTTTTCATAATTTTTGAGGATTTGAAAAAAATTCAAATTTCAAAAAGTTGGGTTATAGCCCATCGTTTTTTGAATTTTTGAAAAAAAATAATATCCTCGTTATTCTACATTTTTGACCATGGGCTATAGCCCATATCATATGGCATACTATAGAACGCCGTTTTTCATCGTTTTTGAGGAATTGAAAAAATGTCTAAATGTTGGGTTATAGCCCATCGTTTTTTGAATTTTTTAATGTATTTTTTATCCTCGTTTTTCATCATTTTTTACCATGGGCTATAGCCCATATCGTATGGCATACTATAGCACGCCGTTTTTCATCACTTTTGAGGATTTGAAAAAAATTCAAATTTTCAAAAAGTTGGGTTATAGCCCATCGTTTTTTGAATTTTTGAAAAAAAAGAAAAATCCTCGTTTTTCATCATTTTTGACCATGGGCTATAGCCCATATCGTATGGCATACTATAGCACGCCATTTTTCATCATTTTTGAGGATTTGAAAAAAAAAACGAAAAAAAAAACATGGGTTATAGCCCATCGTTTTTTGAAATTTTGGAAAAAAAAATCCTCGTTTTTCATCATTTTGGACCATGGGCTATAGCCCATACCGTAAGGCATACTATAGCACGCCGTTTTTCATCATTTTTGAGGATTTGAAAAAAATTCAAAACTTCAAAAAGTTGGGTTATAGCCCATCGTTTTTTGAATTTTTGAATTTCTTTTTTATCCTCGTTTTTCATCATTTTTGACCATGGGCTATAGCCCATATCGTATGGCATACTATAGCACGCCGTTTTTCATCGTTTTTGAGGAATTGAAAAAATATCAAAATTTCAAAAAGTTGGGTTATAGCCCATCGTTTTTTGAATTTTTGAATTTCTTTTTTATCCTCGTTTTTCATCATTTTTGACCATGGGCTATAGCCCATATCGTATGGCATACTATAGCACGCCGTTTTTCATCACTTTTGAGGATTTGAAAAAAATTCAAAATTTCAAAAAGTTGGGTTATAGCCCATAGTTTTTTGAATTTTTGAAAAAAAGAATATCCTCGTTTTTCATCATTTTTGACCATGGGCTATAGCCCATATCGTATGGCATACTATAGCACGCCGTTTTTCATCGTTTTTGAGGAATTGAAAAAAATTCAAATTTTCAAAAAGTTGGGTTATAGCCCATCGTTTTTTGAATTTTTGAATTTATTTTGTATCCTCGTTTTTCATCATTTTTGACCATGGGCTATAGCCCATATCGTATGGCATACTATAGCACGCCGTTTTTCATCATTTTTTAGGATTTGAAAAAAAATCAAAATTTCAAAAAGTTGGGTTATAGCCCATCGTTTTTTGAATTTTTGAAAAAAAGAATATCCTCGTTTTTCATCATTTTTGACCATGGGCTATAGCCCATATCGTATGGCATACTATAGCACGCTGTTTTTCATCGTTTTTGAGGAATTGAAAAAAATTCAAATTTTCAAAAAGTTGGGTTATAGCCCATCGTTTTTTGAATTTTTGAATTTATTTTGTATCCTCGTTTTTCATCATTTTTGACCATGGGCTATAGCCCATATCGTATGGCATACTATAGCACGCCGTTTTTCATCATTTTTTAGGATTTGAAAAAAATTCAAAATTTCAAAAAGTTGGGTTATAGCCCATCGTTTTTTGAATTTTTGAAAAAAAAGAAAAATCCTCGTTTTTCATCATTTTTGACCATGGGCTATAGCCCATATCGTATGGCATACTATAGCACGCCATTTTTCATCATTTTTGAGGATTTGAAAAAAAAAACGAAAAAAAAAACATGGGTTATAGCCCATCGTTTTTTGAAATTTTGGAAAAAAAAATCCTCGTTTTTCATCATTTTGGACCATGGGCTATAGCCCATACCGTAAGGCATACTATAGCACGCCGTTTTTCATCATTTTTGAGGATTTGAAAAAAATTCAAAACTTCAAAAAGTTGGGTTATAGCCCATCGTTTTTTGAATTTTTGAATTTCTTTTTTATCCTCGTTTTTCATCATTTTTGACCATGGGCTATAGCCCATATCGTATGGCATACTATAGCACGCCGTTTTTCATCGTTTTTGAGGAATTGAAAAAAAATCAAAATTTCAAAAAGTTGGGTTATAGCCCATCGTTTTTTGAATTTTTGAATTTCTTTTTTATCCTCGTTTTTCATCATTTTTGACCATGGGCTATAGCCCATATCGTATGGCATACTATAGCACGCCGTTTTTCATCACTTTTGAGGATTTGAAAAAAATTCAAAATTTCAAAAAGTTGGGTTATAGCCCATAGTTTTTTGAATTTTTGAAAAAAAGAATATCCTCGTTTTTCATCATTTTTGACCATGGGCTATAGCCCATATCGTATGGCATACTATAGCACGCCGTTTTTCATCGTTTTTGAGGAATTGAAAAAAATTCAAATTTTCAAAAAGTTGGGTTATAGCCCATCGTTTTTTGAATTTTTGAATTTATTTTGTATCCTCGTTTTTCATCATTTTTGACCATGGGCTATAGCCCATATCGTATGGCATACTATAGCACGCCGTTTTTCATCATTTTTTAGGATTTGAAAAAAATTCAAAATTTCAAAAAGTTGGGTTATAGCCCATCGTTTTTTGAATTTTTGAAAAAAAGAATATCCTCGTTTTTCATCATTTTTGACCATGGGCTATAGCCCATATCGTATGGCATACTATAGCACGCTGTTTTTCATCGTTTTTGAGGAATTGAAAAAAATTCAAATTTTCAAAAAGTTGGGTTATAGCCCATCGTTTTTTGAATTTTTGAATTTATTTTGTATCCTCGTTTTTCATCATTTTTGACCATGGGCTATAGCCCATATCGTATGGCATACTATAGCACGCCGTTTTTCATCATTTTTTAGGATTTGAAAAAAATTCAAAATTTCAAAAAGTTGGGTTATAGCCCATCGTTTTTTTATTTATTTATTATTTTTTTTTCCTCGTTTTTCATCATTTTTTACCATGGTCTATAGCCCATATCGTATGGCATACTATAGCACGCCGTTTTTCATCACTTTTGAGGATTTGAAAAAAATTCAAAATTTCAAAAAGTTGGGTTATAGCCCATCGTTTTTTGAATTTTTGAATTTATTTTGTATCCTCGTTTTTCATCATTTTGACCATGGGCTATAGCCCATATCGTATGGCATACTATAGCACGCCGTTTTTCATCATTTTTGAGGATTTGAAAAAAATTCAAAATTTCAAAAAGTTGGGTTATAGCCCATCGTTTTTAGAATTTTTGAAAAAAAGAATATCCTCGTTTTTCATCATTTTTGACCATGGGCTATAGCCCATATCGTATGGCATACTATAGCACGCCGTTTTTCATCGTTTTTGAGGAATTGAAAAAAATTCAAAATTTCAAAAAGTTGGGTTATAGCCCATCGTTTTTTTTATTTTTTAATTTTTTTTTAACCTCGTTTTTCATCATTTTTTACTATGGTCTATAGCCCATATCGTATGGCATACTATAGCACGCCGTTTTTCATCACTTTTGAGGATTTGAAAAAAATTCAAATTTTCAAAAAGTTGGGTTATAGCCCATCGTTTTTTTAATTTAAAAAAAAAAGAATATCCTCGTTTTTCATCATTTTTGACCATGGGCTATAGCCCATATCGTATGGCATACTATAGCACGCCGTTTTTCATCATTTTTTAGGATTTGAAAAAAATTCAAAATTTCAAAAAGTTGGGTTATAGCCCATCGTTTTTTGAATTTTTGAAAAAAAGAATATCCTCGTTTTTCATCATTTTTGACCATGGGCTATAGCCCATATCGTATGGCATACTATAGCACGCCGTTTTTCATCGTTTTTGAGGAATTGAAAAAAATTCAAATTTTCAAAAAGTTGGGTTATAGCCCATCGTTTTTTGAATTTTTGAATTTATTTTGTATCCTCGTTTTTCATCATTTTTGACCATGGGCTATAGCCCATATCGTATGGCATACTATAGCACGCCGTTTTTCATCGTTTTTGAGGAATTGAAAAAATGTCTAAATGTTGGGTTATAGCCCATCGTTTTTTGAATTTTTTATCCTCGTTTTTCATCATTTTTTACCATGGGCTATAGCCCATATCGTATGGCATACTATAGCACGCCGTTTTTCATCACTTTTGAGGATTTGAAAAAAATTCAAATTTTCAAAAAGTTGGGTTATAGCCCATCGTTTTTTGAATTTTTGAAAAAAAAGAAAAATCCTCGTTTTTCATCATTTTTGACCATGGGCTATAGCCCATATCGTATGGCATACTATAGCACGCCATTTTTCATCATTTTTGAGGATTTGAAAAAAAAAACGAAAAAAAAAACATGGGTTATAGCCCATCGTTTTTTGAAATTTTGGAAAAAAAAATCCTCGTTTTTCATCATTTTTGACCATGGGCTATAGCCCATATCGTATGGCATACTATAGCACGCCGTTTTTCATCATTTTTGAGGATTTGAAAAATATTCAAAATTTCAAAAAGTTGGGTTATAGCCCATCGTTTTTTGAATTTTTGAAAAAAAAATGATCCTCGTTTTTCATCATTTTTGACCATGGGCTATAGCCCATATCGTATGGCATACTATAGCACGCCGTTTTTCATCGTTTTTGAGGAATTGAAAAAAAATCTAAATTTCAAAAAGTTGGGTTATAGCCCATCGTTTTTCTTCATTTTTGAATTTATTTTTTATCCTCGTTTTTCTTCATTTTTTACCATGGGCTATAGCCCATATCGTATGGCATACTATAGCACGCCGTTTTTCATAATTTTTGAGGATTTGAAAAAAATTCAAATTTCAAAAAGTTGGGTTATAGCCCATCGTTTTTTGAATTTTTGAAAAAAAAAAAATATCCTCGTTATTCTACATTTTTGACCATGGGCTATAGCCCATATCATATGGCATACTATAGAACGCCGTTTTTCATCGTTTTTGAGGAATTGAAAAAATGTCTAAATGTTGGGTTATAGCCCATCGTTTTTTGAATTTTTTAATGTATTTTTTATCCTCGTTTTTCATCATTTTTTACCATGGGCTATAGCCCATATCGTATGGCATACTATAGCACGCCGTTTTTCATCACTTTTGAGGATTTTAAAAAAATTCAAATTTTCAAAAAGTTGGGTTATAGCCCATCGTTTTTTGAATTTTTGAAAAAAAAGAAAAATCCTCGTTTTTCATCATTTTTGACCATGGGCTATAGCCCATATCGTATGGCATACTATAGCACGCCATTTTTCATCATTTTTGAGGATTTGAAAAAAAAAACGAAAAAAAAAACATGGGTTATAGCCCATCGTTTTTTGAAATTTTGAATTTATTTTGTATCCTCGTTTTTCATCATTTTGACCATGGGCTATAGCCCATATCGTATGGCATACTATAGCACGCCGTTTTTCATCATTTTTGAGGATTTGAAAAAAATTCAAAATTTCAAAAAGTTGGGTTATAGCCCATCGTTTTTTGAATTTTTGAAAAAAAAAATATCCTCGTTTTTCATCATTTTTGACCATGGGCTATAGCCCATATCGTATGGCATACTATAGCACGCCGTTTTTCATCGTTTTTGAGGAATTGAAAAAAATTCAAAATTTCAAAAAGTTGGGTTATAGCCCATCGTTTTTTTTATTTTTTAATTTTTTTTTAACCTCGTTTTTCATCATTTTTTACTATGGTCTATAGCCCATATCGTATGGCATACTATAGCACGCCGTTTTTCATCACTTTTGAGGATTTGAAAAAAATTCAAATTTTCAAAAAGTTGGGTTATAGCCCATCGTTTTTTTAATTTAAAAAAAAAAGAATATCCTCGTTTTTCATCATTTTTGACCATGGGCTATAGCCCATATCGTATGGCATACTATAGCACGCCGTTTTTCATCGTTTTTGAGGAATTGAAAAAAATTCAAATTTTCAAAAAGTTGGGTTATAGCCCATCGTTTTTTGAATTTTTGAATTTATTTTGTATCCTCGTTTTTCATCATTTTGACCATGGGCTATAGCCCATATCGTATGGCATACTATAGCACGCCGTTTTTCATCATTTTTGAGGATTTGAAAAAAATTCAAAATTTCAAAAAGTTGGGTTATAGCCCATCGTTTTTTGAATTTTTGAAAAAAAAAATATCCTCGTTTTTCATCATTTTTGACCATGGGCTATAGCCCATATCGTATGGCATACTATAGCACGCCGTTTTTCATCGTTTTTGAGGAATTGAAAAAAATTCAAAATTTCAAAAAGTTGGGTTATAGCCCATCGTTTTTTTTATTTTTTTATTTTTTTTTAACCTCGTTTTTCATCATTTTTTACTATGGTCTATAGCCCATATCGTATGGCATACTATAGCACGCCGTTTTTCATCACTTTTGAGGATTTGAAAAAAATTCAAATTTTCAAAAAGTTGGGTATAGCCCATCGTTTTTTTAATTTAAAAAAAAAAGAATATCCTCGCTTTTCATCATTTTTGACCATGGGCTATAGCCCATATCGTATGGCATACTATAGCACGCCGTTTTTCATCATTTTTTAGGATTTGAAAAAAATTCAAAATTTCAAAAAGTTGGGTTATAGCCCATCGTTTTTTGAATTTTTGAAAAAAAGAATATCCTCGTTTTTCATCATTTTTGACCATGGGCTATAGCCCATATCGTATGGCATACTATAGCACGCCGTTTTTCATCGTTTTTGAGGAATTGAAAAAAATTCAAATTTTCAAAAAGTTGGGTTATAGCCCATCGTTTTTTGAATTTTTGAATTTATTTTGTATCCTCGTTTTTCATCATTTTTGACCATGGGCTATAGCCCATATCGTATGGCATACTATAGCACGCCGTTTTTCATCATTTTTTAGGATTTGAAAAAAATTCAAAATTTCAAAAAGTTGGGTTATAGCCCATCGTTTTTTGAATTTTTGAAAAAAAAAATATCCTCGTTTTTCATCATTTTTGACCATGGGCTATAGCCCATATCGTATAGCATACTATAGCACGCCGTTTTTCATCATTTTTGAGGATTTGAAAAAAACTAAAAATTTCAAAAAGTTGGGTTATAGCCCATCGTTTTTTGAATTTTTGAAAAAAAAATTATCCTCGTTTTTCATCATTTTTGACCATGGGCTATAGCCCATATCGTATAGCATACTATAGCACGCCGTTTTTCATCGTTTTTGAGGAATTTAAAAGAAATTCAAAATTTCAAAAAGTTGGGTTATAGCCCATCGTTTTTTTAATTTTTAATTTTTTTTTTATCCTCGTTTTTCATCATTTTTTACCATGGTCTATAGCCCATATCGTATGGCATACTATAGCACGCCGTTTTTCATCACTTTTGAGGATTTGAAAAAAATTCAAAATTTCAAAAAGTTGGGTTATAGCCCATCGTTTTTTGAATTTTTGAAAAAAAGAATATCCTCGTTTTTCATCATTTTTGACCATGGGCTATAGCCCATATCGTATGGCATACTATAGCACGCCGTTTTTCATCGTTTTTGAGGAATTGAAAAAAATTCAAATTTTCAAAAAGTTGGGTTATAGCCCATCGTTTTTTGAATTTTTGAATTTATTTTGTATCCTCGTTTTTCATCATTTTTGACCATGGGCTATAGCCCATATCGTATGGCATACTATAGCACGCCGTTTTTCATCGTTTTTGAGGAATTGAAAAAATGTCTAAATGTTGGGTTATAGCCCATCGTTTTTTGAATTTTTTATCCTCGTTTTTCATCATTTTTTACCATGGGCTATAGCCCATATCGTATGGCATACTATAGCACGCCGTTTTTCATCACTTTTGAGGATTTGAAAAAAATTCAAATTTTCAAAAAGTTGGGTTATAGCCCATCGTTTTTTGAATTTTTGAAAAAAAAGAAAAATCCTCGTTTTTCATCATTTTTGACCATGGGCTATAGCCCATATCGTATGGCATACTATAGCACGCCATTTTTCATCATTTTTGAGGATTTGAAAAAAAAAACGAAAAAAAAAACATGGGTTATAGCCCATCGTTTTTTGAAATTTTGGAAAAAAGAATCCTCGTTTTTCATCATTTTTGACCATGGGCTATAGCCCATATCGTATGGCATACTATAGCACGCCGTTTTTCATCATTTTTGAGGATTTGAAAAAAATTCAAAATTTCAAAAAGTTGGGTTATAGCCCATCGTTTTTTGAATTTTTGAAAAAAAAAAAGATCCTCGTTTTTCATCATTTTTGACCATGGGCTATAGCCCATATCGTATGGCATACTATAGCACGCCGTTTTTCATCGTTTTTGAGGAATTGAAAAAAATTCAAAATTTCAAAAAGTTGGGTTATAGCCCATCGTTTTTTTTATTTTTTAATTTTTTTTTAACCTCGTTTTTCATCATTTTTTACTATGGTCTATAGCCCATATCGTATGGCATACTATAGCACGCCGTTTTTCATCACTTTTGAGGATTTGAAAAAAATTCAAATTTTCAAAAAGTTGGGTATAGCCCATCGTTTTTTTAATTTAAAAAAAAAAGAATATCCTCGTTTTTCATCATTTTTGACCATGGGCTATAGCCCATATCGTATGGCATACTATAGCACGCCGTTTTTCATCATTTTTTAGGATTTGAAAAAAATTCAAAATTTCAAAAAGTTGGGTTATAGCCCATCGTTTTTTGAATTTTTGAAAAAAAGAATATCCTCGTTTTTCATCATTTTTGACCATGGGCTATAGCCCATATCGTATGGCATACTATAGCACGCCGTTTTTCATCGTTTTTGAGGAATTGAAAAAAATTCAAATTTTCAAAAAGTTGGGTTATAGCCCATCGTTTTTTGAATTTTTGAATTTATTTTGTATCCTCGTTTTTCATCATTTTTGACCATGGGCTATAGCCCATATCGTATGGCATACTATAGCACGCCGTTTTTCATCATTTTTTAGGATTTGAAAAAAATTCAAAATTTCAAAAAGTTGGGTTATAGCCCATCGTTTTTTGAATTTTTGAAAAAAAAAATATCCTCGTTTTTCATCATTTTTGACCATGGGCTATAGCCCATATCGTATAGCATACTATAGCACGCCGTTTTTCATCATTTTTGAGGATTTGAAAAAAACTAAAAATTTCAAAAAGTTGGGTTATAGCCCATCGTTTTTTGAATTTTTGAAAAAAAAATTATCCTCGTTTTTCATCATTTTTGACCATGGGCTATAGCCCATATCGTATAGCATACTATAGCACGCCGTTTTTCATCGTTTTTGAGGAATTTAAAAGAAATTCAAAATTTCAAAAAGTTGGGTTATAGCCCATCGTTTTTTTAATTTTTAATTTTTTTTTTATCCTCGTTTTTCATCATTTTTTACCATGGTCTATAGCCCATATCGTATGGCATACTATAGCACGCCGTTTTTCATCACTTTTGAGGATTTGAAAAAAATTCAAAATTTCAAAAAGTTGGGTTATAGCCCATCGTTTTTTGAATTTTTGAAAAAAAGAATATCCTCGTTTTTCATCATTTTTGACCATGGGCTATAGCCCATATCGTATGGCATACTATAGCACGCCGTTTTTCATCGTTTTTGAGGAATTGAAAAAAATTCAAATTTTCAAAAAGTTGGGTTATAGCCCATCGTTTTTTGAATTTTTGAATTTATTTTGTATCCTCGTTTTTCATCATTTTTGACCATGGGCTATAGCCCATATCGTATGACATACTATAGCACGCCGTTTTTCATCATTTTTGAGGATTTGAAAAAAATTCAAAATTTCAAAAAGTTGGGTTATAGCCCATCGTTTTTTGAATTAAAAAAAATATATATATCCTCGTTTTTCATCATTTTTGACCATGGGCTATAGCCCATATCGTATGGCATACTATAGCACGCCGTTTTTCATCATTTTTGAGGATTTGAAAAAAATTCAAAATTTCAAAAAGTTGGGTTATAGCCCATCGTTTTTTGAATTAAAAAAAATATATATATCCTCGTTTTTCATCATTTTTGACCATGGGCTATAGCCCATATCGTATGGCATACTATAGCACGCCGTTTTTCATCGTTTTTGAGGAATTGAAAAAAATTCTAAATTTCAAAAAGTTGGGTTATAGCCCATCGTTTTTTGAATTTTTTAATTTATTTCTTATCCTCGTTTTTCATCATTTTTGACCATGGTCTATAGCCCATATCGTATGGCATACTATAGCACGCCGTTTTTCATCATTTTTGAGGATTTGAAAAAAATTCAAAAATTCAAAAAGTTGGGTTATAGCCCATCGTTTTTTGAATTTTTGAAAAAAAAAAAATCCTCGTTTTTCATCATTTTTGACCATGGGCTATAGCCCATATCGTATGGCATACTATAGCACGCCGTTTTTCATCGTTTTTGAGGAATTGAAAAAAATTCTAAATTTCAAAAAGTTGGGTTATAGCCCATCGTTTTTTGAATTTTTGAATTTATTTCTTATCCTCGTTTTTCATCATTTTTGACCATGGTCTATAGCCCATATCGTATGGCATACTATAGCACGCCGTTTTCCATCATTTTTGAGGATTTGAAAAAAACTAAAAATTTCAAAAAGTTGGGTTATAGCCCATCGTTTTTTGAATTTTTGAAAAAAAAAATCCTCGTTTTTCATCATTTTTGACCATGGGCTATAGCCCATATCGTATGGCATACTATAGCACGCCGTTTTTCATCGTTTTTGAGGAATTGAAAAAAATTCTAAATTTCAAAAAGTTGGGTTATAGCCCATCGTTTTTTGAATTTTTTAATTTATTTCTTATCCTCGTTTTTCATCATTTTTGACCATGGTCTATAGCCCATATCGTATGGCATACTATAGCACGCCGTTTTTCATCATTTTTGAGGATTTGAAAAAAATTCAAAAATTCAAAAAGTTGGGTTATAGCCCATCGTTTTTAGAATTTTTGAAGAAAAAGAAAATCCTCGTTTTTCATCATTTTTGAGGATTTGAAAAAAACTAAAAATTTCAAAAAGTTGGGTTATAGCCCATCGTTTTTTGAATTTTTGAAAAAAAAAATCCTCGTTTTTCATCATTTTTGACCATGGGCTATAGCCCATATCGTATGGCATACTATAGCACGCGGTTTTTCATCGTTTTTGAGGAATTGAAAAAAATTCTAAATTTCAAAAAGTTGGGTTATAGCCCATCGTTTTTTGAATTTTTTAATTTATTTCTTATCCTCGTTTTTCATCATTTTTGACCATGGTCTATAGCCCATATCGTATGGCATACTATAGCACGCCGTTTTTCATCATTTTTGAGGATTTGAAAAAAATTCAAAAATTCAAAAAGTTGGGTTATAGCCCATCGTTTTTAGAATTTTTGAAGAAAAAGAAAATCCTCGTTTTTCATCATTTTTGACCATGGGCTATAGCCCATATCGTATGGCATACTATAGCACGCCGTTTTTCATCGTTTTTGAGGAATTGAAAAAAATTCAAAATTTCTAAAAGTTGGGTTATAGCCCATCGTTTTTTGAATTTTTGTTTTTTTTTAATCCTCGTTTTTCATCATTTTTTACCATGGTCTATAGCCCATATCGTATGGCATACTATAGCACGCCGTTTTTCATCACTTTTGAGGATTTGAAAAAAATTCAAAATTTCAAAAAGTTGGGTTATAGCCCATCGTTTTTTGAATTTTTGAAAAAAAGAATATCCTCGGTTTTCATCATTTTTGACCATGGGCTATAGCCCATATCGTATGGCATACTATAGCACGCCGTTTTTCATCGTTTTTGAGGAATTGAAAAAAATTCAAATTTTCAAAAAGTTGGGTTATAGCCCATCGTTTTTTGAATTTTTGAATTTATTTTGTATCCTCGTTTTTCATCATTTTGACCATGGGCTATAGCCCATATCGTATGGCATACTATAGCACGCCGTTTTTCATCATTTTTGAGGATTTGAAAAAAATTCAAAATTTCAAAAAGTTGGGTTATAGCCCATCGTTTTTTGAATTTTTGAAAAAAAAGATATCCTCGTTTTTCATCATTTTTGACCATGGGCTATAGCCCATATCGTATGGCATACTATAGCATGCCGTTTTTCATCGTTTTTGAGGAATTGAAAAAAATTCAAAATTTCAAAAAGTTGGGTTATAGCCCATCGTTTTTTTTATTTTTTTATTTTTTTTTAACCTCGTTTTTCATCATTTTTGACCATGGTCTATAGCCCATATCGTATGGCATACTATAGCACGCCGTTTTCCATCATTTTTGAGGATTTGAAAAAAACTAAAAATTTCAAAAAGTTGGGTTATAGCCCATCGTTTTTTGAATTTTTGAAAAAAAAAATCCTCGTTTTTCATCATTTTTGACCATGGGCTATAGCCCATATCGTATGGCATACTATAGCACGCCGTTTTTCATCGTTTTTGAGGAATTGAAAAAAATTCTAAATTTCAAAAAGTTGGGTTATAGCCCATCGTTTTTTGAATTTTTTAATTTATTTCTTATCCTCGTTTTTCATCATTTTTGACCATGGTCTATAGCCCATATCGTATGGCATACTATAGCACGCCGTTTTTCATCATTTTTGAGGATTTGAAAAAAATTCAAAATTTCAAAAAGTTGGGTTATAGCCCATCGTTTTTTGAATTTTTGAAAAAAAAAATATCCTCGTTTTTCATCATTTTTGACCATGGGCTATAGCCCATATCGTATGGCATACTATAGCACGCCGTTTTTCATCGTTTTTGAGGAATTGAAAAAAATTCAAAATTTCAAAAAGTTGGGTTATAGCCCATCGTTTTTTTTATTTTTTTATTTTTTTTTAACCTCGTTTTTCATCATTTTTTACTATGGTCTATAGCCCATATCGTATGGCATACTATAGCACGCCGTTTTTCATCACTTTTGAGGATTTGAAAAAAATTCAAATTTTAAAAAAGTTGGGTTATAGCCCATCGTTTTTTTAATTTTTAAAAAAAAGAATATCCTCGTTTTTCATCATTTTTGACCATGGGCTATAGCCCATATCGTATGGCATACTATAGCACGCCGTTTTTCATCATTTTTTAGGATTTGAAAAAAATTCAAAATTTCAAAAAGTTGGGTTATAGCCCATCGTTTTTTGAATTTTTGAAAAAAAGAATATCCTCGTTTTTCATCATTTTTGACCATGGGCTATAGCCCATATCGTATGGCATACTATAGCACGCCGTTTTTCATCGTTTTTGAGGAATTGAAAAAAATTCAAATTTTCAAAAAGTTGGGTTATAGCCCATCGTTTTTTGAATTTTTGAATTTATTTTGTATCCTCGTTTTTCATAATTTTTGACCATGGGCTATAGCCCATATCGTATGGCATACTATAGCACGCCGTTTTTCATCATTTTTTAGGATTTGAAAAAAATTCAAAATTTCAAAAAGTTGGGTTATAGCCCATCGTTTTTTGAATTTTTGAAAAAAAAAATATCCTCGTTTTTCATCATTTTTGACCATGGGCTATAGCCCATATCGTATAGCATACTATAGCACGCCGTTTTTCATCATTTTTGAGGATTTGAAAAAAACTAAAAATTTCAAAAAGTTGGGTTATAGCCCATCGTTTTTTGAATTTTTGAAAAAAAAATTATCCTCGTTTTTCATCATTTTTGACCATGGGCTATAGCCCATATCGTATAGCATACTATAGCACGCCGTTTTTCATCGTTTTTGAGGAATTTAAAAAAAATCAAAATTTCAAAAAGTTGGGTTATAGCCCATCGTTTTTTTTAATTTTAATTTTTTTTTTATCCTCGTTTTTCATCATTTTTTACCATGGTCTATAGCCCATATCGTATGGCATACTATAGCACGCCGTTTTTCATCACTTTTGAGGATTTGAAAAAAAATCAAAATTTCAAAAAGTTGGGTTATAGCCCATCGTTTTTTGAATTTTTGAAAAAAAGAATATCCTCGTTTTTCATCATTTTTGACCATGGGCTATAGCCCATATCGTATGGCATACTATAGCACGCCGTTTTTCATCGTTTTTGAGGAATTGAAAAAAATTCAAATTTTCAAAAAGTTGGGTTATAGCCCATCGTTTTTTGAATTTTTGAATTTATTTTGTATCCTCGTTTTTCATCATTTTTGACCATGGGCTATAGCCCATATCGTATGGCATACTATAGCACGCCGTTTTTCATCATTTTTGAGGATTTGAAAAAAATTCAAAATTTCAAAAAGTTGGGTTATAGCCCATCGTTTTTTGAATTAAAAAAAATATATATATCCTCGTTTTTCATCATTTTTGACCATGGGCTATAGCCCATATCGTATGGCATACTATAGCACGCCGTTTTTCATCGTTTTTGAGGAATTGAAAAAAATTCAAAATTTCAAAAAGTTGGGTTATAGCCCATCGTTTTTTGAATTTTTGAATTTCTTTTTTATCCTCGTTTTTCATCATTTTTGACCATGGGCTATAGCCCATATCGTATGGCATACTATAGCACGCCATTTTTCATCATTTTTGAGGATTTGAAAAAAACTAAAAATTTCAAAAAGTTGGGTTATAGCCCATCGTTTTTTGAATTTAAAAAAAAAAAAAAATCCTCGTTTTTCATTATTTTTGACCATGGGCTATAGCCCATATCGTATGGCATACTATAGCACGCCGTTTTTCATCGTTTTTGAGGAATTGAAAAAAATTCTAAATTTCAAAAAGTTGGGTTATAGCCCATCGTTTTTTGAATTTTTTAATTTATTTCTTATCCTCGTTTTTCATCATTTTTGACCATGGTCTATAGCCCATATCGTATGGCATACTATAGCACGCCGTTTTTCATCATTTTTGAGGATTTGAAAAAAATTCAAAAATTCAAAAAGTTGGGTTATAGCCCATCGTTTTTAGAATTTTTGAAGAAAAAGAAAATCCTCGTTTTTCATCATTTTTGACCATGGGCTATAGCCCATATCGTATGGCATACTATAGCACGCCGTTTTCCATCATTTTTGAGGATTTGAAAAAAACTAAAAATTTCAAAAAGTGGGGTTATAGCCCATCGTTTTTTGAATTTTTGAAAAAAAAAAATCCTCGTTTTTCATCATTTTTGACCATGGGCTATAGCCCATATCGTATGGCATACTATAGCACGCCGTTTTTCATCGTTTTTGAGGAATTGAAAAAAATTCTAAATTTCAAAAAGTTGGGTTATAGCCCATCGTTTTTTGAATTTTTGAATTTATTTCTTATCCTCGTTTTTCATCATTTTTGACCATGGTCTATAGCCCATATCGTATGGCATACTATAGCACGCCGTTTTTCATCATTTTTGAGGATTTGAAAAAAATTCAAAAATTCAAAAAGTTGGGTTATAGCCCATCGTTTTTTGAATTTTTGAAAAAAAAATTATCCTCGTTTTTCATCATTTTTGACCATGGGCTATAGCCCATATCGTATGGCATACTATAGCACGCCGATTTTCATCGTTTTTGAGGAATTGAAAAAAAATCAAAATTTCAAAAAGTTGGGTTATAGCCCATCGTTTTTTTTATTTTTTAATTTTTTTTAATCCTCGTTTTTTATCATTTTTTACCATGGTCTATAGCCCATATCGTATGGCATACTATAGCACACCGTTTTTCATCACTTTTGAGGATTTGAAAAAAATTCAAAATTTCAAAAAGTTGGGTTATAGCCCATCGTTTTTTTTATTTTTGAAAAAAAGAATATCCTCGTTTTTCATCATTTTTGACCATGGGCTATAGCCCATATCGTATGGCATACTATAGCACGCGGTTTTTCATCGTTTTTGAGGAATTGAAAAAAATTCAAATTTTCAAAAAGTTGGGTTATAGCCCATCGTTTTTTGAATTTTTGAATTTATTTTGTATCCTCGTTTTTCATCATTTTTGACCATGGGCTATAGCCCATATCGTATGGCATACTATAGCACGCCGTTTTTCATCATTTTTGAGGATTTGAAAAAAATTCAAAATTTCAAAAAGTTGGGTTATAGCCCATCGTTTTTTGAATTTTTGAATTTATTTTTTATCCTCGTTTTTCATCATTTTTGACCATGGGCTATAGCCCATATCGTATGGCATACTATAGTACGCCGTTTTTCATCATTTTTGAGGATTTTTTAAAATATTCAAAATTTAAAAAAGTTGGGTTATAGCCCATCGTTTTTTGAATTTTTGAAAAAAAAGATTATCCTCGTTTTTCATCATTTTTGACCATGGGATATAGACCATACCATAAGGCATACTATAGCACGCCGTTTTTCATCATTTTTGAGGATTTGAAAAAAATTCAAAATTTAAAAAAGTTGGGTTATAGCCCATCGTTTTTTGAATTTTTGAAAAAAAAAATATCCTCGTTTTTATCATTTTTTACCATGGTCTATAGCCCATAATGTATGACATACTATAGCACGCCGTTTTTCATCATTTTTTAGGATTTGAAAAAAATTCAAAATTTCAAAAAGTTGGGTTATAGCCCATCGTTTTTTGAATTTTTGAATTTATTTTGTATCCTCGTTTTTCATCATTTTTGACCATGGGCTATAGCCCATATCGTATGGCATACTATAGCACGCCGTTTTTCATCATTTTTGAGGATTTGAAAAAAATTCAAAATTTCAAAAAGTTGGGTTATAGCCCATCGTTTTTTGAATTTTTGAATTTATTTTTTATCCTCGTTTTTCATCATTTTTGACCATGGGCTATAGCCCATATCGTATGGCATACTATAGTACGCCGTTTTTCATCATTTTTGAGGATTTTTTAAAATATTCAAAATTTAAAAAAGTTGGGTTATAGCCCATCGTTTTTTGAATTTTTGAAAAAAAAGATTATCCTCGTTTTTCATCATTTTTGACCATGGGATATAGACCATACCATAAGGCATACTATAGCACGCCGTTTTTCATCATTTTTGAGGATTTGAAAAAAATTCAAAATTTAAAAAAGTTGGGTTATAGCCCATCGTTTTTTGAATTTTTGAAAAAAAAAATATCCTCGTTTTTATCATTTTTTACCATGGTCTATAGCCCATAATGTATGACATACTATAGCACGCCGTTTTTCATCATTTTTTAGGATTTGAAAAAAATTCAAAATTTCAAAAAGTTGGGTTATAGCCCATCGTTTTTTGAATTTTTGAAAAAAAGAATATCCTCGTTTTTCATCATTTTTGACCATGGGCTATAGCCCATATCGTATGGCATACTATAGCACGCCGTTTTTCATCGTTTTTGAGGAATTGAAAAAAATTCAAATTTTCAAAAAGTTGGGTTATAGCCCATCGTTTTTTGAATTTTTGAATTTATTTTGTATCCTCGTTTTTCATCATTTTTGACCATGGGCTATAGCCCATATCGTATGGCATACTATAGCACGCCGTTTTTCATCATTTTTGAGGATTTGAAAAAAATTCAAAATTTCAAAAAGTTGGGTTATAGCCCATCGTTTTTTGAATTTTTGAATTTATTTTTTATCCTCGTTTTTCATCATTTTTGACCATGGGCTATAGCCCATATCGTATGGCATACTATAGTACGCCGTTTTTCATCATTTTTGAGGATTTTTTAAAATATTCAAAATTTAAAAAAGTTGGGTTATAGCCCATCGTTTTTTGAATTTTTGAAAAAAAAGATTATCCTCGTTTTTCATCATTTTTGACCATGGGATATAGACCATACCATAAGGCATACTATAGCACGCCGTTTTTCATCATTTTTGAGGATTTGAAAAAAATTCAAAATTTAAAAAAGTTGGGTTATAGCCCATCGTTTTTTGAATTTTTGAAAAAAAAAATATCCTCGTTTTTATCATTTTTTACCATGGTCTATAGCCCATAATGTATGACATACTATAGCACGCCGTTTTTCATCATTTTTTAGGATTTGAAAAAAATTCAAAATTTCAAAAAGTTGGGTTATAGCCCATCGTTTTTTGAATTTTTGAAAAAAAGAATATCCTCGTTTTTCATCATTTTTGACCATGGGCTATAGCCCATATCGTATGGCATACTATAGCACGCCGTTTTTCATCGTTTTTGAGGAATTGAAAAAAATTCAAATTTTCAAAAAGTTGGGTTATAGCCCATCGTTTTTTGAATTTTTGAATTTATTTTGTATCCTCGTTTTTCATCATTTTTGACCATGGGCTATAGCCCATATCGTATGGCATACTATAGCACGCCGTTTTTCATCATTTTTTAGGATTTGAAAAAAATTCAAAATTTCAAAAAGTTGGGTTATAGCCCATCGTTTTTTGAATTTTTGAAAAATATATATATCCTCGTTTTTCATCATTTTTGACCATGGGCTATAGCCCATATCGTATGGCATACTATAGCACGCAGTTTTTCATCGTTTTTGAGGATTTGAAAAAAATTCAAAATTTCAAAAAGTTGGGTTATAGCCCATCGTTTTTTGAATTTTTGAATTAATTTTTTATCCTCGTTTTTCATCATTTTTGACCATGGGCTATAGCCCATATCGTATGGCATACTATAGCACGCCGTTTTTCATCATTTTTGAGGATTTGAAAAAAATTAAAAATTTCAAAAAGTTGGGTTATAGTCCATCGTTTTTTGAATTTTTGAAAAACAAATTATCCTCGTTTTTCATCATTTTTGACCATGGGCTATAGCCCATATCGTATAGCATACTATAGCACGCCGTTTTTCATCGTTTTTGAGGAATTTAAAAAAAATTCAAAATTTCAAAAAGTTGGGTTATAGCCCATCGTTTTTTTTATTGTTTAATTTTTTTTTATCCTCGTTTTTCATCATTTTTTACCATGGTCTATAGCCCATATCGTATGGCATACTATAGCACGCCGTTTTTCATCACTTTTGAGGATTTGAAAAAAATTCAAAATTTCAAAAAGTTGGGTTATAGCCCATCGTTTTTTGAATTTTTTAAAAAAAGAATATCCTCGTTTTTCATCATTTTTGACCATGGGCTATACCCCATATCGTATGGCATACTATAGCACGCCGTTTTTCATCGTTTTTGAGGAATTGAAAAAAATTCAAATTTTCAAAAAGTTGGGTTATAGCCCATCGTTTTTTAAATTTTTGAATTTATTTTGTATCCTCGTTTTTCATCATTTTGACCATGGGCTATAGCCCATATCGTATGGCATACTATAGCACGCCGTTTTTCATCATTTTTGAGGATTTGAAAAAAATTCAAAATTTCAAAAAGTTGGGTTATAACCCATCGTTTTTTGAATTTTTGAAAAAAAAAATATCCTCGTTTTTCATCATTTTTGACCATGGGCTATAGCCCATATCGTATGGCATACTATAGCACGCCGTTTTTCATCGTTTTTTAGGAATTGAAAAAAATTAAAAATTTCAAAAAGTTGGGTTATAGCCCATCGTTTTTTTTAATTTTTGAAAAAAAGAATATCCTCGTTTTTCATCATTTTTGACCATGGGCTATAGCCCATATCGTATGGCATACTATAGCACGCCGATTTTCATCGTTTTTGAGGAATTGAAAAAAAATCAAAATTTCAAAAAGTTGGGTTATAGCCCATCGTTTTTTTAATTTTTTATTTTTTTTTAATCCTCGTTTTTCATCATTTTTTACCATGGTCTATAGCCCATATCGTATGGCATACTATAGCACACCGTTTTTCATCACTTTTGAGGATTTGAAAAAAATTCAAAATTTCAAAAAGTTGGGTTATAGCCCATCGTTTTTTTTATTTTTGAAAAAAAGAATATCCTCGTTTTTCATCATTTTTGACCATGGGCTATAGCCCATATCGTATGGCATACTATAGCACGCGGTTTTTCATCGTTTTTGAGGAATTGAAAAAAATTCAAATTTTCAAAAAGTTGGGTTATAGCCCATCGTTTTTTGAATTTTTGAATTTATTTTGTATCCTCGTTTTTCATCATTTTTGACCATGGGCTATAGCCCATATCGTATGGCATACTATAGCACGCCGTTTTTCATCATTTTTGAGGATTTGAAAAAAATTCAAAATTTCAAAAAGTTGGGTTATAGCCCATCGTTTTTTGAATTTTTGAATTTATTTTTTATCCTCGTTTTTCATCATTTTTGACCATGGGCTATAGCCCATATCGTATGGCATACTATAGTACGCCGTTTTTCATCATTTTTGAGGATTTTTTAAAATATTCAAAATTTAAAAAAGTTGGGTTATAGCCCATCGTTTTTTGAATTTTTGAAAAAAAAGATTATCCTCGTTTTTCATCATTTTTGACCATGGGATATAGACCATACCATAAGGCATACTATAGCACGCCGTTTTTCATCATTTTTGAGGATTTGAAAAAAATTCAAAATTTAAAAAAGTTGGGTTATAGCCCATCGTTTTTTGAATTTTTTGAAAAAAAAAATATCCTCGTTTTTATCATTTTTTACCATGGTCTATAGCCCATAATGTATGACATACTATAGCACGCCGTTTTTCATCATTTTTTAGGATTTGAAAAAAATTCAAAATTTCAAAAAGTTGGGTTATAGCCCATCGTTTTTTGAATTTTTGAATTTATTTTGTATCCTCGTTTTTCATCATTTTTGACCATGGGCTATAGCCCATATCGTATGGCATACTATAGCACGCCGTTTTTCATCATTTTTGAGGATTTGAAAAAAAATCAAAATTTCAAAAAGTTGGGTTATAGCCCATCGGTTTTTGAATAAAAAAAAAAAAATTATCCTCGTTTTTCAACATTTTTGACCATGGGCTATAGCCCATATCGTATAGCATACTATAGCACGCCGTTTTTCATCGTTTTTTAGGAATTGAAAAAAAATCAAAATTTCAAAAAGTTGGGTTATAGCCCATCGTTTTTTTAATTTTTTAATTTTTTTTTATCATCGTTTTTTATCATTTTTTACCATGGTCTATAGCCCATATCGTATGGCATACTATAGCACGCCGTTTTTCATCATTTTTGAGGATTTGAAAAAAAATCAAAAATTCAAAAAGTTGGGTTATAGCCCATCGGTTTTTGAATTTAAAAAAAAATAAATTATCCTCGTTTTTCAACATTTTTGACCATGGTCTATAGCCCATATCGTATAGCATACTATAGCACGCCGTTTTTCATCGTTTTTGAGGAATTGAAAAAAAAATCAAAATTTCAAAAAGTTGGGTTATAGCCCATCGTTTTTTTAATTTTTTAATTTTTTTTTATCCTCGTTTTTTATCATTTTTTACCATGGTCTATAGCCCATAATGTATGACATACTATAGCACGCCGTTTTTCATCATTTTTGAGGATTTGAAAAAAATTCAAAATTTCCAAAAGTTGGGTTATAGCCCATCGTTTTTTGAAATTTTGAATTTATTTTTTATCCTCGTTTTTCATCATTTTTGACCATGGGCTATAGCCCATATCGTATGGCATACTATAGTACGCCGTTTTTCATCATTTTTGAGGATTTTTTAAAAAATTCAAAATTTCAAAAAGTTGGGTTATAGCCCATCGTTTTTTTTATTTTTGAAAAAAAGAATATCCTCGTTTTTCATCATTTTTGACCATGGGCTATAGCCCATATCGTATGGCATACTATAGCACGCGGTTTTTCATCGTTTTTGAGGAATTGAAAAAAATTCAAATTTTCAAAAAGTTGGGTTATAGCCCATCGTTTTTTGAATTTTTGAATTTATTTTGTATCCTCGTTTTTCATCATTTTTGACCATGGGCTATAGCCCATATCGTATGGCATACTATAGCACGCCGTTTTTCATCATTTTTGAGGATTTGAAAAAAATTCAAAATTTCAAAAAGTTGGGTTATAGCCCATCGTTTTTTGAATTTTTGAATTTATTTTTTATCCTCGTTTTTCATCATTTTTGACCATGGGCTATAGCCCATATCGTATGGCATACTATAGTACGCCGTTTTTCATCATTTTTGAGGATTTTTTAAAATATTCAAAATTTAAAAAAGTTGGGTTATAGCCCATCGTTTTTTGAATTTTTGAAAAAAAAGATTATCCTCGTTTTTCATCATTTTTGACCATGGGATATAGACCATACCATAAGGCATACTATAGCACGCCGTTTTTCATCATTTTTGAGGATTTGAAAAAAATTCAAAATTTAAAAAAGTTGGGTTATAGCCCATCGTTTTTTGAATTTTTGAAAAAAAAAATATCCTCGTTTTTATCATTTTTTACCATGGTCTATAGCCCATAATGTATGACATACTATAGCACGCCGTTTTTCATCATTTTTTAGGATTTGAAAAAAATTCAAAATTTCAAAAAGTTGGGTTATAGCCCATCGTTTTTTGAATTTTTGAATTTATTTTGTATCCTCGTTTTTCATCATTTTTGACCATGGGCTATAGCCCATATCGTATGGCATACTATAGCACGCCGTTTTTCATCATTTTTGAGGATTTGAAAAAAATTCAAAATTTCAAAAAGTTGGGTTATAGCCCATCGTTTTTTGAATTTTTGAATTTATTTTTTATCCTCGTTTTTCATCATTTTTGACCATGGGCTATAGCCCATATCGTATGGCATACTATAGTACGCCGTTTTTCATCATTTTTGAGGATTTTTTAAAATATTCAAAATTTAAAAAAGTTGGGTTATAGCCCATCGTTTTTTGAATTTTTGAAAAAAAAGATTATCCTCGTTTTTCATCATTTTTGACCATGGGATATAGACCATACCATAAGGCATACTATAGCACGCCGTTTTTCATCATTTTTGAGGATTTGAAAAAAATTCAAAATTTAAAAAAGTTGGGTTATAGCCCATCGTTTTTTGAATTTTTGAAAAAAAAAATATCCTCGTTTTTATCATTTTTTACCATGGTCTATAGCCCATAATGTATGACATACTATAGCACGCCGTTTTTCATCATTTTTTAGGATTTGAAAAAAATTCAAAATTTCTAAAAGTTGGGTTATAGCCCATCGTTTTTTGAATTTTTGAATTTATTTTGTATCCTCGTTTTTCATCATTTTTGACCATGGGCTATAGCCCATATCGTATGGCATACTATAGCACGCCGTTTTTCATCATTTTTTAGGATTTGAAAAAAAATTCAAAATTTCAAAAAGTTGGGTTATAGCCCATCGTTTTTTGAATTTTTGAAAAATATATATATCCTCGTTTTTCATCATTTTTGACCATGGGCTATAGCCCATATCGTATGGCATACTATAGCACGCAGTTTTTCATCGTTTTTGAGGATTTGAAAAAAATTCAAAATTTCAAAAAGTTGGGTTATAGCCCATCGTTTTTTGAATTTTTGAATTAATTTTTTATCCTCGTTTTTCATCATTTTTGACCATGGGCTATAGCCCATATCGTATGGCATACTATAGCACGCCGTTTTTCATCATTTTTGAGGATTTGAAAAAAATTAAAAATTTCAAAAAGTTGGGTTATAGCCCATCGTTTTTTGAATTTTTGAAAAACAAATTATCCTCGTTTTTCATCATTTTTGACCATGGGCTATAGCCCATATCGTATAGCATACTATAGCACGCCGTTTTTCATCGTTTTTGAGGAATTTAAAAAAAATTCACAATTTCAAAAAGTTGGGTTATAGCCCATCGTTTTTTGAATTTTTGAATTTATTTTGTATCCTCGTTTTTCATCATTTTGACCATGGGCTATAGCCCATATCGTATGGCATACTATAGCACGCCGTTTTTCATCATTTTTGAGGATTTGAAAAAAATTCAAAATTTCAAAAAGTTGGGTTATAACCCATCGTTTTTTGAATTTTTGAAAAAAAAAATATCCTCGTTTTTCATCATTTTTGACCATGGGCTATAGCCCATATCGTATGGCATACTATAGCACGCCGTTTTTCATCGTTTTTTAGGAATTGAAAAAAATTAAAAATTTCAAAAAGTTGGGTTATAGCCCATCGTTTTTTTAATTTTTGAAAAAAAGAATATCCTCGTTTTTCATCATTTTTGACCATGGGCTATAGCCCATATCGTATGGCATACTATAGCACGCCGATTTTCATCGTTTTTGAGGAATTGAAAAAAAATCAAAATTTCAAAAGGTTGGGTTATAGCCCATCGTTTTTTTAATTTTTTAATTTTTTTTAATCCTCGTTTTTCATCATTTTTTACCATGGTCTATAGCCCATATCGTATGGCATACTATAGCACACCGTTTTTCATCACTTTTGAGGATTTGAAAAAAATTCAAAATTTCAAAAAGTTGTGTTATAGCCCATCGTTTTTTTTATTTTTGAAAAAAAGAATATCCTCGTTTTTCATCATTTTTGACCATGGGCTATAGCCCATATCGTATGGCATACTATAGCACGCCGTTTTTCATCATTTTTGAGGATTTGAAAAAAATTCAAAATTTAAAAAAGTTGGGTTATAGCCCATCGTTTTTTGAATTTTTGAAAAAAAAAATATCCTCGTTTTTATCATTTTTTACCTTGGTCTATAGCCCATAATGTATGACATACTATAGCACGCCGTTTTTCATCATTTTTTAGGATTTGAAAAAAATTCAAAATTTCTAAAAGTTGGGTTATAGCCCATCGTTTTTTGAATTTTTGAATTTATTTTGTATCCTCGTTTTTCATCATTTTTGACCATGGGCTATAGCCCATATCGTATGGCATACTATAGCACGCCGTTTTTCATCATTTTTTAGGATTTGAAAAAAAATTCAAAATTTCAAAAAGTTGGGTTATAGCCCATCGTTTTTTGAATTTTTGAAAAATATATATATCCTCGTTTTTCATCATTTTTGACCATGGGCTATAGCCCATATCGTATGGCATACTATAGCACGCAGTTTTTCATCGTTTTTGAGGATTTGAAAAAAATTCGAAATTTCAAAAAGTTGGGTTATAGCCCATCGTTTTTTGAATTTTTGAATTAATTTTTTATCCTCGTTTTTCATCATTTTTGACCATGGGCTATAGCCCATATCGTATGGCATACTATAGCACGCCGTTTTTCATCATTTTTGAGGATTTGAAAAAAATTAAAAATTTCAAAAAGTTGGGTTATAGCCCATCGTTTTTTGAATTTTTGAAAAACAAATTATCCTCGTTTTTCATCATTTTTGACCATGGGCTATAGCCCATATCGTATAGCATACTATAGCACGCCGTTTTTCATCGTTTTTGAGGAATTTAAAAAAAATTCACAATTTCAAAAAGTTGGGTTATAGCCCATCGTTTTTTGAATTTTTGAATTTATTTTGTATCCTCGTTTTTCATCATTTTGACCATGGGCTATAGCCCATATCGTATGGCATACTATAGCACGCCGTTTTTCATCATTTTTGAGGATTTGAAAAAAATTCAAAATTTCAAAAAGTTGGGTTATAACCCATCGTTTTTTGAATTTTTGAAAAAAAAAATATCCTCGTTTTTCATCATTTTTGACCATGGGCTATAGCCCATATCGTATGGCATACTATAGCACGCCGTTTTTCATCGTTTTTTAGGAATTGAAAAAAATTAAAAATTTCAAAAAGTTGGGTTATAGCCCATCGTTTTTTTAATTTTTGAAAAAAAGAATATCCTCGTTTTTCATCATTTTTGACCATGGGCTATAGCCCATATCGTATGGCATACTATAGCACGCCGATTTTCATCGTTTTTGAGGAATTGAAAAAAAATCAAAATTTCAAAAAGTTGGGTTATAGCCCATCGTTTTTTTAATTTTTTAATTTTTTTTAATCCTCGTTTTTCATCATTTTTTACCATGGTCTATAGCCCATATCGTATGGCATACTATAGCACACCGTTTTTCATCACTTTTGAGGATTTGAAAAAAATTCAAAATTTCAAAAAGTTGGGTTATAGCCCATCGTTTTTTTTATTTTTGAAAAAAAGAATATCCTCGTTTTTCATCATTTTTGACCATGGGCTATAGCCCATATCGTATGGCATACTATAGCACGCGGTTTTTCATCGTTTTTGAGGAATTGAAAAAAATTCAAATTTTCAAAAAGTTGGGTTATAGCCCATCGTTTTTTGAATTTTTGAATTTATTTTGTATCCTCGTTTTTCATCATTTTTGACCATGGGCTATAGCCCATATCGTATGGCATACTATAGCACGCCGTTTTTCATCATTTTTGAGGATTTGAAAAAAATTCAAAATTTCAAAAAGTTGGGTTATAGCCCATCGTTTTTTGAATTTTTGAAAAACAAATTATCCTCGTTTTTCATCATTTTTGACCATGGGCTATAGCCCATATCGTATAGCATACTATAGCACGCCGTTTTTCATCGTTTTTGAGGAATTTAAAAAAAATTCAAAATTTCAAAAAGTTGGGTTATAGCCCATCGTTTTTTTATTGTTTAATTTTTTTTTATCCTCGTTTTTCATCATTTTTTACCATGGTCTATAGCCCATATCGTATGGCATACTATAGCACGCCGTTTTTCATCACTTTTGAGGATTTGAAAAAAATTCAAAATTTCAAAAAGTTGGGTTATAGCCCATCGTTTTTTGAATTTTTGAAAAAAAGAATATCCTCGTTTTTCATCATTTTTGACCATGGGCTATACCCCATATCGTATGGCATACTATAGCACGCCGTTTTTCATCGTTTTTGAGGAATTGAAAAAAATTCAAATTTTCAAAAAGTTGGGTTATAGCCCATCGTTTTTTTAATTTTTGAATTTATTTTGTATCCTCGTTTTTCATCATTTTGACCATGGGCTATAGCCCATATCGTATGGCATACTATAGCACGCCGTTTTTCATCATTTTTGAGGATTTGAAAAAAAATCAAAATTTCAAAAAGTTGGGTTATAACCCATCGTTTTTTGAATTTTTGAAAAAAAAAATATCCTCGTTTTTCATCATTTTTGACCATGGGCTATAGCCCATATCGTATGGCATACTATAGCACGCCGTTTTTCATCGTTTTTTAGGAATTGAAAAAAATTAAAAATTTCAAAAAGTTGGGTTATAGCCCATCGTTTTTTTAATTTTTGAAAAAAAGAATATCCTCGTTTTTCATCATTTTTGACCATGGGCTATAGCCCATATCGTATGGCATACTATAGCACGCCGATTTTCATCGTTTTTGAGGAATTGAAAAAAAATCAAAATTTCAAAAAGTTGGGTTATAGCCCATCGTTTTTTTAATTTTTTAATTTTTTTTAATCCTCGTTTTTCATCATTTTTTACCATGGTCTATAGCCCATATCGTATGGCATACTATAGCACACCGTTTTTCATCACTTTTGAGGATTTGAAAAAAATTCAAAATTTCAAAAAGTTGGGTTATAGCCCATCGTTTTTTTTATTTTTGAAAAAAAGAATATCCTCGTTTTTCATCATTTTTGACCATGGGCTATAGCCCATATCGTATGGCATACTATAGCACGCGGTTTTTCATCGTTTTTGAGGAATTGAAAAAAATTCAAATTTTCAAAAAGTTGGGTTATAGCCCATCGTTTTTTGAATTTTTGAATTTATTTTGTATCCTCGTTTTTCATCATTTTTGACCATGGGCTATAGCCCATATCGTATGGCATACTATAGCACGCCGTTTTTCATCATTTTTGAGGATTTGAAAAAAATTCAAAATTTCAAAAAGTTGGGTTATAGCCCATCGTTTTTTGAATTTTTGAATTTATTTTTTATCCTCGTTTTTCATCATTTTTGACCATGGGCTATAGCCCATATCGTATGGCATACTATAGTACGCCGTTTTTCATCATTTTTGAGGATTTTTTAAAATATTCAAAATTTAAAAAAGTTGGGTTATAGCCCATCGTTTTTTGAATTTTTGAAAAAAAAGATTATCCTCGTTTTTCATCATTTTTGACCATGGGATATAGACCATACCATAAGGCATACTATAGCACGCCGTTTTTCATCATTTTTGAGGATTTGAAAAAAATTCAAAATTTAAAAAAGTTGGGTTATAGCCCATCGTTTTTTGAATTTTTGAAAAAAAAAATATCCTCGTTTTTATCATTTTTTACCATGGTCTATAGCCCATAATGTATGACATACTATAGCACGCCGTTTTTCATCATTTTTTAGGATTTGAAAAAAATTCAAAATTTCAAAAAGTTGGGTTATAGCCCATCGTTTTTTGAATTTTTGAATTTATTTTGTATCCTCGTTTTTCATCATTTTTGACCATGGGCTATAGCCCATATCGTATGGCATACTATAGCACGCCGTTTTTCATCATTTTTGAGGATTTGAAAAAAAATCAAAATTTCAAAAAGTTGGGTTATAGCCCATCGGTTTTTGAATTAAAAAAAAAAAATTATCCTCGTTTTTCAACATTTTTGACCATGGGCTATAGCCCATATCGTATAGCATACTATAGCACGCCGTTTTTCATCGTTTTTTAGGAATTGAAAAAAAATCAAAATTTCAAAAAGTTGGGTTATAGCCCATCGTTTTTTTAATTTTTTAATTTTTTTTTATCCTCGTTTTTTATCATTTTTTACCATGGTCTATAGCCCATAATGTATGACATACTATAGCACGCCGTTTTTCATCATTTTTGAGGATTTGAAAAAAAATCAAAATTTCCAAAAGTTGGGTTATAGCCCATCGTTTTTTGAATTTTTGAAAAAAAAATATCCTCGTTTTTCATCATTTCTGACCATGGGCTATAGCCCATATCGTATGGCATAATATAGCACGCCGTTTTTCATCGTTTTTGAGGAATTGAAAAAAAATCAAAATTTCAAAAAGTTGGGTTATAGCCCATCGTTTTTTTAATTTTTTAATTTTTTTTTATCCTCGTTTTTTATCATTTTTTACCATGGTCTATAGCCCATATCGTATGGCATACTATAGCACGCCGTTTTTCATCATTTTTGAGGATTTGAAAAAAAATCAAAAATTCAAAAAGTTGGGTTATAGCCCATCGGTTTTTGAATTTAAAAAAAAAAAATTATCCTCGTTTTTCAACATTTTTGACCATGGTCTATAGCCCATATCGTATAGCATACTATAGCACGCCGTTTTTCATCGTTTTTTAGGAATTGAAAAAAAATCAAAATTTCAAAAAGTTGGGTTATAGCCCATCGTTTTTTTTAATTTTTTTTAATTTTTTTATCCTCGTTTTTTATCATTTTTTACCATGGTCTATAGCCCATAATGTATGACATACTATAGCACGCCGTTTTTCATCATTTTTGAGGATTTGAAAAAAAATCAAAATTTCCAAAAGTTGGGTTATAGCCCATCGTTTTTTGAATTTTTGAAAAAAAAATATCCTCGTTTTTCATCATTTCTGACCATGGGCTATAGCCCATATCGTATGGCATAATATAGCACGCCGTTTTTCATCGTTTTTGAGGAATTGAAAAAAAATCAAAATTTCAAAAAGTTGGGTTATAGCCCATCGTTTTTTTAATTTTTTAATTTTTTTTTATCATCGTTTTTTATCATTTTTTACCATGGTCTATAGCCCATATCGTATGGCATACTATAGCACGCCGTTTTTCATCATTTTTGAGGATTTGAAAAAAAATCAAAAATTCAAAAAGTTGGGTTATAGCCCATCGGTTTTTGAATTTAAAAAAAAAAAATTATCCTCGTTTTTCAACATTTTTGACCATGGTCTATAGCCCATATCGTATAGCATACTATAGCACGCCGTTTTTCATCGTTTTTGAGGAATTGAAAAAAAAATCAAAATTTCAAAAAGTTGGGTTATAGCCCATCGTTTTTTTAATTTTTTAATTTTTTTTTATCCTCGTTTTTTATCATTTTTTACCATGGTCTATAGCCCATAATGTATGACATACTATAGCACGCCGTTTTTCATCATTTTTGAGGATTTGAAAAAAATTCAAAATTTCCAAAAGTTGGGTTATAGCCCATCGTTTTTTGAAATTTTGAATTTATTTTTTATCCTCGTTTTTCATCATTTTTGACCATGGGCTATAGCCCATATCGTATGGCATACTATAGCACGCCGTTTTTCATCATTTTTGAGGATTTGAAAAAAATTCAAAATTTCCAAAAGTTGGGTTATAGCCCATCGTTTTTTGAATTTTTGAATTAATTTTTTATCCTCGTTTTTCATCATTTTTGACCATGGGCTATAGCCCATATCGTATGGCATACTATAGTACGCCGTTTTTCATCATTTTTGAGGATTTTTTAAAATATTCAAAATTTAAAAAAGTTGGGTTATAGCCCATCGTTTTTTGAATTTTTGAAAAAAAAGATTATCCTCGTTTTTCATCATTTTTGACCATGGGATATAGACCATACCATAAGGCATACTATAGCACGCCGTTTTTCATCATTTTTGAGGATTTGAAAAAAATTCAAAATTTAAAAAAGTTGGGTTATAGCCCATCGTTTTTTGAATTTTTGAAAAAAAAATATCCTCGTTTTTCATCATTTCTGACCATGGGCTATAGCCCATATCGTATGGCATAGTATAGCACGCCGTTTTTCATCGTTTTTGAGGAATTGAAAAAAAATCTAAATTTCAAAAAGTTGGGTTATAGCCCATCGTTTTTTTAATTTTTTAATTTTTTTTTATCCTCGTTTTTTATCATTTTTTACCATGGTCTATAGCCCATATCGTATGGCATACTATAGCACGCCGTTTTTCATCATTTTTGAGGATTTGAAAAAAAATCAAAATTTCCAAAAGTTGGGTTATAGCCCATCGTTTTTTGAATTTTTGAAAAAAAAATATCCTCGTTTTTCATCATTTCTGACCATGGGCTATAGCCCATATCGTATGGCATAATATAGCACGCCGTTTTTCATCGTTTTTGAGGAATTGAAAAAAAATCAAAATTTCAAAAAGTTGGGTTATAGCCCATCGTTTTTTTAATTTTTTAATTTTTTTTTATCATCGTTTTTTATCATTTTTTACCATGGTCTATAGCCCATATCGTATGGCATACTATAGCACGCCGTTTTTCATCATTTTTGAGGATTTGAAAAAAAATCAAAAATTCAAAAAGTTGGGTTATAGCCCATCGGTTTTTGAATTAAAAAAAAAAAAATTATCCTCGTTTTTCAACATTTTTGACCATGGTCTATAGCCCATATCGTATAGCATACTATAGCACGCCGTTTTTCATCGTTTTTGAGGAATTGAAAAAAAAATCAAAATTTCAAAAAGTTGGGTTATAGCCCATCGTTTTTTTATTTTTTTAATTTTTTTTTATCCTCGTTTTTTATCATTTTTTACCATGGTCTATAGCCCATAATGTATGACATACTATAGCACGCCGTTTTTCATCATTTTTGAGGATTTGAAAAAAATTCAAAATTTCCAAAAGTTGGGTTATAGCCCATCGTTTTTTGAAATTTTGAATTTATTTTTTATCCTCGTTTTTCATCATTTTTGACCATGGGCTATAGCCCATATCGTATGGCATACTATAGCACGCCGTTTTTCATCATTTTTGAGGATTTGAAAAAAATTCAAAATTTCCAAAAGTTGGGTTATAGCCCATCGTTTTTTGAATTTTTGAATACATTTTTTATCCTCGTTTTTCATCATTTTTGACCATGGGCTATAGCCCATATCGTATGGCATACTATAGTACGCCGTTTTTCATCATTTTTGAGGATTTTTTAAAATATTCAAAATTTAAAAAAGTTGGGTTATAGCCCATCGTTTTTTGAATTTTTGAAAAAAAAGATTATCCTCGTTTTTCATCATTTTTGACCATGGGATATAGACCATACCATAAGGCATACTATAGCACGCCGTTTTTCATCATTTTTGAGGATTTGAAAAAAATTCAAAATTTAAAAAAGTTGGGTTATAGCCCATCGTTTTTTGAATTTTTGAAAAAAAAATATCCTCGTTTTTCATCATTTCTGACCATGGGCTATAGCCCATATCGTATGGCATAGTATAGCACGCCGTTTTTCATCGTTTTTGAGGAATTGAAAAAAAATCTAAATTTCAAAAAGTTGGGTTATAGCCCATCGTTTTTTAAATTTTTTAATTTTTTTTTATCCTCGTTTTTTATCATTTTTTACCATGGTCTATAGCCCATATCGTATGGCATACTATAGCACGCCGTTTTTCATCATTTTTGAGGTTTAAAAAAAAAAAAAAAAAAAAAAACATGGGTTATAGCACATCGTTTTTTGAAATTTTGAAAAAAAACATTATCCTCGTTTTTCATCATTTTTGACCATGGGCTATAGCCCATACCGTATGGAATACTATAGCACGCTGTTTTTCATCATTTTTGAGGTTTTGAAAAAAATGTAAAAAAAAAACAAAACATGGGTTATAGCCCATCGTTTTTAGATTTTGTTTAATCCTCGTTTTTCATCATTTTTGACCATCCCACTGAGCAATAGCCGGCTATTAGACGTGGGATAATGGGATAAAAAACGTCTAAAAATAGACGTATAAAAAACGTCTAAAAATAGACGTCTAAAACACGTCTATTTTTAGACGTGTTTTAGACGCCTATTTTTAGACGTTTTTTATCCCATTTTTAGACGCTCGTCTAATAGCCCATACCATACGGCATACTATAGCACGCCGTTTTTCATCATTTTTGAGGTTTTGAAAAAAATGAAAGAAAAAAAACATGGGTTATAGCCCATGGTTTTTTGAATTAAAAAAAAAAAAAATGAACCTCGTTTTTCATCATTTTTGAACATGGGCTATAGCCCATACCGTACAGCATACTATAGCACGCTGTTTTTCATCATTTTTGAGGTTTTGAAAAAAATGAAAAAAAAAAAAAACATGGGTGCCCATCGTTTTTTGAAATTTTGAAAAAAAAAGTTAACCCGTTTTTCATCATTTTTGAACATGGGCTATAGCCCATACCGTACAGCATACTATAGCACGCCGTTTTTCATAATTTTTGAGGTTTTGAAAAAAATGGAAAAATTAAAAAAACATGGGTTATAGCCCATAATTTTTTTAATTTTTGAAAAAAAGATTATCCTCGTTTTTCATCATTTTTGAGTATGGGCTATAGCCCATATCGTACGGCATACTATACCACGCCGTTTTTCATCATTTTTGAGGATTTGAAAAAAAAATCAAAAACATGGGTTATAGCCCATCGTTTTTTGAAATTTTGAAAGAAAAAGTGAACCTCGTTTTTCATCATTTTTGAACATGGGCTATAGCCCATACCATACAGCATACTATAGCACGCCGTTTTTCATCATTTTTGAGGTTTTGGAAAAAATGAAAGAAAAAAAACATGGGTTATAGCCCATCGTTTTTTGAAAATTTGAAAAAAAAAGTTAACCTCGTTTTACATCATTTTTGAACATGGGCTATAGCCCATACCGTACGGCATACTATAGCACGCCGTTTTTCATCATTTTTGAGGTTTTGAAAAAAAATCAAAAATTCAAAAAACATGGGTTATAGCCCATGGTTTTTTATTTATTTATTTATTTATTTTATCCTTGTTTTTCATCATTTTTGAGTTTGGGCTATAGCCCATATCGTACGGCATACTATAGCACGCCATTTTTCATCATTTTTGAGGATTTGAAAAAAATGCAAAAATTAAAAAAACATGGGTTATAGCCCATAATTTTTTTAATTTTTGAAACAAAGATTATCCTCGTTTTTCATAATTTTTGAGTATGGGCTATAGCCCATATCGTACGGCATACTCTAGCACGCTGTTTTTCATCATTTTTGAGGATTTGAAAAAAAATCAAAAATTCAAAAAACGACGGGCTATAACCCATGTTTTCTTTTTTCTTTTTTTTTTTTTTATCCTCGTTTTTCATCATTTTTGAGTATGGGCTATAGCCCATATCGTACGGCATACTATAGCATGCCGTTTTTCATCATTTTTGAGGATTTTAAAAAAATTCAAAAATTCAAAAAACATGGGTTATAGCCCATCGTTTTTTGAATTTTTGAAAATTTTTTATCCTCGTTTTTCATCATTTTTGAGTATGGGCTATAGCCCATATCGTATGGCATACTATAGCACGCCGTTTTTCATCATTTTTGAGGATTTGAAAAAGATTTTTTTTTTTTTTTAACATAGTTTTTTGAATTTTTGAAATATTTTTTATCCTCGTTTTTCATCATTTTTGAGTATGGGCTATAGCCCATATCGTACGGCATACTATACCACGCCGTTTTTCATCATTTTTGAGGATTTGAAAAAAAATTAAAAATTAAAAAAACATGGGTTATAGCCCATCGTTTTTTGAATTTTTGAGGGGTTTTTTATCCTCGTTTTTCATAATTTTTGAGTATGGGCTATAGCCCATATCGTACGGCATACTATAGCACGCCGTTTTTCATCATTGAAATGAAAAAAACAATGGGTTATAGCCCATGGTTTTTTGAATTTTTGATTTTTTTTTAATCCTCGTTTTTCATCATTTTTGAGTATGGGCTATAGCCCATATCGTACGCCATACTATAGCACGCCGTTTTTCATCATTGAAATGAAAAAAACAATGGGTCATTGTTTTTTGAATTTTTGATTTTGTTTTTATCCTCGTTTTTCATCATTTTGTATGTAGGACTAGTAGCATGCCAAAGTTTGTGCTATTGCCATAGAGAATGCATTGGGCGTTTAAGTTAAATAACTCAGAAACTATAAAACATTTCAAAGTAAAAAGTTCCAGAATTTGTCTCCACAGTAAGCTGAATAATAAAAAGTGTGAATGGAGTTTCTAGGTGAAAGTGATTTTTGCCAATGTCTGCCATTGAGCCCCATTGTAAATTTGAAAGCACTATATTTCTAAAACTATGAAACATTTCAAAGATTCCTTTTCAGGCAAACATATCCACCGTAAGATGAACCTAAGTAGGCTAGAAAGGGGTTGCTAGGTGTAAGTATGTAGGACTAGTAGCATGCCAAAGTTTGTGCTATTGCCATAGAGAATGCATTGGGCGTTTAAGTTAAATAACTCAGAAACTATAAAACATTTAAAAGTAAAAAAGTTCCAGCATGTGTCTCCACAGTAAGCTGAATAATAAAAAGTGTGATTGGAGTTTCTAGGTGAAAGTGATTTTTGACGTGCCAATGTCTGCCATTGAGCCCCATTGTAAATTTGAAAGCACTATATTTCTAAAACTATGAAACATTTCAAATATTCCTTTTCAGGCAAACATGTCCACCGTAAGATTAACCTAAGTAGGCTAGAATGGGTTTTCTAGGTGTAAGTATGTAGGCTTCTCTGTTGTTAGCAAAACATGCTAATGTTTCTCATCTTCCACAACACCCATTCTCATACACCTCTATACTTTTAAGTATGTTGCGGTAGAGAGAAGGTCATCATTTTGGACCATGGGCTATAGCCCATATCGTACGGCATACTATAGCACGCCGTTTTTCATCATTTTTGAGGATTTGAAAATAATGAAAAAAACGATGGGTTATAGCGCATCGTTTTTTGAATTTTTGAAAAAACAAATATCCTCGTTTTTCATCATTTTTGACCATGGGCTATCGCCCATATCGTACGGCATACTATAGCACGCCGCTTTTCATCATTTTTGAGAAAAAAATGAGCCCATGGTCCAAAATGATGAAAAACGAAATGATTTTTTCCAAAAATTCAAAAAACGATGGGCTATAACCCATCGTTTTTTTCATTTTCTTTCAAATCCTCAAAAATGATGGCAATAGCACAAGCTTTGGCATGCTACTATTCCTACATACTTAAACCTACCAACCCCATTCTAGCCTACTTAGGTTCATCTTACGGTGGACATGTTTGCCTGAAAAGGAATCTTTGAAAGGTGTCATAGTTTTAGAAATATAGTGCTTTCAAATTTGAGACTTTTAACATGGGGCTCAATGGCAGATTTTGGCACGTCAAAAAATCACTTTGACCTAGAAACTCCATTCACACTTATTATTATTCAGCTTACTGTGGAGACACATGCTGGAACGTTTTACTTTGAAATGTTTTGTAGTTTCTGAGTTATTTAACTTACCGGTAAACGCCCAATGCATTCTCTATGGCAATAGCACAAACTTTGGCATGCTACTAGTCCTACATACTTAAACCTACCAACCCCATTCTAGCCTACTTAGGTTCATCTTACGAAGTTACGATGGACATGTTTGCCTGAAAAGGAATCTTTGAAAGGTGTCATAGTTTTAGAAATATAGTGCTTTCAAATTTGAGACTTTTAACATGGGGCTCAATGGCAGATTTTGGCACGTCAAAAAATCACTTGTGAAAATCGCGGAAAAGCCAGAGGCTATAGTCCATGGTCTCGGAGGGCATACTGGTGAAGGTCATTTATACTTGTCAAGGTCATTTATACTGCTCAAGGTCATTGATATTGGTCAAGGTCATTGAGCGAGCGGCTCGCTATAGTGCACGTTATAGGGTGCCATGTTTTGTTTTTGCTTAATATAAATAGCTTTGGATTAAGAGCGTCTGCTAAATGCCAAAATTGTAAATTGTAGTGTTGTGTTCTTTTAAAAATGTGTTTTATGTATTAATTATGACGAGTAAAATGGAACCAAAGGTAAATATTCTCACAATTGGTTCTAGTGAACAGAAAGAATAAATAAATAGCCTTGGTAACCTAACTGTAGGGAGTACAAACACAGAGTAAAGAACCTGGGGGCTATCATCTATGAAAAGGCAACACAATGTGCAGAAATAAAAAAAAAACATGTAAATACAACAAATTGAGTGGAGCACTGCAGGGAGTTGAACCCCATTCGAGTAAACCAGAAGTACCACAACCAGTGCCTTAGTTGTTGTCATTTACAGGTCCATTCGTTGAAATGTATAAATGTTACATTTCAACAGTAAAGTAATTTCACAATTTACATTGTAGGCAATTATTTGCTATGCTTTTTTAAACGTTCTCTTGCCGACCTCCCACATTACATTTGATGATTAACAAAACACAGTGTTGGGACCTGTAAGGGTCTATTTGGTTCCATGTGGCACTCTCAGAGTTACAGTAGTAAGGGTGTCTGTGTGCGTGTCTGCGTGTGTGTGGGCATGTGAGTGTGTGTGCACGCTTCGATAAACAGTGTTGGGTCCATTTGGTTAAGTGTATACTCTCAGAGTTACAGACATGTAAGGGTCCATTTGGTCCCATCTTTTTTTTTTAATCCTCCAAAATCATGAAAAACAACATATGGCTTCCAAAACTTGTCTTCCAACACCATGACCTATAGTATGTCGGATTTTCATGATTTTAATATATTTTTTAAATCCTCCAAAAACATGAAAAACGACATTGGCAGACTCTGGGGAGGCACCGGGGAGGCACTGGGGGGACACTGGGGAGGCACTGGGGGGGCACTGGGGGGGGGGGGGGGGGGGGGCACTGGGTGGACACTGGGGAGGCACTGGTGATGAACTGGGGGGGACACTGGGGGGACACTGGGGAGGAACTGGGGGGACACTGGGGAGGCACTGACCTGTAAGGGTCCATATGGGTACATGTGTACACTCTCACAGTTACAGACCTGTAAGGGTCCATTTGGTCCCATGTGTTACACTCTCAGAGTCACAGGGGACACTGGGGGGACACTAGGGAGGCACTGGGGGGACACTGGGGGGACACTAGGGAGGCTAGTCCAGGGGTGCCCACGCTTTTCTGACTTGAGAGCTACTTTGAATCTGACCAGCTCAACAAGATCTACCCACCAAAATAGCTTTAAAATGTACTTCAGTGGGCTTTAAAATAGGGGCACTGGCGTTACATATGAGACAAACACACTCGGAATGGGAAATAGAGGGGGGGATGGAATTGGTTGGGTTTTTCTTTTTTTTTTAACCTTAATGCTACTGATGATCTTTGTGTGCAAGTATTGCATTGTGGGTTTGAGCTGACAGGCCCTTTTTGATGTCAATCAATCAAGTCACCTTAATTCAAGTGGTAGATGCCAAAAAAATATTTTGTATTATTATATATTTTTAGGCGAATGTCACGTGGTCTACCTGAACAGCCTTTGTGATCTATTATCTACAGTCATTTATACTGGTGAAGGTCATTGTTACTTCATTGTCAAGGTGATCTATACTTGTCAAGGTCATTTGTACTGGTGAAGGTAATTTACTAGTCTTATGAAGGTCATCTATACTGGTCAAGGTCATTGATACTGGTCAAGGTCATTGATACTGGTGAAGGTCATTTACTAGTCTGATGAGTCCTTGGTGTCAGAGGGCATACTATAGTATGTCGTTTTTCACGATTTCGGAGGATTTGAAAAAAGGTGAACATGACGGAAAAGTGACAGGCTATAGTCCATGGTCTCGGACCGCATGCTATAGGGTGCCATGTTTTGTTTTTGCTTAATGTAAATCGCTTTGGATTAAGAGCGTCTGCTAAAAAAAAAAGTTGTCCTTTAAGGGTTTAAAGGATAAAAAAGAGAGCAGGAGAATGGACACCTCTATTGACTATTGATTGATTGATTGATTGATTGAATAGTTTATTAGACATAAATGTAAATACAACAGAGTTCAGTCAAACATTTATTCCAAAAGGGATAGCGCAAAAAAGTCCTTGCGGTCTTGTTTCCATTTAGGCCCTATACTATGCAATCAATTCATAGACATGAAGAATAACAAAAATCACACTTGTAAAGACTTATCAACATACATCACATTCTATGCTCAGTCAATCAAATCATAAAGAATGTAATTCCAGCCAATCACTTTTGGCGTCATCACTTCTCTGCCCTCACTTTGTATCCTCAATGTACATCAGCCAATCAAGTCATTGCTATGGGATGATGTTCAGCCGATAAAAATCATCATGGTTGTGTTCACGCAAAGACAAAGCCCCATAGGAGGGGCTAGCGCCACTCAACAAAATCCAATATGATCAATAACGAAAACATATATCATTACATGAAAAAACTAGAACTGCACGCTGTCGAGTGCCAACTTGCCTACTAGTGCGCAAGCAGAGTGTGCAAGTACTACCGACCACAACGAACTTATCACTGCGCAAAAAGCATGGAATACAGATGTGTAAACTTTCCAACAAACTCCGGTAAACTACCGAATTGTACCATGCACAGTTGAGGTTTACGGGCAAATCTAGTGCCCATAATTGCCCCTTAACTCCTCTTTTCATCAGCCCCTCTGTACAATATAAATACTTAAACAAAGAATAAACCTTTAAAGAAATCTGACATTAATATAAAATACAATGATTGTTTAAAACAGTTTAGAGATACTAGATACATTTAATTTCTACAAAATATATGACTTATATGAATATATACAATGTATTCCATACTTTACCCACCCGACATTGAAACATATCTTAATTACGTTACCATCAACTTAATTTCTGCGCCTTCCTCTTGTTCCCGTACTTGATAATTAAAGGTCTTTGTCGCTTTAAGTAACTTTAAAGTATTCTTTGACATGTTTTATATACTGCCTATTATAACTTCTGGTTTAAATCACTACGAACGGATTGTTATAAATGTATATCGGTGACGTAACAAATTTAACAGCCAATTATATACTTATGCTATCTTAATACTTACGTAATTAAGATTACATACATGTATACATACATAACCTTTTACCCACTCGACATTGAAACAATTATAAGTGTGTATACTAGGGCTGACCTCGATTAGTCGAATAGTCGAATAATCGATCGGAACGGGTCTCAGTCGACTGACCACCTCTTAGTCGACTGAGCAAAAAAAGTTTTTTTTTTTTGCCCCCAAAAAATTGTATATAAAAATACAATATTTACAAAAATATACAAAAATATTGTATTATTCCACTAGGAATGTGGGGGGGGGGGGGGGGGGGGGTTCGCACTGTGCGATTCAAGTCACAGGCAGTGGCACATTGCCACACAGGCAGACACACTCCACATGCACATTGGAGATTTGAACAGTCAGAATGTTAATTAACAGCAAATATATTCATCTATCAGTCGACTATACAAATCCTTAGTCGGGGGACAGCCCTAGTGTATACATAACTTTTATACATGTATGTAACTTGAAAGTATGATGGTCATGGTGGTCATATTCTGTAACTTATAATTGGCTGTTGATGGTGACGTAATTAAGAAATGTTTCAATGTCAGGTGGGTAAAAGGTAATGTATGTATGTAATCTGAATCTTAATTATTTCACCATCAACAGCCAATTATAAGTTATAGAATATGACCACCATGCCCATCATACATACATAACACTTTTTGTCCAGCCGACCACAATACTTGCGCAATCTGCTTGCGCAGTTAATAAAACACTATATGTACAGAGTGGGGAAAAGTTAGGAGGGGGGGGGGGGGTGATCACCTGTTTAAAGGAGAAGTGATAATAGATTGCAGTCCGAACAACAACCTACCTCAAACCCTCACCCTAACCTCCCCCGGGGCAGCACACCTAAACCTAACCCCAGCCCTCTCCCGAACCCCCAGCGCACCTCGGACCAATGCTCCTTCGAACCAATGCTCCGTCGGATCATAGTATGCCTTCCCTCCACGCCTGGGTGGCTGTAGAAGGAGAATTTACCCATATTTGTTTTGAAATATAGGAGCAGTATAATAATCCATAATATTGTCCTTGTCTATCGACCTCCCTACAAACATACAGCTGTTTAATTTGATCCTCCCAGCAAGCTCATTTATAGTGGAAACTTTATTTCTTTACCCCATGGTGTGAATGCAATGGTGTCTTAGCAAGTGACCCGAGTAATTTAAACTTTGGTCACACCATTTACAGTGGACATCTTTTTTTTTACCTGTGAGAACTGTAGACACGAAGGTATCTCTTCAGCTTACTTAAATAACTGAAACTCTTGTCACAATGTTTACATTGGAAAGGTTTTTATCCAGTGTGGACACGAAGGTGTTTCTTCAAATTACTTAAATCACTGAAATTCTTGTTACATAGTTTACATTGGAAAGGTTTTTCTCCAGTGTGGACACTCTGGTGTCTCTTCAGGGATCCCGACACACTGAAACTATTGCTACAATGTTTACATTGAAAAGGTTTTTCTCCTGTGTGGACACGAAGGTGTCTGTTCAGGTTACCTGAATGACTGAAACTCATGTCACAATGTTTACATTGGAAAGATTTTTCTCCTGTGTGGACATGAAGGTGTGATTTCAGATCACCTGACAATCTGAAACTCTTGTTACAATGTTTACAGTGAAAAGGTTTTTCTCCTGTGTGGACACGAAGGTGTGTCTTCAAATGACTTAAAAATATGAAACTCTTGTCACAATGTTTACATTGGAAAGGTTTTTCTCTAGTGTGGACACTCTGGTGTGCTTTCAGTCCACCTGACTGCCTGAAACTCTTGCTACAATGTTTACAGTGAAAAGGTTTTTCTCCTGTGTGGACACGAAGGTGTGTCTTCAAATTACTTAAAATTTTGAAACTCTTGTCACAATGTTTACATTGGAAAGGTTTTTCTCCTGTGTGGACACGAAGGTGTGTCTTCAGGGAAGCTGAATGACTGAAAGTATTGCTACAATGTTTACAGTGAAAAGGTTTTTCTCCAGTGTGGACACGAAGGTGTGAATTCAAATTACTTAAAATTATGAAACTCTTGTCACAATGTTTACATTGGAAAGGTTTTTCTCCTGTGTGGACACGAAGGTGTCTTTTCAGGGAACCTGACACACTGAAACTATTGCTACAATGTTTACATTGAAAAGGTTTTTCTCCTGTGTGGACACGAAGGTGTCTCTTCAGGTTACCTGAAAGACTGAAACTCATGTCACAATGTTTACATTGGAAAGATTTTTCTCCTGTGTGGACACGAAGGTGTGTCTTCAGGGAAGATGATGAAGTAAAACTCTTGTCACAATGATTACATTGGAAAGGTTTTTCTCCAGTGTGGACACGAAGGTGTGTCTTCAGGGAACTTGACTGAATGAAACTCTTGTCACAATGTTTACATTGGAAAGGTTTTTCTCCAGTGTGGACATGAAGGTGTGCTTTCAGGGAACCTGAATCAATGAAACTCTTGTCACAATGTTTGCATTGAAAAGGTTTTTCTCCTGTGTGGACACGAAGGTGTCTCTTCAGGGAAGCTGAATTTCTGAAACTATTGCTACAATGTTTACATTGAAAAGGTTTTTCTCCTGTGTGGACACGAAGGTGTCTCTTCAGGGTACCTGACTCACTGAAACTATTGCTACAATGTTTACATTGGAAAGATTTTTCTCCAGTGTGGATACGCTGGTGTTTCTTCAATTTACTTGAATATCTGAAACTCTTGTCACAATGCTTACATTGGAAAGGTTTTTCTCCAGTATGGACACGCTGTTGCTTCTTCAGGGAACCTGAGTCACCATCGTCCTCCCAATCATCACTGTCTTCAGTGACTTCAGTGTCACATTCAGGTTCAACTTCAACGCAGTGGGAAGATATGACTTCATCATCATCATCATCATCATCTTCTTCTTCTTCACCTTTCCCTTCTAGCATTGTCAACATTGATCCAGCAGGTTCCTCTGGTCTTTGAAGTAGCTCTTCCTGTTCCTCTTTAAGCTCCTCCTGTTTCTCATTGATGTGTAGAGGCTCTGGTTCTTCCTGGAGCAGACTAGAGCGACTCTCCTGTTCAGGGGAAACCTCCTCTTTACACACAACCAGGATGTGCAGGATGTCTAGGAGCAGAAACATAACATGATGGTCAACACTGGATTCCTAAAATGTAAATCCATTCTTCTTCCATGTTCCATGTACAAAAGGGGCTAACCTACCAAGGTAAGATTGACTAAACCGTTATTACCTACAGGTTACTACAAGATTTTAGCCAAATACAAAAAAAGATCATGTGAAGTAATATATTTACTTTAACACCAAAATGAATAATGTTACAGCAAATATTTCATTTGAAATTGAGTTAAAGCTGCAAGCAGCGATGCAAGTTACAGGTAAATATCAGAAAATCAGAACTGGGAGCAGAGCTAAGTAACTCTACTGAATGACTCAAATGGGTCCAATGAGGTGACCCATGACTCTGTACGACAAACTGTTCAAAGGTAGCCTGGGCACCATTTCATTTAGGGTATATGATCCTGTCGGGAGCGGATGATATCATTACGTCATGTTGTAGTATTGTTTTGTAGTCGAGTTAGTTCAAAGGTTATGGCAAATGATAGAAACTATAACATATTGACCAATCAGAAGAGGGGGCGGGGCAAGTTTCAACAATGAAAGACAAGGACTCTGAACCAAGTCCAATGACACCCCCACGAGTCTGTATGAAAAATCACTGAAAGGTTATAACAATATGTGACCAGTGCCAGTGATTTGAACCACAACTCGGCAATAGCATATAGCAATAGAATCTAAAAATAGATTCTTTATTTTTTTTTGGTGGTTTTCGTTTTTAGCCACATAAAAACAGTTGGAATGTTAAAGAATGTTTTTATTCCATCAGAAAGTAATTTAAGTGTCATTAAGTCATTGTAATTGCGTAAACAAGTCACTATGTTTAATGTTTAAACCATTGAGTTAAGCAATGCTAACCAATGCTAATCAGAAATCAGAAATTATAGGAACTATCAAATATCGACCAATCAGAAGAAGGGGCCATTCTTCAGAATTCCACATTCACATGGAATGGACGGAGCAGGACGGAACAGGACGGCACAGCAGCCAGACGGTAACGGTAGACGACATCAATGTTAAAATATTTAAACTTGTTACCGTTCTGTGCCGTCCAGGAGGTTTTGCTGTTTGCGGTCTACCGCTTGCCTCATTCCATGTGAATGCAGCATAAGTTACACCAATGAACGTCAAGGACTCAAAACCAAGTACGATGACACCAACCACCATGACAAACCATTGAAAAGTTATAGCAAAAAATATGAACTTTCAAATATCGACCAGCTGTTATTTTCACATCCTGTTTGGTGTTGAGGTTTGACGTTTCGCCACGGTCATCGCCAAACTTTTGATAACTTTATCATTACGGTCTTTTGTGTATGCTGAGCAAGTTTTAAGCGGAACGGACCCTATTGCTAGGAGGACTTTGTTAAAGTGTGACCCATGGAAATGGCAAAAACTGCGCTAAAATGCAACAATAAATTGAAAATGGGCGACTTCCTGTTCCGTTTAGGTGATGGCGCTAAGAGACCTTTTTGGAAGTCGGGACATGATACAGGTGTGTACCAATTTTCGTATATGTAGGTATTGTGGGGCTTGAGGCACAAAGTTTCATAGGGGGCGCTATTGAGCCATTATGTCACGCCCCTTTTTGAGAACTTTGAGTATGTTTAGCGCCACCAACGCAATTCATTTGTGGGAATCAACAAACACTCACTGCGATATCAATAGGGCTTCGCACTACTGTGCGGTGCTCGGGCTCTAAAAATGATACTTCACACCCAAGCTCTGATTTGGAAGTAAATTAGTCATGCCACTCAGTGCATGACGTTATGAAACAGAAGCACTTCTGACAATTAAAGCTTGAAATGTGGACCGATAGTAGCTTAAAGGTATATTCAGTGATTTCACTAAAAAAACCTTAGGTTTCGTTTTTGGCTGGGACCTAAGCCTTTCATCCAATCAGGATAGAGAGCCAAAAACGAAACCTAAGGTTTTTTGACCCCCAGGGGTTAACTGGGGACAGGGAGGAACTCCTTATATTGTCAGCACACTCTATAGTAGAGAGGATTATCACAACAAAACAAAAAAATAAGTGATATTTGAATTAAGTGAAATCACTGAATATACCTTTAACAATCTCTATGTAAAAGATGTCGACTGCGTAGCTCTGCGTCTTTAAATGTCTGCCTGTGTGTCTGAGTGACTGTAAATGGGTCTGCGAGTCTGTGAATCTGTCTGCCTGTGTGTCTGGGTGTCTGTAAATGGGTCCGAGTGTGTGAATCTGTCTACCTGTGTGTCTGGGGCAAATTTCACAAACTACTGTAGCTATCAAATCTCACAATCTGCTGTAGCGATCAAATCTCACAAACTGATCAAAAAAGCGATCAGTGCCAATTTTCTCTTGTTCACACTGCCAGTCGGAAGAAAGTATTTTTCCACACCTGATAGAAATTGCGTTGCACATAATGGTAATGTTTCAGTTTTGTAAAGAGTAAGAAAGTGGAGACACTAAGCTTGCAAATACTTGTTTGAAAACAGTTAGTCCGCGATTGCCGTTGATCTACTGCAATTATATATATATATATATATATATATATATATAATTATATATACTAGTCCTTACCCGTTGTGAATATATGAACAGCAAATGATGTTCAGTGTGGGTAATGTGATAGGGGGGGGGGGGATTGTTTACAGATGGTGTTTTGAAGTTGGGTTGGGCACAAAAGTAGGCTAATTAAACGTAAGTTTAATAAGGAAATGCTGTAGTACAATCATAAGTACACCATTGATGTGTGATGTAAATTTGGTGGTGATATTCTGTCTATAAATGGAAGTTATTGAATATTTTCGTTCACGTTAACATGCCCCCGTCAGAACTGTCAGAGCTGGCTTTCAGGTGCCTGTGCCACGCAACCCGCGCGTTGGCTGCGATGCTTCCCAAAGAAGAAGTTATGTCAACTGACGCAAGAGTAGCTAGTAGTATCGGGGTCCGAGTTGTTTTCCCCGTGTGGGTCTGTTGCGCAGAAAAATGTGTCCCAGTATTAATCTGTGTCCGTCCCAACATGCATTTCACTGGTGGTGACACGTGATTAGCGGGGAGATGTTTTTTATTTTAACGCAAATTAATTTAATTAAGATGAATGTTACTTTATTGTATGCTGGTACACCATATCTGCTACCTTCAGGAAGGAGATAACATTTTCTTCGTGGCATGTTTGTTGTATGTAATATCTGACCATATGTAACGGTCAGATATCGCTATCACTGCTACGAATTATTTAAATCACGGGTTGTGAATGATCTCCTCTTAGGATACGATTGATAAAGGGAATGTAATGAAAATAGCCTAAATAAGCAAGCAGAAAACAGTCAGAAACAAAACTCACGTTAACCTTTTATCTCAAGTCAAATGAAGGAATCGACAGTATTTGTATAAATGCATGGTAGGGAAATGTTGTCATGGCAAGGACTGTAAAATGTATACTTATTAGCCCACAGACCCCCATTTGAAAAGTATGAAAGACCCCAGTTTGACATGCAGCACAGAAAGTATGGGCTGTCGCACAGGTATTTCCAAATGTACAGTGTGGGTAATGTGATGTAATAGATCATATTATTGATATATGTATTTTGAGGAAGAATTGCTTTAATAGACTTGTTCAGTGGAAATGGGAAAACAGTACATGATAGTCATACATAGAACTGAAAGTCTCAAACAGTCTTTGTCATGTTAGTAGTGTAGTAATTGCATTTATGTATATATCGGTAGTTTCATGGGCAAATTTGGTTATTATGTATGTGGCTTGGCCCAGTGAAATGGGAAATGTCCAGCAGTTCAGTTTGATGGTCAATGTGTTAATATTTCTTTGTATACAACATTGTTCATGTCGGTACGTTTGGTGTTGTCCTCCTCATTGATTAGCAAGATTCGGAGTTGCTGGGGGTTGCCAACTCTGCTTGCTGCCACATAGAGTTGTCCATGTGAAAAGAAGTCTTTCACAGAGTATACACCCACTCGTGACAGTGACTGACCTTGTGACTTGTTGACAGTCATGGCAAAGCAAGGGCGTACAGGAAACTGTTTGCGGGTGAGTGTGAAGGGGAACATATTCTCAGACGGTGAGAAAGGTATCCTAGGGATGAGTAGTTGGGCGCCGGCATGGACCCCAGTTACCAGCTCTGCTAGGAGAAGATGTGGGCGGACTTGCTTCAGGATGTAGCGTGAGCCATTGCAATGGCCATGTACTGTGTCAAAGTTTCGCAGTAGCATTATGATCATGCCGACCTTCAGTGACAGGCAATGTGGTGGCATGCCTGATGGACAAAGTGAGTTGAGGAATTCCACTGGGTACTGATGGTTGTCATGTTGTTCCACAGAATCCACACTGTGGAAGATGTGCTCCTGACCTGGGAATTTGTGGGCAATGTATTGATTGACTGTGTCCACTTCTGCATTGGTTGGGCAGAGGATTGCTCTCTCACAAAGCCACTGATGGTCGGTCATATTGTGAGCAAGGTTGTGAAATACCCAGTCGACCATTTCGTGCAGAGTTGATCCTGGCATGAGGAAGCGATCCATTATTGTGACTGTAAATTCTCCCTTATCCTGAATAGTGGGGATGTTCCCCTCGCCCAGATCAAGCAGAAACTGGTGGAACAAAGCGTCATCTTCCATGTTCCCTGCTGTTGCATGTGTTATGCGCATGTTGTTGGTGAGTTTCATGGTTTGAACAATGAACATGGTTCCAGAGAGGGGAACTCTTCAGGCATCGTGAAATGATCTGAGGTCGTGTGCCATGGGGAACGACTGGTAGGATTTGGCGCCAGTCTCCACTGAAGATGGTGGTAATACCTGAGAGTGTAATAACAAAGTTGCTGCATTATAGACAATTATTATGGAAGTGATACTATATTGTGTTTCTTTTGTAGTTGTGTTTGTCTTGTAATGAAGATTAGCTGGCAAAGGTGTCGGCAGATGTTATTGTTGTACATGAAAAGGCCACAATATAGTCATTCATGCTGTCAGAATGTACAGTAATAAAGTGTTACCTCCAAATGGTGAGTTAGGACAGTCCCTGAGTTTCCGGAATGTGCGGTCGGCAGCTTCAACAGCACGGCGATCCATCATGGACACCTCATCAATGACCAAGAGAGAGCACCGACGGATGAGCTCTGCTGTACTGGACGTAGTACCGATAGCACACATTGACTCCTCTGTGAGTACAATGGGACACTTGGTGCGACTGTGAATGGTGGTTCCTTTTGGAAGTAATGTTGCAGCAATTCCACTTGAGGCTGTTGCAAGGGCTACTTTTCCATCTGCACGCACAGATTGAAGGATGAAGGTAAGTGTGATAAGCTTGCCAAGGTTGTTCTGAACACTTTCCAGGACACAATCTGCAACTGCTCTCTGTTCGTCATTTAGAAGGTGTTGTGTTGCATCAATGTAACGCTGCAGCTCAGGAACATTGTGTTGTGTCTCATGTCTGATGTCATGGGGTTCGGTTTGTCGAATAAGATCACGATTTGGCTGAGGGAGATTGAAGTTGATAGTGAGGTCATATCCATATTGTTCAAGATGCTGCTGAATCTCCAAAAGTACCTGGTTGAGTATGTTGTCATCTGGTTCGGTAAGGCCTGCAGCATGTGTGAGGTCTTCTGAAATGGAATGGTTGTGTCTTAGCCAGAATTGAATGTGGTCTTTCCTTAGTACAAATATGAGTATGTGTGCGAAGATCTCACGTAGCTTAGGGCCAAATGTAACCAATGCTGCTTCTTCCATAACCATGTCTACCTCATGGTCATCCTCACAGATGCCTTGTGCAATGCAGGCAGCAGCGTATGTGTCATGCACAACTCCATTAACAGAGCGAAGGTCGTTGTAGCAGGTTGGACCTTGAACACGGTAGAGCAACATCCGCATGAAGTACAGGTCAGTGTTGTGAGGAGTAAAGGCAAGTACAGGAATGCGCCCAATTGTGTCAGCCAGTTGGTCTTGGTTATGACCAGCACTCCTTCTCCGTTTCCTGCGCTTGAACGTCTTGTTGGTGAAGGAGAAATGCTTGAAGACGTCTGGGTAAGTGATGTGTCTCTTATCAGGATTATCTTGCATTGCTGTGAAGTAGGCTGTGAGAGTTGTACGCGGTGGTCCGGAATCAATGAGGGCATGGGCATCTTCGTCATTGTTGAAGGTGATGAGTTGCTGTCCTTCCTTGTTGTCCTTGTTGCGTTGTTTGAGCCAACCTCTGAGAGTACAGTGCTGCGAGTGCAGTAGCGTGTGCAGTAGTGTCAACACGCTGCCGGTGGTCATGTTGGGCAGGTGTTTCAGCTGCGCGGGCAGTAGCTTGTGCAGTAGTAGAAGCACGTCGACGGCGCTCATGTTGGTCAGGTGTTTCTGCTGCGCGGGCAGTAGCTTGTGCAGTAGTAGCAGCACGTCGACGGCGCTCATGTTGGGCAGGTGTTTCAGCTGCGCGCCGTGCGCGGGCAGTAGCTTGTGCAGTAGTAGCAGCACGTCGACGGCGCTCATGTTGGGCAGGTGTTTCAGCTGCGCGGGCAGTAGCTTGTGCAGTAGTAGCAGCACGTCGACGGCGCTCATGTTGGGCAGGTGTTTCAGCTGCGCGGGCAGTAGCTTGTGCAGTAGTGGCAGCACGTCGACGGCGCTCATGTTGGGCAGGTGTTTCAGCTGCGCGGGCAGTAGCTTGTGCAGTATTAGCAGCACGTAGACGGCGCTCATGTTGGGCAGGTGTTTCAGCTGCGCGGGCAGTAGCTTGTGCAGTATTAGCAGCACGTAGACGGCGCTCATGTTGGGCAGGTGTTTCAGCTGCGCGGGCAGTAGCTTGTGCAGTAGTAGCAGCACGTCGACGGCGCTCATGTTGGTCAGGTGTTTCAGCTGCGCGAGCAGTAGCTCTTGCAGTAGCTTCAGCATGTAGACGGCGGTGACGTTCGGCAGGTGTTTCTGCTGTGCGAGCTTGTTGTTGTGCGTTTGTCCTAGCACGCCTTTGCGTGTCAAGTGAAACAGTGTTTGGGGTTGTTGTGGGGTTATTTTTTTTCTTTTTCTTTTTTGTGCTGAACTTGGTTTTCCGCTTAATTGGTCTAGTTTGTGTATTTGGGGCACGGGGAGGAGCAGTAGCACTGGTGGTGGATGGGTTAGGGTCGCCTTTGAAGTCAGCAGGTTCTGAAATGTGTAGCATTCATGAGTTATTAATAGTGATGGAGAGAGTTGTGTGCATGATGACATATTTTATGGTTATGTTGTGAATGAGTTTAGTAGCAAAAATGCAGTACAGGGGAGAAGAGGAGTAGTTACCTGTGGCCAGAGGCCTTTCCAATGAGGGGGAGTGTGTCCTTGTGTGGTGCCTGTCCGCATGGTGCTGACCTGAGAAGGTAGGGATGAAATGTAAATATTGTGTTATGAGAAGTAATGAGAACTTGTATATGTCATCTGTGGAAGGAAGGTAATGTGATACATGTAGTACGGTATATACAATTTGACTGGGAGAAGGAGAGTAGTTTCTGGGCAATGTGTGGGCAATGACACACACAAACACACACACACACACACACACACACACAGCAGGGGAGTGGGGGAGGTGTGACACTGGTACACACACACACACACACACACACTAGGGCATTCATCAAAAAACCGATTTATCGATAAATTATCACGAGTCGACTCGCAGCAGCGCGAGTCGAAAGTTGAGCTTTTTCTTTTTTTTTTTGTCTCCCCTTTTTTTTATTGCACGCGCCCTTAATTAAAAACCAAATGCAGCTGTGTAGGCTATGTGGCTCTCAGCGCGCGGTGTCCCACTATTGAGACTGGCTGAAGTCTGTTTGAACTGCGCTGTGTCAGAGAAGTAACAGATAGAAGCACGCAAACGTTACCCCCAAACGATATCCCCCTCACCTCCGTGCTGGAAATATAACGTCTGGGTTCCCGAGGCTACATTCATGCTGACGCAATGACTGTCTGTTTCTGGCTAAGCTTTACGCGCAGGGCACATGAACCTCTCCGTCTCCGGTCAGTGCGGGTTGTTGTTTATTTGCATGCCTCAGAAAATGAGTAACAAACTAACATGAGAACGTTATCGAGTTGTGGAGGAGAATAATAATGTTATATCTCTTATTGTGTTCTCGGTGCTGCTGCTGCGCTGTGTGCCAATACCACTACTTTACCTGGATAACATCATCTTTTCATTTTGACATGATTCACATGAAATAATAATCCTGTACCGGAACCGCGTGTAGCGTTTGGTTTCATTAACGCGATCATCACAAAATAGCCTACAGCTGCTGCTGCTAAAGATACCAAAGATTGGACATTTTTAAACGACGCAAAACTTAGAATTCCCCTCTTGCGTACCAGTGCCACGTGTCCCGCGGACCGGCACCGGTGTTTGGGAACCTCTGATATAGATGATACATGCACTGTGACTGTGTCATATTGGAGAGGCCACTGAATGCGCAGTGCTTTGTTTGACATGCTCCGTATTTGAGCGCGCGGCAGCTCCACCCGCCCCTGTTAAATCCCCCCCCCCCCCCGCGTCCGCGTCCGCCCCCCCCCCCCCCCCCCCCCGCCGCCAGAAACGATAAATCGATACGACTTCAACTTTACTGTCTGACAAGTCGACTGGGAAAAATCTCAAGTCGTTAATGCCCTAACACACACACACACTATCTCGATCTTCCCTTACATTTCAATGTGCTGATAGTTGCACATGCAGTCACACACACACACACACACACACACACACACACACACACACACACACACACACACACACACACACACACACACACACATACAGCAGGGGAGTGGGGGAGGTGTGACACTGGTACACACACACAAACACACACACACACACACACACACTATCTCGATCTTCCCTTACATTTCAATGTGCTGATAGTTGCACATGCAGTCACACACATTGGCAATACATCACATAGATAGAAGTAGTCATCATCACATGTGTAAGCTAGTAAGAACGTAACAGTGGTGCCTTGCTATGCCTTGAACTGAAGTCTATTTGCATATCAATTGTTCCACACTCCACAGGCAGGAAGCCAATATATGGCTGAGAAGACAGTGATTCCAAATTATTTTGAGTGATATTTGATCTGATATTATCTTTAGGGTCTTAAAATAGACCACCTGGGGTTTTGGACCTTCCTGCTTAGCAGATAAGTGACACTATGCATTTTACGACACACACACACACACACACACACACACACACACACACACACACAGGGACAAAGGTGAGTCCCACTTCAGCGACGTTTAACATATTTTGCCATTTTTAGAAATTGCAGCATTTAACTCCAATTTCATTTTATATGGTTATACTGTGGTTATATTCATGTAGAAAACGAAGAAGAAATTATTATTATAACTAAAGCTAGCAAAATAAATTAAAATAAATAAATAAACATTCATACTACATATTATTTTGGCTATATGAAATCTATAATAATTCTGCCAGTTTTAACTGTTAATAAAGGAGGTAGGCTGTGAACAGCAGCACACATCATCATCATTAGCAGATGATGATGTTAGATTTAGAAAATAGGGTTGCTAGTATTTTCTGTTGCCCTGCAGTTGGCTTTGGCACTTCTTTTTCGGGGGGGGGGGGGGGGGGGGGGGTGGGGGGGCGGCATGTTAGTCTGTGGTGGCACCGGTCCACAACACACAACATACAACAGTGTCGGCGTTTGTTACACAATGTGTTTCCCATTCAATCGGGTATACTCCGTTTATGCTCAACAATGTTCCCGTCTTTCTGTCGGAGGCTGCAGCGCCGTGTAGAGGAGAGAGTTGCGACAACCCCGTTCACTGTTTATTCACGGAGCTTCATGGGTCACTGAACGGTATGTTGTCGTCACTCTCTCTCTCTAAACGGCTCTGGTCTACAGGCTGCGCTCGCAGCGCTCCGCTCACTGCTCAGCGCTCTCTCTGAGCAAGATGGTGGCGCCCGTCAGACTGTGTTATTGTTACAAATAGTACAACGATTCTTACGTGGATTTTATCGCACACACACAGCGTGGGGATTTTGTCATGCCTGCGGTCCTGAGTGGAATACGCTTTGCAGTTAATGTACACGGGTAGTGCGTGCGTGAAGTAAATTGTGAGGTAACTTGTTCGATACACAGGCATGGAGGCAATGAAGCAACATGAGACGGAATGCTTACCTGTTGCGTTAGTGGTGGACTGGTTGTTGTTGGTACGGGCAGGAGCGCGAGTGAGACACTGACGCTTTGCATTGCAGCTTCCAGAAAGTGAAAGTGATGGTCGTTTTGTTCGTGGCATGTTGTTTGATGTATGTAGTAATTGTGTCGAATCGATGCGTAGGCTACTGTTACTAAGGTGGAGTGACTCAGTGTTCGCCTCAACCCTCAATCGCCTGTCCATGCAAAGGACAGCAGCCAGATGGGGAGGGGCCTGAGGTGGTGTGGAGCAGATCAACACACACACACACACACACACGCGGCGCCAAATTGTATAGGGCAGTCTTTGTTGTGTTGCGGCGGTAGCTAGAGGAAGCATTCCAGTGGGGTAACGGTGAGAACGGTGGCCTGTGATGCAGGTGTCGCTAAGGGGCGGAGGTGTGTGAGGGTGGAGGTGTGTGAGGGTGCGAGGTTAATTCACTAATAAATTAATTAATAATCATTAATGTGTCAAATCGAAAAAAGGGCTCCGTTACGCCCTCCATATGCATATGGTCAATGCCTGTGTGAAAAGTGGGAGCGATTGGTGCAGGCAATGAGGAGATAATGAGGAGATAAAATGCGGTCGGACACACACTCACACATTCACTCACACACACACACAGACATTCTGTGAATTATAGTATGATAATTATGACCAAGTTCCACATTGTTTCTTCAGGGACAATATTTTATAGTTTGCCATTGTTATTGTCCAGTGAAAATAAGACATTGTGGCAGCCCTACAGAACAGAAAATATTAAAGAAAGGAAAAGCAAAAGAAACTTACTGAGGTGTGGCTGGTCTTCAGCTTCCTGTTTAATAGAAACGTCTTCAGCTTCCTGTTTAATAGAAACGTCTTCTGCTTCCTGTTTAATAGAAACCTCTTCAGCTTCCTGTTTAATAGAAACGTCTTCAGCTTCCTGTTTAATAGAAACGTCTTCAGCTTCCTGTTGAATAGAAACGTCTTCAGCTTCCTGTTTAATAGAAACGTCTTCAGCTTCCTGTTTAATAGAAACATCTTCTGCTTCCTGTTTAATAGAAACGTCTTCAGCTTCCTGTTTAATAGAAACGTCTTCAGCTTCCTGTTTAATAGAAACGTCTTCTGCTTCCTGTTTAATAGAAATGTCTTCAGGTTCCTGTTGACTAGAAACGTCCCTGGCTGAGTCTGGAGAGTTCATCTTCACCTGGGAGTGATGCATCATGGGTATTGTAGTTCTTATGGGTCTGGAGAGTTCATCTTCACCTGCAGTCTGGACTCCGGTCTGAAATCAAGTGAATAAGGAAGGACTTTAATAACTGGAGACCTATAGTCTGGCAGCCGGGGGTGTGGAGTGGGAAATTTGTTATAGTTTTTATTGGCCTAAAATATTGCCTATATACTCACAATACTCACACTTTCAATTTATTTTATAGGTGTTTATGTGACCATACCATTACCTATATACGGCAAAAATGTTTTCATCATGCTTTAAGCAGCATGTGACGTGTCAAACTAGGGGGTTTTCATGAAACTGAATCCATTCCAAACATTAGTTTTGCACAAAAAAAAACTTGCACTGTGAAGAAATCACACTTAACTTAAAGGACAACTTTAGTTTTTTTCAACCAAGGTTCATGTTTTAGCTTGTTATTAGAGAAAGTAAAAGATGAGTGTAATTTCTTTTTCCATTTGCTGCTTTCTTTCGTTTTAGAGATTTTAGCTATTTTTGACAGGGGGCGGGGGCATTCGAACATGGGGCTAAATATGTAAAATTCTTTACACCATTTTATAGCGATTTATTATTGTATTATTTACCATAGTCCTACTAGACCCCAGGAAATTACATCTGGCCACAAAAGATCACAGGATCTACTGAATGTGAAAGGGGGTACTATAGGGGGATGCCATACTGTGTTGTATGGCTCAACATGTCACCCCCTTCACATTCAGTAGATCCCATGATCTTTTGTGGCCAGATGTAATGTATTGGTGTCTAGTAGGACTATAGTAAATAATAATAAAAATAAACCGCTACAAAATTGTGTAAAAGAAAATACACATTTAGCCCCATGTTCGAATGCCTGTCAAAAATAGCTAAAATCACTAAAACGAAAGAAAGCAGCAAATGAAAAAGAAATTACACTCATCATTTACTTTCTCTAATAACCTAAAACATGAACCTTGGTTGAAAAAAAACTAAAGTTGTCCTTTAACCCATTCTGACCGGGCACCCATTTTGGTGTCAGCATCATGTTATGCTTTAGCTATTTAAAAATAGCAGATCTACAAGCTCGTATCGCGCCACCGAGTGGCGCGATACGAGCTTGTAGGTCTGCTATTTTTGAAAAATCGAAGAGCGACTGACATTTTTTTAATCTGATCTCAGGTCAGAATGGGTTAATAATGAAACTGTCAGGATGTAATAGACATTTTTAGAATCTGATCTCAGGTCAGAATGGGTTAAGTTTACACAAAGGAACAATGGTGTAAAGTGAATAAGGTGAATAAATGAAAGTAACCAATCTTTTTTTATGTTCTGCCTCAGTTCGAGCAGCAGGGAGCGTATAGTACAACCATTTCTGTGAGCGTAAATTGTAACAAGTAGGGATGGGAGATCATAATTATTTGATCACATAGCCAGCCTGTATTTGACCTCTGTGAGGAGAGTGATCCTATATTCTATATTCAAACGTTATTAGCAGTCTCAGGTCCATAGAGAAACATACACACACGGGGTTAACATACAAGAAATTAAATCATAAAAGAATGTAAACCAAATACACAATATATAACTTTACCCACAGGCAGAACATACAGGCATTTTAGCCAGTGTACCCTTAAACTTGATGTATAACGTGAACAGCTCACTGAAGGGCTTGAAAGCGCCACAATGATACCATTTGTCGATCCAGCCTTTGCATAAATTTAAACATTACAATTCTTAGGAGTGCTTTAAAAGTCCTCACTCCAGCAGTGACAAACTGCTCTCTGAGTGTTCTCATGGCATCATTATATGAATTTTGCGACCTGCGCATGCTACATTTTTTATAACATGAGTCATGGTGAGCACTGAGCAGTATAAAGTGTTGTGCAATATGCCTTGAACATGGACACTTTCACTTTAGTGGAACACTGACTGAACTTGCGGGCAATAGTGTTTGCTTGAGCATACAACTTCCGACATTGTCTGTATATCATCATCATCATCAGTCATTTAATCAGTAATAAAATGACAAAGATATTGAATCTTATTCCAGACCTCAAGACTATTGTCCGATAGTTTAAACATAGTTTAGGCGTTTGTCCTAGTTCTCAGTTGAGCAGACAAGCAATCCATATATAAATTAAATAAGATAGGGGATACAATTCCTCCTTGGCTGACGCCATTGCTTACACCAAATGGAGCTGATATACTCCAATTAATTACTATTTTAATTCAGGATTCCAACAAATATATATATATATATATATTAAAAAGTATATATTTTGAAGCATGCCATTTAATAACTAGAACTACACTCTGCCGAGTGCCTACTTGCACGTTGCACACAAGTAAATGGCCTACTACTGCGCAAGCAGAGTGCGCAAGTACTCTCGACCGCTACGAACTTTAAAATCTCAGCCTCTCTGTAAAACAGAGATTAATTATGAAAGTAATTACGATAGGTTTAAATATTGGTTGGGTAACAGGTAGGCTAATGTATGTATGTAAGTTGAAAGTACTACTGTATACTGTGGTCGGCTGGCTTTTTTATGTACGTATGCTTGGTTGGTATCAACGTCCAGTACAGTATACCTCCCAAGCACACGTGTCCCAACACGACCACAATACTTGCACGCTCTGCTTGCTGCTACGAACTTTCAAATCTCAGCCTCTCTGTAAAACATTGAAATTAAATACTAAAGTAGAGTTATTATAACTGGCTGTCAATGGTGACGTAATTACTATATGTTTCAATATTGTTTGGGTAACAGGTAACGTATCGTATGTATGTATACATGTATGTAAGTTGTAAGTTGAAAGAACTATACTGTGGTCGGCTGGCTTTTTTATGCGTATGCTCGGAGGTATATATACTGATTTTGATGGAGACGTAATTAAGATAGGTTACAGATTACATACATGTATCTGTTTCCTGCAGGAAAAAGCTTTGGTATGGTGCTGGGCGCGGGGGGGGGGGGGGCTTCTGGCGAAAATTTTGATTAATTCATTAATTAATTTGATTAATTCATTAATTAATTTGATTAATTAATTAGATTAATAAATTAAGATTAATTTGTATTATTGCTCTTGTATTGCTATTGGAGACACTGGGGGGACACTGGGGAGGCACTGAGGGGGACACTGGGGAGGCACTGGGAAGGCACTGAGGGGACACTGGGGAGGCACTGGAGAGGCACTGGAGAGGCACTGAGGGGGACACTGGGGAGGCACTGGGAAGGCACAGAGGGGACACTGGGGAGACACTGAGGAGGCACTGGAGAGGCACTGAGGGGGACACTGGGGAGGCACTGAGGGGACACTGTAGAGGCACTGGGGAGACAATGGGGAGACACTGAGGAGGCACTGGAGAGGCACTGAGGGGACACTGGGGAGACACTGGGGAGGCACTGGGGAGACACTGGGGAGGCACTCAGGGGGACACTGGGGAGGCACTCGGTGGGACACTGGGGAGACACTTGGGAGACACTGGGCAGACACTGGGGAGGCACTGGGGCCTGGGGGGACACTGGGGACGTACTGGGCAGACACTGCAGGGCAGACACTGCAGGGCAGACACTGGGGTGGCACTTGGGGTGGTACTGGACATTTCATATCACACACACACCATGATTAACTAGCCCCCTCAAAAATTACTGCATGCTTTTTTGTGAGGGTACCTACCCTAGGGGACACGGGGAGAACATGCAAACACAGAAAGGCCCTTTCGCCAACCCCGCCTCGGGTATGGGTATTCTGAACATTTTGAGCATCTCAGGAAATCTGTCGCACAAACAGTTTAGAAGATAGAGCCATGTTTACTTTGAAGTAGCTGCATGTCTGGTGTGGTCATTTCCGGGTATTTCGCCCAGGGATAGAGGATTTTTCACAGTTCCTAAAGTTGTTTGTAGCGGTCATATTAGCCAAGAACAGTTGAGATATTCTCCGCTAAATGAAGTGCATGTATATCTTAGCCAGGTCCTGGAGTATCTCCAACTCAGCAGAGCAGGCAGGCAACAAAAAGCCACGTACCCAAGAGATCTATAGCTCCCTTTGGAGGAGCGACTTAATATCATTATACTGCTGCTAGAATTAACTACTGCTAGTTTAGGATCACATTATAACAAAACAAGTTACAATATTATTACTGCTGCTAGAATTAACTACTGCTAGTTTAGGATCACATTATAACAAAACAAGTTACAATATTATTACTGCTGCTAGTATTAAACTACTGCTTAATGTTTAGGATCACATTACCGGTATAACAAACAAGCAGATATGAGAGAAACGTCATGTTGTTCCATGAGTCAATAATAATAATAAAGATAGATGTAGTAAAAACAATTGGATCAGTTCCTCTTACCTGCTGTGTTTCAGGGTTGAGCTGCTTAACAACGACACCGTTTTCAAACGAAACCTTTTACTTTTCTTTGTATATTAATTAAAGTGTCAACAAACACTCACACCAACGCTCACAGGGGTGTGCACATGCGCAGTCTAGCGCTGCTGTTGCTGGAAGCGTGCATGGTGCACGTACCATAGACGGTCGCTAGGGGGAGCCATGGTACAGTGTAATACAGTGGAACGGCTATGTACTGTGATCTCATCAAAGTCTAACTTCACTAAATCATTTTAATTTAAATATAAACTTATAGAAACCATTTGATTAATCAAATCTAACAGTTCAGAATGTCTTACACCCACACACATAGGCCTACACTTATTCTTTTCTACTAATATGTATTTTTACATTTATACTTTTCATTTATACTGTCGGTTTCCATTGTTGTATTATTTATGTTGCCAATTATTTAGTTTGATGTTTTATGATTTATTTGTGCAACCCTGAAATGAGTGTCCTTGGCTCTGGTGTGATTAAATCCCACCCTCTGTCTCATGAACCAGTCTCTGCGTTGTGTATTTGACGCAGTTAACTATGACACCTTGCGTCTTTTGTCATGTCACGTCACATCACGTCACTCACAATCCCCATACATGGGGAAAGCCCCCATATATGCCCAGGTCTCGTGACATCACTATGACATAGGTCTTGTCACTCGTAGTGACATCACTATGACATCATCAGGGATGCTAGTAAATCAGGGATCATATCATATTTAATGCGACCTGCTGTCGCAAATTAAGCCCATGGAGATCCCTGATGTCATCAATATTAGTATAGGCCTATGGATATGTCAGAACCTCTTCTGACAGATCGTTCCCCATCCATCCTTTTCGATGTCTCCCTTTTGACTGATACCTGTGCATTTAAAGTAACTCTAGACGGGCCTGCCCCAAAGTTATTTGTGCAGCTGCACCCGGCAGCCGGCGAAAACTAGAGTTCTCAACAGGCCTGAAAATGAAGGCCCGGTCCTACCTGGGCCCTCATTAAACCCTGTAAACTCAAGACACTGCCACCGCCGACACCCTTATATTTCCAATATATGAAGCATTGGAGCTGACCTATTCTGACATTCCATATGTTGATCTGACCTCATCAAACCCTGTACACTCAAGCCACGCTCCATATGGCCAGTGCACGCGACCTCGACCTTCAGGGCGAGGTGCCGAGGTTGCTTCTCGCCCTCAGGCGTCTTACTGGATGTTGTTGTTGTGTTTGGTGGTTAGGAGATGAGAAGAACCAGCTGTAACCAGTCTATAGGGCAGTCTGGTGTCGGGTAGACAGGTAGACAATAGACATGGTTGCACACCTGTCATTTGACAGCGAGAGGCAGAAGTTCCAAGTTTGCATCGCTGTTCATGGCCAGGGCACAGTTATCTCATTCCCTTATGCTTGTAGACCAGCCAGTAAGGTATGTTAAATAGTGTTTGCATGTTATTTGGACTGCCTTTTCTTTATGATTATGTGCTCACTGCTGTAGGCCTATTATGTTTATGCGATGTTCTAAGCATTATTTTTGTGTTGTTTAACAGTTCGATGTTGGTTTGAGTGCTTCTCAATAAATCCAGCAGTAGCTATGCAGAACAACGGAGTCATTTTTGGAGCTGAGCTGAGGGAGTGATAGCGGTCTTGCGCCTATCAAATAATCAAATCAATTGTAACGAGAACGCTCAACCACCGACATTCCCTGAATCCCCGGCTGTTCACAGTCACCACAGCCAGTTTGAGGAGGAAAGGCACAATGTACTAATATAATCGTAGTGGAGTAAAAGTAAAAGTATTGACAATTGGAAATAATCGAGGGGCAGCTGCAGCGGACGAGGTAGAGTGGCCGCTTGTTCGAGACCAGGCTCCCGCAGAGTCAGGCCCTCATTTATCAATCGAGTGTAAAATCTGCCACAGATTCGAGTGCAGGTTTCGTAGTACACCCACGTCGCCACGGCATTTATAAAGTGATCGCAAACAGCTGATCCTTCCTTAATTTCGTTCTGACGTTAATAAATGTGACGGCTGAAATCTATCTGGCCCTTAGCACGCCCTATGAAATCAAGCCTCGCCCTCGTTTTTGCGACTGAACACATGAAATACGACCTGTGGGAACCATGGAAACCATCAAAAAAAGTTTCTCCCGTGCCTTGCTGCCCGCCTTACCCACCTCTCTCATACACACACACACACACACACACACACACACACACACACACACACACACACACACACACACACACACACACACACACACACACACACACACACACACAGAAGCACACGCAACTTGCAAGCCCAACTAACTGGTGTCTTGTTAAATACTGTAAATAAAGAACGAACACCTGCATGAATTAAATAAAGTTGCCTACCCTGTCTGTTTCCCTCTCACCTCGCTTGCCTTGCTGTCATGTCCACGCACGCACGAACCTACATGACACGTACATCGACATCGCATCGCCATGAATGGAATTAGTTGTAGGCTGGCCTATATACATTTTACCCATTCGTGCGCAGTGCACGGCGAAGGTGTGATACTGCGCACTGCTGTGATATTAAAGTCCTGTGGGTGACTCAGTGATGCCTGCATGAGAGATAGGCTATCATGTCGTCAAGGCAGTCATAATCAACGTTTATGTAGTAGTCGGGGATCCACAAGCCCAAAAGCTCTTGAAAATGGGTTGAACCTGTGATGTCATGCTATACTTTTTTTGTGTGTTTTTTCTATTAATTTGGTCATTTAAGTCCACAGAATGAGAGGCCTGCTCTGCCGGAAACACTGCGAAAAAAGGTTATGGCCATTTTTGTATAATGAAGCCTTTATTTTTTTGCCCATTTTCGCCTATTGTAAAAAACTAGGTTTATTTTCTTAAAGTGCTCAGTAGGTTGTGTAGGCTGTCAATAAATGATTCCCAGGTACACAGAACACATATGTGAACAACACCAAGTCCAGAAATACACTCACAAAGCCTTTCCAAATGATTTATAGACATTTTTGGTACCAAAAATGCTCCCGTTTTTTGCATTTTCCCCAATACTTTCATCTTTACTTCAATAGTAACTTCAACTTTGCCATAGGTTATGACATCAGCCAATGTCTCATTCTTTTCATCAATCTTTATAGTCATTCCAAAAAAAGAAATATTAAAATCAACCCTAAATTAAAGGAACTGTGGTGACTTAGGCCTAATTACAATTATGCTCAAAATTCCCAGAGCCTTTTTTTTCTTGAAAACACCTGTACCCCCACAAAAGAAACGTGTAACACAACAAATTCAAAACAACACAAGTATTATTATTTTTTCAATTTAAATAAACGGATGTGCACAGCTGATTCTTTATGTTAGTTGAAATATCACACCTAGTGTGAAGTGAGCTGTGCTATTTATGAATACTAATATATATTGTCTCTGTTGTGATGTCATAGTGATGAAATTGCTATCTTGATTGGCGTACATACATGCTAAACGTCCCATGACACTTGGAGCTATACTCCTTCCAGGAGCACAGTTCAAAAAAGGGAATTAAACATTGTCTACTCTGAATAAAATAAAGATTATGTCTAATATCACAAATGAAAATGATCAGGAAAATGAAAACAACTAACTAATCAACTCACTCATTGTCACTGTCTTCGAGTGTGAGTTCAACTCGTGAACATCACACTTGACACCGGCTCTTGCACAGGAGCATCCTCTGGCACACTTGCTTTTCTTGCAGTGGCAATATTTGGTGCGCTTGTATTGTGCAGGTTTTGCATCCTTCAGCATCACTGGCTACGTTTACATGGACAGTTAAATCCCCTTTTCATTCAGAATAAAAGTTAAATCCTATTAAAGGTTCTCATGTAAACGCCTACAAAAAATTAAATCGGAATGAAAATGGTCAATCTGATTTAAACTTAGATCTGATGTAACTGACCGGTTTATTCCATTTTTAAATCCTATTGAAACAATTGTGGACTCATGTAAACACTCATTCGGATTGAAGTTCATTCTGGTCTTTCTGTGCATGCTTGTTTCCATGTAATTGGTATGGCTATATTATGCTCTTGTTTTGCGATTAATTATATTAAGAAATTATATTAGAAACCTCTCATAGGCTACAGGATACATCAAATATAAAGTAATATGGCATAAAAGTGTTTTTCTATTATTATTATTATTTTGTTTTACTGAAATGTAGTATAGTAAAAGTAAAACAATTGGAAAGTAAAGTAGAAATACCTCAAAATTGTACTTTAGTACTAAAGTAAATGTACTTTCCACCACTGGACGTAAACATATCCGCCCGCCTCTTATCCAATTAGAAGCCTTCCCAGCCCCAAACCTGATGTGGAATGAAATAATGGGATTTAAAAGTATTGTCCATGTAAACACTCATTCGGAATGACCTTTCCCATGTAAACACGCAGCAAAAAACATTACTTCTGAATTAATTCATTCTGAAGTTTTCAAAAAGCCCATATGTAACCGCAGCCATTGTTGCCACCAGCTTACCATTGACAAGCTCTCTGCCAAAGTTGGTTGCCACAGGGTAGGTTGGCTGAGACATTATGTGCCCTCTTACATACAACCAACTGATGCAGGGCTCAACTGATGCAGGGCTCTGAGAAGGTGTAATTTGAAGGCATCTTCAGTAGGTGGAAGGCAACGCATGTCTCCTTTGATGTTGCCAAAAAGATGGGCTCGCAGTGCATCCAAGTTACCACTGAAGTCACTCCTCTCATACAGTGAAGCCATGTATCGTCTAGCCGCTGTCACGTCATCTTGTGTAACATCCAGACTTTCCCCAGAGTCACCGTATTGGCACAGAGGCAGAAGGTCCTTCAGGTGATCAACGGCAGCTTTGTAGGCACGTATTTTTCCTCTTCTGTAAAGATAGCTCACTGTGTCACATCCAGTCAGTATGTAGGTGCTGAGGAGTATGGATGAAAGATCGGAAGCTTCAACATCATACTTCACAGCCAGGGCATCCACAATTGCAGGTAGGTAGATATCCATCTTCTTTACCCATAGCTCCTGTAGGCCATCCATGTGTGTGATGTAATATATGCACATCATGATCACATCTGTGTCAGTAGCCACAACTACAGCCCGTTCGTGGTGCAGATGTTCTACTGAATATGCAATGTGGGCAAACATCCTGGTATCTGCCTCCTCATGCTTCTCACAGGACAGTTCTGGAAGCTCAACCTGACAATCTGCTGATTGAACAGAACAGTGCGACTAGGATCACGGAAAAGTCCACCCAGAATAAGTGTGCATCCAGCAGGAAGTGATTTGTGCCGAGCAGCCCATGCTTCTCCCATATAGTTCAACAGGTTTGCTTTATTCAGTGGATTTTGAACAAAGCCTTTCCATTCAGGTAAGGCAAGAGTATCATGTGGCTTATACTCCATCTTGCTGGGGCAAGTCTTCATTCTCTTCTCTCGTTCCTCGCCTTTCAGACTTTGAGCTGGAGAGACATATCGATCACCAACAAAGTGGATGCAGTCACAGTTGTCTGGGATACCACTAAGAAGCTGCTTCAGGTATTTTTCTTGCAGTTCATGGAAGGTGCTGCAACCAAGATGTTGGTGAGGCTGGATGAATGCCATGGCATCAATCACCATTACAACAGGCTTGTCGAATGGTGGCAATCTGTCCACTTCACACCATGAACTGCCAAGGGATGTCTTGATTGCAGCCAAGTAGTCAGCCTTATTCCCTTTTCGCATGGCATAACCTTGGGCAAGGGATGGATCTGGCTCAAACAGGGAGGCTGGGCAACTTGTCCACTCATGACCGAAGACTTCTACCTTCTTGTCTTAATCCAAGTCCTGCAGAAAGTACAGGTTTCGGACAACAGCACTCTCTTCCTCGTAGACCTTCTTGGCTTTGAGCGCCATGGACATTGGATTTTTTGTCTTTGCTGCAAATGTGGCAAGTTTAATTGGGGCTATTTTCTCACTGTCTGTTCTTCTTGCTGCAGCCAGTGCCTCCAATCCTTTTTCACGGGCGTACACCATGTCTGTAGATGCAGATTGTGGCCAGTTAAAATGTTAAGCAGCTCCTGTTCTTCACATATGAAGGGATTGATCATCTGGTTTTTGACTACATCTGTTATTTTCAGAACAGTTTCTGTGTCCTTGGCTTTTGGAGTCTTCATGGTGTTTGGTGTCCAGATGTACCATAGCCTTTGTCTGCCGCTGTCAGACACGGAAGAGCGCGCAATTATTTCTCCATAGCTGCTGCTGACTGATGCCAGTGAAGAGTTTTGTTTTGGCATCACGGTTGTATGTTTTCTCAAGTGCCATGTCTGTCCAGACACCATTGAAACGACCTTCAGTTTGATACACAGTAAACTTCCCATCCTTGAATTCTCTATGGATGTCCGGAGCCAGTGTAGGTAGGCTTCTCATGGCTTCCAGATAGTGGGGCAGGCAGGATACATATACTTGTAGTGGCCAGCAGCCAAAAGGAGGTACTTTACCTGGGATGTGCTATATCCATCCAAAGTATCTTCTGTGTCCATGTGTTAAACAGCAGTCCAGAAAAGGAGTCCAGAAAACCCTCTCTTCATATAGTGACAAAATGCCCTCATTTATTTACATGCTGTGTAGGTGTGATTATTAGCACAGGTGCAATCAATTTCAGTGCTGAACAAGGAGAGAAGAGGAGACAGCTAGAGGCCAGAAACAGCTTAAAATGTGTATTGCCTTTAGTTTTTTTTAAACTAAAGTTATCAAAATATTAGCTGATATATATTTGAAAAGAATAAGTCATTGACTGATGTCATGACCCATGGCACACGTTTCTTTTGTGGGGGTACAGGTGTTTTCAAGAAGAAAAAAAAGGCTCTGGGAATTTTGAGCATAAGGGTAATAAAGTCACCACAGTTCCTTTAATTTAGGGTTTATTTTAATATTTATTTTTGTGGAATGACTATAAAGATTGATGAAAAGAATGAGACATTGGCTGATGTCATAACCTATGGCAAAGTTGATTACTATTGAAGTAAAGATGAAAGTATTGGGGAAAATGCAAAAAACGGGTGCATTTTTGGTACCAAAAATGTCTATAAATCATTTGGAAAGGCTTTGTGAGTGTATTTCTGGACTTGGTGTTGTTCACATATGTGTTCTGTGTACCTGGGAATCACTTATTGACAGCCTACACAACCTACTGAGCACTTTAAGAAAATAAACCTAGTTTTTTACAATAGGCGAAAATTTAAAAAAATAAAGGCTTCATTATACAAAAATGGCAATAACTTTTTTTCGCAGTGTTTCCGGCAGAGCAGGCCTCTCATTCTGTGGACTTAAATGACCAAATTAATAGAAAAAACACACAAAAAAAGTATAGCATGACATCACAGGTCCTCTCAAATTTTCGGTGACTGGATCCCCGACTATAGTGATTTGATCATTGATGAACGAATCATAAACATAATGGATGCTTGCTTGCATGTGTGCTGGTATGTGTTGGCGACGCACGCCGCGGTCCCGTCCTCCCGACCCCCGAAAATGATCAAGCTTTTATCTGAACTGTCAAAACCTGTCTAAGCACTTATTTAAATGGTGAATGATTAAGCCCCTTATGCCTATAGCCTGCTAGTACTTACTACAAATAGGCAAGCTGTATGCTTGTCATTGTCACTTGGAAATAAAGGCGTGCAGTCCATTTATGCCCTTTTTTTAAATAATATCATAATCACATATGCCGCATCACCGCATGCGCTCCAAAATCATCTCACAAGTGTGCTCGCATAACAAGGCCAGTAAAGCACTGTTTGATTAAGCACAAACGAATACATTGTAAACATGTTATATTGTTTTTAATTGCGCGATTTTAATTACTTGTAAAGTTGGAAATCTCTCTTTTGTTTTTTACATGCACATACCGTTTTATATTAACATTTTAGGAGTGAAAACATATGTTTAAATGCCTGTGACAGCCTCTCAGCTGGTCAAACAATGCTGCTCCGCTGTTCTACGACAGAAAAACAGGTAGATAGATCTTTATTTGTCATTGCTTACATGAAACAACGAAATTCAGTTTAGAGCTTCACCTTCACCACTGGCATCAAATAAATATCCATACTGTACAGTAACCCAAGTGCAATAGTGCTGGTGCAATGTAATAGTGCAAAGTTCAGTGCAAGTCCAAGTCCATTTTCCAGTACCCTTTAGTTTAATACTATAGAGGGGGGGCTCAGGGATGGGGGGGCAGGTTGTTCATTCAGCAGCCTGACAGCCTGTGGGTAAAGGCTGTTGGACAGTCTGTTGGTTCTGGACCAGATGGATCGGTATCTTCTACCAGAGGGCAGACGTTGGAAAAGATGGTGTGCTGGGTGGAACTGGTCCTGTAGGATGTTATGTGTGTGGCGTAGGCAGCGGGAGGTGAAGACTGTGGAGATAACTGGGAGACTGGTCCCAATGATCCTCCCTGCAGCCTTGACCACTCTGTGGATGGCCTCCTTGTCTGCCCTGGTGCAGCTGGTAAACCACACCAGTAGCCCATAGGTGAGCACACTCTCTACTGCACAGTGGTAGAAATTAATTAACAGAGCCTGTGGAAGTCCTGCCCATTTCAGTTTCCTTAGAAAGAAGAGGCGTTGTTGTGCCTTCCCTACGGCAGAAGTGATGTTGGTCCTCAAGGACAGGTCGTCGGCCACAGTCAAGCCCAGGAACTTGAAGTTCGAAACCCTCTCCACCTCCTCATTTTCGATGAAGAGTGGGGAGTGGCTGAGATGACCGGACCTGCGGAAATCAATGATAACCTCCTTTGTCTTTGATGTGTTTAAAGCCAAGTTGTTATTTCCGCACCATGCCAATTAGTGCACTATTAGGCCCTCATTTATCAACCGTGCGTACGCCAAAATATGGGCGCACGCCGAAATTACCGACATTTTCGGCATTTAACATTTCCGGCAAAGCTTGAAATTGAACTTGAGTAGGACAAATAGTCACGTCTACTCTTCAGCTGGCGTACGCTGTTTTTCTGTTTTACACAAGCGGAGCAGCCTTGTCTGAACTGCTGAGAGGCTGTCACAGGCATCTAAACATATATGTATTCACTCCTAAAATGTTTATATAAAAGGTATGTATAATGTATATGGGCTACATGTAAAAAATAAATAAATAAAAATGTTAAGGAATACATGTGTCATATGAAATTAGTAGGAGATAAAATCGCGCAATTAAAAACAATGTTGCAAGAGATGCTTAAGCCATTTAAACAGTGTTTTGCATGAGCGCATACATGCGAGGATTTGGGCTGTCTGTGCTGAAATATTTCCATGACGGGACGTTGGAGAGTATAGTGCAGCAGTCCCAACGTGGTATAGCCTACTGTAGCCTAATCTACAGCATGAAGGCCGATGTCTTTCTTACGGTATGTGCAATATAATAAACCCGACGCGTCGCTCAATGCCAAATGTACCGTGCCAGGCTCCCAGCGCAAGTGGGAACTGCATCGGAGATATATAGGTATAATATATTACAAGGGAAGGGAAACGAAGCGAGAGGAGAAACAGACAGCTTTATTTAATGTGTCATGTAGGTGCGTGCATGCGTGCGTGGACATGACAGCAAGGCAAGCGAGGTGAGAGGGAACAGACAGGGTAGGCCTACAACTTTATTTAATTCATGCAGGTGTTCATTGTTTATTTATTTAACAACACACCAGTTAGTTGGGCTTGCAAGTTGCGTGTGCGTGCAGCTTGTGTGCGTCTGTGTGTGTGTGTATGAGAGAGGGGGGTGAGGCGGGCAGAAAGGCACGGTAACCATGGTTTCCAGATCGTATAGCAGTGGTTCAGGTCGCAAAAACGAGGGCGAGGCTTGATTTCTTAGGGCGTGCCAGATCAAATTCAGCCGTGACATTTATTAACGTGAGAACGAAATTAAGGAAGGATCAGCTGTTTGCGATCACTTTATAAATGCCGTGGAGACGTGGGTGTACTACGAAACCTGCACTCGAATTTGTGGCAGATTTTACACTTGATTGATAAATGAGGGCCTTAGTGCCTATACTCTTTCTTTATTGCTCATTTCTGACTGTGATTTTATAGAGCACACTGTGCATTAGTGCACTACTGGCTACTAGTGGCTGCCTTCATTCAGCGACTAGTTTGCCTGCCCGCCCGTTGGCCACGGACAGAACACGGGACTCTGTATCAAAGACTGTCAGAAAAACTGTTCATGTGCAGCAGTGGAGACAAGATGCAGCAGGATGAATAGTTGAATACATGATGATGATTAATTCTTTATTTAAGTGTCATGCTTCCGAAGAAGCCCGGCCCATCTGGACTTACAGGACACTATTTACAGTTTACATAAACAATTACAATTACAATTACAATAAACCGACATGATAGTTTGCAAACAATGATCGAGTGAATACCAAACTGATACTCCAGATCCTTACAAGGCAGATTATATAATATACAACATAAAATAAAATACCATAAAATAGAATACACCATTAGGCCTGTGACAGGAGACACATGTACCTACTTGAAGAGCTGGGATTGTCTTCTACTCCAGGCTCTAGAAACAAACTGGGCTGTCCTAAATACTTCATAATGAAATAACCAGTCTAACTTCTGACCATCATCTTCCCAGAATAGATCAGGATTTCTTTGTTGCATTGCCTCAAACAGTGGAACCCTCAAATCATTATACAGCGTACAATAAAACATAAATTTTAATAAATTTTCCACATCATTTAGGTTGAGAAATGAAATGAGGGGCTAGCGCCACTCAACAAAATTCAATATCAACAATAAGAAAAACATATCATTCATTACATGAAAAAACTAGAACTGCACGCTGTCGAGTGCGCAAGCAGAGCGTGCAAGTACTACCGACCGCTACAAACTCATCACTGCGCAAAAAGCATGGAATACGCATGTGTATATTACAGGAAACTCCTGTAATATTCACACATGGGTCCCACACATCGTGATTGCGAACGCAATGAGCACTAACTATGAGACCCTGCAGATCATGTCTGTGTGTCTGTCTGTCCCGCTGTGACACCACCCGCCCGCCACCAGAGGGCGCAGCTGTAGCACACACACACACACACACACACACACACACACACATACAGTAGAAAACTTAAAGAAATTACTAACTAAAAAGAAAAAAAAGGTACGTAATTTATTCTAATTGTTGCAATTTACGAGCTGCGTTCGCTTCCCGCGTTTGCGCGTCTTACTTGTGTGTAATGTCCGAGTGGATCCGAGAAGACCCGTAGACTACTGTGTGTGTGAAATGTCTGTGATTTTTTGTTGTTGCAAATGTTAATAAAATATTCATTCAGTGTGTGATTGTGTGCCAGTCTGACTGAGGCTATATAGCCTACTCTTTTTTTCTCACTCACACCCTCTACTGCAGCGCGTAGTCTCTCTCTGTCTGTCTGTGTCTCTCTCTCTTTCTCTCTCTCGCGCTTTAATCACATTTATGTCTGCCTGGCTGGGTTGTGTCTCTCGGAATGTCGGAAATAATCGGGTTTGGTTTAACTATTTGAAAATATTTTCGGAACGGGTCGGGATCAGTAACATGTTGCAGATTAATTTCGGAACATTTTCTTTTGACCAGTGAAGAGCTCTAGTGTGGACACTGGTGTGTTTTCAGGGAAGATGATGAAGTAAAACTCTTGTCACAATATTTACATTGGAAAGGTTTTTCTCCAGTGTGGACACGAAGGTGTGTCTTCAGGGAACCTGACAGGCTGAAACTCTTGTTACAATGTTTACATTGGAAAGGTTTTTCTCCAGTGTGGACACTCTGGTGTCTCTTCAGGGAACCTGACTTAATGAAACTCTTGTCACAATGTTTACATTGGAAAGGTTTTTCTCCAGTGTGGACATGAAGGTGTGTCTTTAGGGAACCTGACACTCTGAAACTCTTGTTACAATGTTTACATTGGAAAGGTTTTTCTCCAGTGTGGACACGAAGGTGTGCTTTCAGGTTACCTGACTCGCTGAAACTCTTGTCACAATATTTACATTGGAAAGGTTTTTCTCCAGTGTGGACACTCTGGTGTCTCTTCAGGGAACCTGACTTAATGAAACTCTTGTCACAATGTTTACATTGGAAAGGTTTTTCTCCAGTGTGGACACGAAGGTGTGTCTTCAGGGAACTTGAATGACTGAAACTCTTGTCACAATGTTTACATTGGAAAGGATTTTCTCCAGTGTGGACATGCTGGTGTATTAGCAGTTGGTGTGTTTTCAGGGAAGATGATGAAGTAAAACTCTTGGCACAATGTTTACATTGGAAAGGTTTTTCTCCAGTGTGGACACGAAGGTGTGCTTTCAGGTTACCTGACTCGCTGAAACTCTTGTCACAATATTTACATTGGAAAGGTTTTTCTCCAGTGTGGACACGAAGGTGTGTCTTCAGGGAACCTGAGCGGCTGAAACTCTTGTAACAGCGTTTACACTGGAAAGGTTTTTCTCCAGTGTGGACACTCTGGTGTCTCTTCAGGGAACCTGACACTCTGAAACTCTTGTTACAATGTTTACATTGGAAAGGTTTTTCTCCAGTGTGGACACGAAGGTGTGTCTTCAGGGAACTTGAATGACTGAAACTCTTGTCACAATGTTTACATTGGAAAGGATTTTCTCCAGTGTGGACATGCTGGTGTATTAGCAGTTGGTGTGTTTTCAGGGAAGATGATGAAGTAAAACTCTTGGCACAATGTTTACATTGGAAAGGTTTTACACTTGTGTGGACATGCTGGTGTATTAGCAGTTCACCTGACTGTCTGAAACTCTTGTTACAATAGTAACATTGCCATTGGAAAGGTTTTTCTCCAGTATGGACACACTGGTGCTTCTCCAGGGAACCTGAGTCACTGAAATTCTTGTCACGGCGTTCGTCATCATCGTCCTCACTGGTGTCCTCCCAATCATCACTGTCTTCAGTGACTTCAGTGTCAGATTTAGGTTCAACTTCAACTTCAGAGCAGTGGGAAGATATGTCTTTTTCATCATCATCATCATCATCATCTTCTTCAGCTTTCACTTCTAGCATTGTCAACATTGACCCAGCAGGTTCCTCTGGTCTTTGAAGTAGCTCTTCCTGTTCCTGTTTAAGTTCCTCCTGTTTCTCTTTAATTTGTGGAGGCTCTGGTTCTTCCTGGAGCAGACTAGAGCTCCTCTCCTGTTCAGGGGAAACCTCCTCTTTACACACAACCATGTGCAGGATGTCTAGGAGCAGAAACATAACATGATGGTCAACACTGGATTCCTAAAATTTAAATCCATTCTTCTTCCATGTTCCATGTACAAAAGGGGCTAACCTACCAAGATAAGATTGACTAAACCGTTATTACCTACAGGTTACTACAGTTCTGAAAGTTTTAGCAAGATTTTAGCAAAATACGAAAAGAAAATCATGTGAAGTAATATATTTACTTTAACACCAAAATTAATAATGTTACAGCAAATATTTCATTTGAAACATGAAATTCTGAAACAATTTAAATTAAAGCTGCAAGCAGCGATGCAAGTTACAGGCAAATATCAGAAAATCAGAACTGGGAGCAGAGCTAAGTAATGACTCAAATGGTTCAAATGAGCCTGGGCACCATTTCATTTAGGGTATATGATCCTGTCGGGAGCGGATGATATCATTACGTCATGTTGTAGTATTGTTTTATAATCGAGTTAGTTCAAAGGTTATGGCAAATGTTAGAAACTATAACCTATTGACCAATCAGAAGAGGGGGCGGGGAAAGTTTCACCAATGAAAGACAAGGACTCTGAACCAAGTCTTGACACCCCCCACTATCGAATATCGACCAATCAGAAGAAGGGGCCATTCTTCAGAAGAGCCAGAACCGGCGACGGTCACGGTAGACGACATCAATGTTAAAATATTTAAACTTTTTACCGGTCTGTGCCGTCCAGTAGGTTTTGCTGTTTGCCGTCTACGGCTTGCCTGATTCCATGTGAATGCAGCATAAGTTACACCAATGAAGGTCAATGACTCAAAACCAAGTCCGATGACACCAACCACCATGACAAACCATTGAAAAGTTATAGCAAAAAATATGAACTTTCAAGTATCGACCAGCTGTTATTTTCACTTCCTGTTTGGTGTTGAGGTTTGACGTTTCGCCACGGTCACGCCATGTTACGAAAACTCATGATTTTGATAACTTTATCGTTACGATCTTTTGTGTATGCTGAGCAAGTTTTAAGCGGAACGGACCCTATTGCTAGGAGGACTTTGTAAAAGTGTGACCCGTGGAAATGGCATAAATTGCGCTAAAATGCAACAATAAATTGAAAATAGACGACTTCCTGTCCCGTTTAGGTCATGGCGCTAAGAGACTTTTTTGGAAGTCGGGACATGATACAGGTGTGTACCAATTTCCGTATATGTAGGTATTGTGGGGCTTGAGGCACAAAGTTTTGTAGGGGGCGCTATTGAGCCATTAGGTCACGCCTATTTTTGAGATCTTTGAGTATGTTTAGCGCCTCCAACGCAATTCATTTGTGGGAATCAACAAACAAGCAATAATCACTGCGATTTCAATAGGGCTTCGGCTTCGCACTACTGTGCATTGCTCGGGCCCTAAAAAAAATACTTCACACCCGAGCTCTGATTTGGAAGTAAATTAGTCATGCCACTCAGTGCATGACGTTATGAAACAGAACAATTAAAGCTTGAAATGTGGACCGATAGTAGCTTAACAATCTATGTAAAAGATTCAGCTTCCAACAACAACAACACAAGATGCTAACTTAAGTTGTGATCATCAAAAAAAGAAAGAAAAGGAAAAACATCCCCTCGTCCCATACGCACAGCTGGCCATGGAGAGTTGACGACGCGGTCGCGTTCTCTCTCACTCTATCGCCTGTAGTCAATTAAACATCGTTAAGCTTCCCAACGTCTTTAACAAACTACACTACAACTACAACAGAACATTTTGATTCCCTATACAGAGCTTAAAATTAACGGAAACAACTGTGTGGCAGTGAGTGACAAACTGTGACATGAGGTATTTATTTGTAATGCAGACACAGGCCTGTACTTCTGTGTCTGAATGGGAAAGTCTTATTTATTTATTTTTGCTTTTTAATTGTCATAATAATAATTATATATATATAATTATTATATATAATTATATATATATATATATATATATATATATATATATATATATGTAGTGACTTTTAAGAACTAAAACCCTGGGGTATTAGGTATTTATTGGTATTTGGTATTTGTTATTGTATTATTTTCACACACATTTTGGAATTTACATGATTGACTGTTGATTTAAGTTTTTATTATTAGCTTTGGTGTATGAATAAACACACCAATATAGTTAAAGTACTGTTGTCTGTGAATTCATATTTTGGTCAATTCCCTGATTGTGTTCAGGGTGGGGGCTCAAGAGTAAATAGTAACCACGTGGAGGGTGGAGGTAGTACTTGCTTTAGGCCTGTCTGTGCATGGGCAGGGCATCAGTATTATATTCATATAATTAGACTGGATATTGTGATTTTACATATTGTAATTGGCATAAGTGTTCTTTTCCTGTTTTTTGAGTGGTGCAACTGCAACCACTATAGACAGCTATGTGTGTGTCCCTGTATCCGAGCACTGAAATAGCATAATTATTGGCACAACCAAGTGTCACTGTTGTGCAGCCTAACACACAGAGGCCAGGGAGGAGAGCTTGTACAGTACAGTACAGTACAGTACAGTACAGTACAGTACAGTACAGTACAGTACAGTACAGTACAGTACAGTACAGTACAGTACAGTACAGTACAGTACAGCCTGAGCCCAAGTACAGTAAAGTACTCGGCCTGAACAAAAATCAATTTTTTGAGATAAAAAAATCCGTATCGTAACAAATATGCTATATCGTGAGTATATCGTTATCGTGATTTTAAAAAATCTATATCGTGATATGAGATTTTGTCATATCGCCCAGCCCTACTACAGAACAGAAAATATTAAAGAAAGGAAAAGCAAAAGAAACTTACTGAGTTGTGGCTGGTCTTCAGCATCCTGTTTATTAGAAACATCTTCTGCTTCCTGTTTAATAGAAACGTCTTCAGCTTCCTGTTGAATAGAAACGTCCCTGGCTGAGTCTGGAGAGTTCATCTTCACCTGGGAGTGATGCATCATGGGTATTGGAGTTCTTATGAGTCTGGATAGTTCATCTTTACCTGCAGTCTGGACTCCGGTCTGAAATCAAGTGAATAAGGAAGGACTTTAATAACTGGAGACCTATAGTCTGTGGAGTGGGAAATGTGTTATATACGTAGTTTTTATTGGCCTAAAATATTGCCTATATACTCACATAATACTACATACTCACACTTGACTGTCTGTATTGAGCGATTTCTTTTATAGGAGTTTATGTGACCATACCATTACCTATATACGGCAAAAATGTAAAAATGTCATCATGCTTTAAGTAGCATGTGACGTGTCAAACTAGGAAGTTTTCATGATACTGAATCCATTCCAAGCATTAGTTTTGCACAAAAAAACACTCCTTGGGCTACAAACCAGAAGAAACACACTTAACTTATGGTGTAAAGTGAATAAGGTGAATAAATTAAAGTAACCAATATTTTTTTTATGTTCTGCCTCAGTTCGAGCAGCAGGGAGCGTATAGTACAACCATTTCTGTGAGCGTAAATTGTAACAAGTAGAGATGGGAGATCATAATTATTTGATCACATAGCCAGCCTGTATTTGACCTCTGTGAGGAGAGTGATCCTATATTCTATATTCAAACGTTATTAGCAGTCTCAGGTCCATAGAGATACATACACACACGGGGTTACATACAATAAATAAAATCATAAAAGAATGTAAACCAAATACACAATATATAACTTTACCCACAGGCAGAACATACAGGCATTTTAGCCAGTGTACCCTTAAACTTGATGTATAACGTGAACAGCTCACCGAAGGGCTTGAAAGCGCCACAATGATACCATTTGTCGATCCAGCCTTTGCATAAACTTAAACATTACAATTCTTAGGAGTGCTTTAAAAGTCCTCACTCCAGCAGTGACAAACTGCTCTCTGGGTCATAAGGAGTGTTCTCATGGCATCATTATATGAATTTTGCGACCTGTTGTAAACCAGCACTACTGGGACTGAGGACCACCAGGTCATCTGCATACATCAGATGGTTTACTAGTGTTTCTCCGACCATGCACCCTGTGTTACAGGTTCTCAGTTGAGCAGACAAGCAATCCATATATAAATTAAATAAGATAGGGGATACAATTCCCCCTTGGCTGACGCCATTGCTTACACCAAATGGAGCTGATATACTCCAATTAATTACTATTTTAATTCAGGATTCCAACAAATATATATATATTAAAAAGTATATATTTTGAAGCATGCCATTTAACAACTAGAACTGCACTCTGCCGAGTGCCTACTTGCACGTTGCACACAAGTAGGCCGCGCAGAGCGACCGCTACGAACTTTCAAATCTCAGCCTCTCTGTAAAACAGAGATTAACTAGAAAAAGTGCCCTTCTGGGCACAGGTCTCCACCAGGATGCTTGTTGTAGCGCCACCATCAGGCTGTTAAACTGTCAAGTGGCATTTCTTCCTCAGCCTAGTGGGAATATGCGTGCACAGTTTCATCGCAATCGGACGCTGCGTTGAGGAGTTGTGGCGATTTGTACAAAGCGGGCTGCTCCTGAAAACTGTAGGAGCCAATCGTGGCCAATCAGGATGGAATATGAGAAATCAAACAAACCTGTCTTGATCACATGACTATGGAGATCATGTGTACCGATTTGCGTGAAATTTGGATAAAATCTGAAGGAGTAATAATAGAAAATGTGTTTTACATATGTCGGCCTCCTGGTGGCGCTATAAAGAGCAGATGTGAAAAATTCCAGACAAAGGTTTTTCCTTGGCCTCTAGGGAGTTGGCATACAAAGTTATCCACAGATCCGTGCAGTTAGAGGTAAAAACACTTTTCGGCCAGTTATAGCGCCGCCTTGAGGCTGAGTTGAAATTGTTCATGTGGCATTTCGTCCTCGGCCTAGTGGGAATGTGGGTGCACAATTTCACGGAAATCACGCGATGTGTTCATGATTTGCAGCATTTTGTTTGAAACTGAGCACTCCTGTGAACTTTGGAAGCCAATGTTAACCAATCAGGATGGAGTGTGAGAAATCTGAAAGAGGGGTTTCGTTGAATGGCTCTAGAGAGACTGTGCGTGATGTTTGGACCAAATCTGTAGGTGTACTGTGCAAAAACTTGTTTTGCACAAAGCGGCCTCCTGGTGGCGCTATAACAGGCCGTTCTGGAAAGTTTGGGGCAGAGGTTCATCGTTGGCATCCAGGGAGTGTGTGTGCAAAGTTTGGCATCGACCGGGTTAACAGTGGCCGAGATCAGCTGCTCACGGACACACGGACGGACGGACACACGGACGGACGGAGTGCAAAACATACTCTCCCCCCATGCCTTCGGCCTGGTGGAGACAATTACGAAAGTAATTACGATATGTTTAAATATTGGTTGGGTAACAGGTACTATATGTATGTATACATGTATGTAAGTTGAAAGTACTAGTGTATACTGTGGTCGGCTGGCTTTTTTATGTACGTATGCTTGGTTGGTATCAACGTCCATTATATACAGTATATACCTCCCAAGCACACGTGCATACGTCCCAACACGACCACAATACTTGCACTTGCTGCTACGAACTTTCAAATCTCAGCCTCTCTGTAAAACATTGAAATTAAATACTAAAGTCGAGTTATAACTGGCTGTCAATGGTGACGTAATTACTATATGTTTCAATATTGTTTGGGTAACAGGTAACGTATGTATGTACTTGCGCGCTCTGCTTGCGCAAGTAATGATGCTCTTTGTTTTGTCTTGTTTTTGAGCCCCTCCTATATTCAGCTATTAGTGTAGATGTCTGTCCTACACAAACATTAAATTCCCATTGACAATGAATGGAGAATTCTAGTCATGTGTCTGAGCAAATCGCCTTTTTGACCAGTTTTGTCCTACACAAACATTAAATTCCCATTCATGAATGGAAAAGTTTGCGTCATAGTGTCTGAGCAAATAGGCATAGTATCTATTTAATGTCATGATGATGTACGATTATAAGAGCGCCCCTAACTTCACATGGGTGTGATTTTGTCATGAATACCCTCTTTTGCCGCTCCCTAAAAGCTCAGTGAGATGTTTAGTTCAGATCTAGCCCAGATGTGAAAAGAGGAGCAGTGCTTAAATGTGACCACCTCTCGCTAATATATACGTCATAGGTGTATATATTCAACTTAAAACGAGCTAAAGGCTAAGGATGCATGCGCACAAACATGTGACGTTACACATCGTAGTCCATTTTGAATCAACATTTGACATTTCATGGCATATATTAGCCTATCATAATTGTTACTCACTAGTTAGTGGTATACTATTATTTTCTTTCTGGAAGAAACCTCATAACTCCATTTTTGATGTTTATATTATATTTAATATAAATCAGTGCTATTGAACACCATATTTATATTTTTTATGTTCATACATAATTTCCATGCATACGTATTATGTTGTTGTTGCTTGTTTTTTTTTGTTTATTTGTGAGAAATCCAGTACTGATCATAAAAATAAAAAACATGTGGTACGCTGGGCCGTTTATGTCGAGCCAGACATAAAGTAGCTCATAACATGTCTATGGTGGATTTTTATGAACCAAACACTTGCAGATAGAAAGAGCATCATTCAAGCTTTTCGTACAGCTGCAATGTTAGTGAGTTTGACATAATTTAATACAATTAGATAGGACTTTGTCTGTTTGGATCATGTATGGGCGTTCAATGGCAAATTGCGGCTAGTTTCCCCCCTGCCATTAACTTGTGGAAATTAGATGACAGCCGTGTGCATATGGTCTATTGAGTATTCAAACATGAGTATTCTGAACATTTTGAGCATCTCAGAAAATCTGTCGCACAAACATTAGAAGATATAGCCATGTTTGAAGTATAGCTGTCTGCCTGTCTGGTGTGGTCATGACTCATTTCCAGGTATTTCGCCCCGGGATAGAGAATTTTTCACAGTTCCTAAAGTTGTTCGCAGCGGATATTACCCAAGAACAGTTGAGATATTCTCCGCTAAATGAAGTGCATACATATCTTAGCCAGGTCCTGGAGTATCTCCAACTCAGCAGAGCAGGTAGCCCTCCAAGCAGAACCCAAATGTTACTGAAGTTTCTGACATTTGTTAGACCCAGTGCATTGGGTCCTGTTGCAGCCCTATACTGCCACCTGGGACGCAGCCATTCATAAAACATAAACAACATGGATAACGCCTGTCTGCGCTCTTTGACGACAATCTTTCGTGTGAGAGAATATGTGAAGTATAAGTACCCATACATGCCGCTGCGAATATCTCCTGTGGCGCGGAAGCCGTTAAGTATTTTTAATCTTTGTTTGACCGATTTGGTCGCTTTGATTCTTCTCTTCCTTCCTTGTTTATTGACACCTCATTGTACCGCTTATCTGGCTAACTAGTGGCGCTATAGCTATGACAGAGCAGATCAGAGGCAGGGACGTAGCCGGCACAAGCCAACCGCACACCGGGAGGCGGTACAATAAACGGTAAACAAACAAGAAGAAATAAAGCGACCAAATCGGTCAAACAAAGATTAAAAATACTTAACGGCTTCCGCGCCACAGGAGACATTCGCAGCGGGATGTATAGGTACTTAAAGTTCCCGAATTCAGAATAACGCAAACAAAAAAAGGACGTCTAACGCCACAGATTCGATCTCAGAGAGCATGTTTATCATCGCGTCCCAGAATTCCCATACGAAAATATAGTTATGAACAGGGACCCTACAATAAAGCGACATCAACATTTCAGAAAAGCTTTATGTAGGGTTCCGACTCGGCTACAGAGCAGGCAGGCAACAAAAATAGATCTATAGCTCCCTTTGGAGGAGCGACTTAATATCATTATACTGCTGCTAGAATTAACTACTGCTAGTTTAGGATCACATTATAACAAAACAAGTTACAATATTATTACTGCTGCTAGTATTAAACTACTGCTTAATGTTTAGGATCACATTACCGGTATAACAAACAAGCAGATATGAGAGAAATACTCGTCATGTTGTTCCATGAGTCAATAATAATAATAAAGATAGATGTAGTAAAAACAATTGGATCAGTTCCTCTTATCTGCTGTGTTTCAGGGTTGAGCTGCTTAACGACGACACCGTTTTCAAACGAAACCTTTTACTTTTCTTTGTATATTAATTAAAGTGTCAACAAACACTCACACCAACGCTCACAGGGGTGTGCACATGCGCAGTCTAGCGCTGCTGTTGCTGGAAGCGTGCATGGTGCACGTACCATAGACGGTCGCTAGGGAGAGCCATGGTACAGTGTAATACAGTGGAACAGCTATGTACTGTGATCTCATCAAAGTCTAACTTCACTAAATCATTTTAATTTAAATATAAACTTATAGAAACCATTTGATTAATCAAATCTAACAGTTCAAAATGTCTTACACCCACACACATCACACATAGGCCTACACTTATTCTTTATTTTTACATTTATACTTTTCATTTATACTGTCGGTTTCCATTGTTGTATTATTTATGTTGCCAATTATTTAGTTTGATGTTTTATGATTTATTTGTGCAACCCTGAAATGAGTGTCCTTGGCTCTGGTGTGATTAAATCCCACCCTCTGTCTCATGAACCAGTCTCTGCGTTGTGTATTTGACACAGTTAACTATGACACCTTGCGTCTTTTGTCATGTCACGTCACATCACGTCACTCACAATCCCCATACATGGGGAAAGCCCCCATATATGCCCAGGTCTCGTGACATCACTATGACATAGGTCTTGTCACTCGTAGTGACATCACTATGAAATGTGACTTGATGTCACAAATTAAGCCCATATATGGAGATCCCTGATGTCATCAATATTAGTATAGGCCTATGGATATATGTCAGAACCTCTTCTGACAGATCCTTCCCCATCCATCCTCTTCGATGTCTCCCTTTTGACTGATAGCATAGCATTCAGAGTCAAAGTGACTGAATCTGTTTTAGCACAGATGTCGTTCTTGAGCGCAGCCAGGGCAACAGTGAAGGCAGACAGGCTTAGTTGTTCCTCCAGCAGCGACGCCATGTTCTCTCCGCCAGGCACGTGTAGGGTCCGGGTTAGTTTTCTGATCGCCCCCTCTGGGGCGTAGGTTCATTGTACAGTGCCACAATTTAGGATTCAAGTAACAAAAATAATAGTGTATGATATTTTCACAAAAATAAAAGTGCAAAGTAAAGTATGCCTCAAATAAATGAAAAGAAACAGTCACAACCGAGGGAGCTACGCAAACCTGCGACTAACCTCCATGCGCCCCTATCGGCCACCGGAAAGGCACAATACTAATATAATTGTAGTGGAGTAAAAGTAAAAGTATTGACAATTGGAAATAATCGAGGGGCAGCTGCAGCGGACGAGGTAGAGTGGCCGCTTGTTCGATACCAGGCTCCCGCAGAGTTAGTGTCGAAGTGCCCTTGAGCAAGCCTCTCTCTGACTCTGAACCCCTGCTTCCGATGTGCAGGTTGGTGCCTTGCATGGTCTCCTCCACCATCAGTGTATTAATGTGTGTGAATGGATTAATGTAATATGTAAAGCGCCTTGGATAAAGGCACTATAAAAAGGCACCATAAACTATTTTCCACTACTGGCGCACACACACACACACACACACACACACACGAGAGTTGAGTGAGTGAGTAGGGGGGGGCATACGTAACAGGAGGGGGGAACTGGAGAAGAGGTCATGAGGGAACGGGGAAGGCCCATACAGGGCCAAGGACACTAGAGCTGAATTCCAATACCCACTCGGTCACTGGTGACCTGCTGAAATATTGTGTAAACATATTATTGCAGCTTGTTTGTTTATTAGCAGAGGTCTGTTCGTCCCCCTCCCTTTGGGCAGGAGGCTGCCCTAGTATGAAGGCCAGCACCACCAGGAAGAAGAATATAGCTTCTTCCCTGTAGCTGCGAGAATCATGAACTATACCCTTGCACTAGTGAGCTGTGCGATTACACATGAACTGAACTGTGACATATGAACAGTTTCTTTTTTTATGTTGTTTTAGTGCTGCTGCTTTTAACGTGCAATATATCAGTGGGTGCAATTGCTTTTTTTTTGCACATTAGGATTCATGTTGTCATTTGCATGATTTTGTATGAATTTTAGAGAATCCTTATGAAATGTTTAGATGTCTTTTTACCTGACAAGGTAAACAAATGTTGTTCTGTACTTGTATGGAACGATAATAAAACTCCTTGAACCTTCAGTTCAACTTATAGGTATTTAGGCCACGTATTTGAAGACCTCCATGTTAAGTACACAGGATGCTCACATATTTTGGCAGGTCACCAATTTCACTCCAACACCGCTATGCTGAAGTGACCGAGTGTGAGAGAGCGAGTGGCCGAGATTTTGGGTATTGGCATTTGGCTCAACAAGGGGAGAACGGGGAACACTAGCCAGGGAGCGCAGGACTCACACAGGGATGCCTGGGGAAGAACAGGGGACACTAGCCAAGGGACACGCCGTCCCGTGCCTGGTACGACACACTGGGCACGGGCGTGACATACTGGCCATAAGCAGAGGTTGTGATCATGTCGTCATCATCCTTCTATAGGCCAAGTTTACATAATTTTGTTTCCCTTGGGAGAAATAAGTATCGGAAACACAATGCAGTACAAAAACTGTGACACGTACAACCCTCCAACAGTCATTAGGGCTGTACATCACCCTCCAGCATAATAGATAACCTACCTTGTGCAACAAGAGCAACACCTTAGCACCACCTCAAAACCTTGTAGGCCTACCCGGAGGCACCGGTACTATAGCTGCATCAAGCACCTTGAGTGATACCGTAGGTAGGACTTTGTGTGACATTTGTGCCAGGCTTTGCGAGATTCTCAGAGCCGGATCTACCGTTGGGCTAGGGTGTGCTGGAGCCCCCCTTCCCCACAAAAAATAATAATAAATAAAAGTTTCTTTTTTAATGATGAAATTGTAAAGTATTGCAATCCAATTCAAGTGAAATTCATGTTTAGTTATTGTATATTTAGTATTCAGCTCTGCTCCTGCTGTGTTGTGGGGTCTGTGGAAAGCTCTAAAGCCTGCCAAGCACAGCGACTAGTCACTGGTCACCTAACCACCGAAAAACTATGTATGAGCCTTAAGGCCTTAAGACGTTCAGTGACGTCATGTGCGTAATATGCATCATACCGGACCTCCAATTTGAGGTCCGGACTTAACTTCCGCTCACTCGAGCCATTAAGCTATAATTGTACTTCCGGCAGTCTTCCGGGTGCTTCAAAACACCACTGAGCAACTTCCATCGAAATGAATAGCTGGCATGGGGGGCAGGGCTAACGCTCCGGTTCGGTCTCTATCCTTTTATTACTCTATCTATGGACTAGTCTCTGTCTGTCTCTCTCTGGGGCTGGGTAACCCAAAATACACCACAATACCCCCACAATGTTGCTGAAACTAGCAACTTCATTAGTGCACTATTAGTGACTGTACTCTTTCTTTATTGCTCATTTCTGACTTTATAGAGCACATTGTGCATTAGTGCACTACTGGCTACTAGTGGCTGCATTCATTCAGGGACTAGTCTGCCTGCCCGCCCGTTGGCCACGGACAGAACACGGGGCTCTGTATCAAAGACTGTCAGAAAAACTGTTCATGTGCAGCAGTGGAGACAAGATGCAGCAGGATGAATACATGATGATGATTAATTCTTTATTTAAGTGTCATGCTTCCGAAGAAGCCCGGCCCATCTGGACTTACAGGACACTTTTTACAGTTTACATAAACAATTACAATTACAATAAACCGACATGATAGTTTGCAAACAATGATGGAGTGAATACCAAACTGATACTCCAGATCCTTACAAGGCAGATTATATAATATACAACATAAAATAAAATACCATAAAATAGAATACACCATTAGGCCTGTGACAGGAGACACATGTACCTACTTGAAGAGCTGGGATTGTCTTCTACTCCAGGCTCTAGAAACAAACTGGGCTGTCCTAAATACTTCATATGAAATAACCAGTCTAACTTCTGACCATCATCTTCCCAGAATAGATCAGGATTTCTTTGTTGCATTGCCTCAAACAGTGGAACCCTCAAATCATTATACAGCGTACAATAAAACATAAATTTTAATTCATTTTCCACATCATTTAGGTTGAGAAATGAAATGAGGGGCTAGCGCCACTCAACAAAATTCAATATCATCAATAAGAAAAACATATCATTCATTACATGAAAAAACTAGAACTGCACGCTGTCGAGTGCGCAAGCAGAGCGTGCAAGTACTACCGACCACTACAAACTCGTCACTGCACAAAAAGCATGGAATACGGATGTGTATATTACAGGAAACTCCTGTAATATTCACATGGGTCCCACACATCGTGATTGCGAACGCAATGAGCACTAACTATGAGACCCTGCAGATCATGTCTGTGTGTCTGTCTGTCCCGCTGTGACACCACCCGCCCGCCACCAGAGGGCGCAGCTGTAGCACACACACACACACACACAGTAGAAAACTCAAAGAAATTACTAACTAAAAAGAAAAAAAAAGTACGTAATTTATTCTAATTGTTGCAATTTACGAGCTGCGTTCGCTTCCCGCGTTTACGCGTCTTACTTGTGTCTAATGTCCGAGTGGATCCGAGAAGACCCGTAGACTACTGTGTGTGTGAACACTGTTTTCAGTGTGTGATTGTGTGCCAGTCTGACTGAGGCTATATAGCCTACTCTTTTTCTCTGTCCGCTGCATGTGCACTCATGCTCCGCATCGCTGTGGAGCAGAAGAACGGTGAAAAAAGTTCTGTTTAAAGTGTGATCATTTAAGCTGACCTAGGATCAGGTTAGTGTTGCAGCGACACGAACGGCTGTGTTAGGTGTGATGATTATGCTGATTTAGGATCAGCAGCGCAAGACTTACCACAACAATTCAATCCAGGTTTTGCCTTGCTTTGATTTGAATGAAAACACTGGCGTGCAATTATACTTTATATCACGATCACAACAGTTTTGACCTCAACGAGGTGAAAGCAAACAACAAAGCTCAAATCAAATTAATATAAGAAGGATTAAAGCAACCATGACAACTATTGAGTGTCGCGCCTTGTACATGCCGGTACATGCATCTGCATCTGCTAAAACTCTGATGATTGCGTGTAAAAAAACAAATGATCAGTTTGGTTAATTTTAAATGCACGACACGGAGGAGAAGAGACGAGACTCTTTTTTTCTCTCTCACCCTCTACTGCAGCACGCAGTCTCTCTCTGTCTGTCTGTCTGTGTCTCTCTCTCTTTCTCTCTCTCGCGCTTTAATCATATAAAATGGTAATTAGTCAATACGTAATATTATTTCTATATAGTCCACATTTATGTCTGCCTGGCTGGGTCGTGTCTCTCGGAATGTCGGACATAATCGGGTTTGGTTTAACTATTTGAAAATATTTTCGGAACGGGTCGGGATCAGTAACATGTTACAGATTAATTTCGGACCCGTGAAGAGCTCTAGTGTGGACACTGGTGTGTTTTCAGGGAAGATGATGAAGTAAAACTCTTGTCACAATATTTACATTGGAAAGGTTTTTCTCCAGTGTGGACACTCTGGTGTCTCTTCAGGGAACCTGACAGTCTGAAACTCTCGTTACAATGTTTACATTGGAAAGGTTTTTCTCCAGTGTGGATACGAAGGTGTGTCTTCAGGGAACCTGACAGGCTGAAACTCTTGTTACAATGTTTACATTGGAAAGATTTTTTTCCAGTGTGGACACGAAGGTGTGCTTTCAGGTTACCTGACTCACTGAAACTCTTGTCACAATATTTACATTGGAAAGGTTTTTCTCCTGTGTGGACAATCTGGTGTTTTTTCAGGAGAGATGACCAAGTAAAACTCAAGTCACAATGTTTACATTGGAAAGGTTTTTCTCCAGTGTGGACACGAAGGTGTCCCTTCAGGGTAGCTGATAAAGTAAAACTCTTGTCACAATGTTTACATTGGAAAGGTTTTTCTCCAGTGTGGACACGAAGGTGTCCCTTCAGGGTAGCTGATAAAGTAAAACTCTTGTCACAATATTTACATTGGAAAACTTCTCCTGTGTGGACAATCTGGTGTGTTATCAGGGAAGATGACCAAGTAAAACTCAAGTCACAATGTTTACATTGGAAAGGTTTTTCTCCAGTGTGGACACGAAGGTGTCCCTTCAGGGTAGCTGATAAAGTAAAACTCTTGTCACAATGTTTACATTGGAAAGGTTTTACTCCTGTGTGGACATGCTGGTGTATTTCCAGTACACCTGACTTTCTGAAACTCTTGTCACAATGTTTACATTGGAAAGGTCCAGTGTGGACACGAAGGTGTGTCTCCAGGGAACCTGACTGACTGAAACTCTTGTAACAACGTTTACATTGGAAAGGTTTTTCTCCAGTGTGGACACTCTGGTGTCTCTTCAGTTCACCTGACACTCTGAAACTCTTGTTACAATGTTTACATTGGAAAGGTTTTTCTCCAGTGTGGAAACGAAGGTGTGACTTCAGGGAACTTGAATGACTGAGAATCTTGTCACAATATTTACATTGGAAAGATTCTTCTTCAGTGTGGACATGCTGGTGTATTAGCAGTTGGTGTGTTTTCAGGGAAGATGATGAAGTAAAACTCTCGGCACAATGTTTACATTGGAAAGGTTTTACACTTGTGTGGACATGCTGGTGTATTATCAGTTCACCTGACTGTCTGAAACTCTTGTTACAATAGTAACATTGCCATTGGAAAGGTTTTTCTCCAGTCACTTCTAGCATTGTCAACATTGACCCAGCAGGTTCCTCTGGTCTTTGAAGTAGCTCTTCCTGTTCCTGTTTAAGTTCCTCCTGTTTCTCTTTAATTTGTGGAGGCTCTGGTTCTTCCTGGAGCAGACTAGAGCTCCTCTCCTGTTCAGGGGAAACCTCCTCTTTACACACAACCATGTGCAGGATGTCTAGGAGCAGAAACATAACATGATGGTCAACACTGGATTCCTAAAATGTAAATCCATTCTTCTTCCATGTTCCATGTACAAAAGGGGCTAACCTACCAAGATAAGATTGACTAAACCGTTATTACCTACAGGTTACTACAGTTCTGAAAGTTTTAGCAAGATTTTAGCAAAATACGAAAAGAAAATCACATGAAGTAATATATTTACTACACCAAAATGAATAATGTTACAGCAAATATTTCATTTGAAACATGAAATTCTGAAACAATTTAAATTAAAGCTGCAAGCAGCGATGCAAGTTACAGGCAAATATCAGAAAATCAGAACTGGGAGCAGAGCTAAGTAATGACTCAAATGGGTCCAATGAGCCTGGGCACCATTTCATTTAGGGTATATGAACCTGTCGGGAGCGGATGATATCATTACGTCATGTTGTAGTATTGTTTTATAGTCGAGTTAGTTCAAAGGTTATGGCAAATATTAGAAACTATAACATATTGACCAATCAGAAGAGGGGACGGGGCAAGTTTCAGGCAAGTGGTAGACGGTAGATGTCATGTCATTATAGTGGACTGGAACAGGACGGAACAGGACGGCACGGCAGCCAGAACCGGCGACGGTCACGGTAGACGACATCAATGTTAAAATATTTAAACTTTTTACCGTTCTGTGCCGTCCAGTAGGTTTTGCTGTTTGCCGTCTACCGCTTGCCTGATTCCATGTGAATATTTTACACCAATGAAGGTCAAGGACTCAAAACCAAGTCCGATGACACCAACCACCATGACAAACCATTGAAAAGGTATAGCAAAAAATATGAACTTTCAAGTATCGACCAGCTGTTATTTTCACTTCCTGTTTGGTGTTGAGGTTTGACGTTTCGCCACGGTCACGCCATCTTACGAAAACTCACGATTTTGATAACTTTATCGTTACGATCTTTTGTGTATGCTGAGCAAGTTTTAAGCTGAACGGACCCTATTGCTAGGAGGACTTTGTTAAAGTGTGACCCGTGGAAATGGCGCTAAAATGCAACAATAAATTGAAAATGGACGACTTCCTGTTCCGTTTAGGTCTTGGCGCTAAGAGACCTTTTTGGAAGTCGGGACATGATACAGGTGTGTACCAATTTTCGTATATGTAGGTATTGTGGGGCTTGAAGCACAAAGTAGGGGGCGCTATTGAGCCATTAGGTGACGCCTCTTTTTGAGATCTTTGAGTATGTTTAGCGCCTCCAACGCAATTCATTTGTGGGAATCAACAAACAAACAATAATCACTGCGATTTCAATAGGGCTTCGGCTTCGCACTACTGTGCATTGCTCGGGCCCTAAAAATGATACTTCACACCCGAGCTCTGATTTGGAAGTAAATTAGTCATGCCACTCAGTGCATGACGTTATGAAACAGAACAATTAAAGCTTGAAATGTGGACCGATAGTAGCTTAACAATCTATGTAAAAGATGTCGACTGCATAGCTCTGTACGTCTGTAAATGTCTGCCTGTGTGTAAATGGGTCTGCGAGTCTGTGAATCTGTCTGCCTGTGTGTCTGGGCGTCTGTAAATGGGTCCGAGTGTGTGAATCTGTCTACCTGTGTGTCTGGGGCAAATTTCACAAACTACTGTAGCTATCAAATCTCACAATCTGCTGTAGCGATCAAATCTCACAAACTGATGTAGCGATCAGCGCCAATTTTCTCTTGTTCACACTGCCAGTAGGAAGAAAGTATTTTTCCACACCTGATAGAAATTGCGTTGCACATAATGTTTCAGTTTTGTAAAGAGTAAGAAAGTGCAGACACTAAGCTTGCAAATACTTGTTTGAAAGTTGTTAACAGTTAGTCCGCCATTGCCGTTGCTGCAATAATATACAGTATATATATTATATATATATATTTGTATGACCAAGTTGTCCACATCGTTTCTTCAGGAACAATATTTTATAGTTTGCCATTGTAAGTCCAGTGAAAATAAGACATTGTGGCAGCCCTACAGAATAGGGCTGGGCGATATGACGATATATATCGTATATACGATAGAAAATGTCTATCGTGAAAATTCTTCTATATCGTTTATATCGTTGTGTCGCAAAACAAGCGTTACGGCAGTATTTTACGTCACAGCGCCCAGCCACGCTGTGCTGTTATTTCATAACAAACATGAAGGGAGATGATGGCTGACGAGATTCAGAGCGGAGTAACACTAAAGTAACCGGCCATTCACTGTTATAAAAGCAGGTTTCATGTTGGGTCAAATTGATAAACTGCGTGAGCCACACATCAGACACATGTTTTACACAGTTGAACAATTGAGCTTGTCGGTCGGGTGCAAACTTCTTCTACGTCTTTCCTCTTACCTGTGCAGTCCTCCTGCTCTGTCTTAAGTGTCTTGTTTTATTGTTCCAAATATTATTATTATTCCATTTGAAAAGTCCTTAATTCAGCAACAGCTTCCAACAACAACAACAAAAGACGCTACCTTAAGTTGTGATCATCAAAAAAAAAAGAAAAGGAAAAACATCCCCTCGCGTCCCATACGCACAGCTGGCCATGGAGAGTTGACGACGCGGTCGCGTTCTCTCTCACTCTATCGCCTGTAGTCAATTAAACATCGTTAAGCTTCCCAACGTCTTTAACAAACTACACTACAACTACAACAGAACATTTTGATTCCCTATACAGAGCTTAAAATGAACGGAAACAACTGTGTGGCAGTGAGTGACAAACTGTGACATGAGGTATTTATTTTTTCCTTAAGACGATGTAATGCAGACACAGGCCTGTACTTCTGTGTCTGAATGGGAAAGTCTTATTTATTTATTTTTGCTTTTTAATTGTCATAATAATAATTAATTATATATATATATATATATATATATATATATATATATATATATATATCTGGTGTCTGGTCATGTCATAAGATTAAACGATACTGGTTGGGTATCTTGCAGCAGTTGAATGAGATCTTTAATAATTGTTTGAACCTGACCCTATGTGTTTGATTCTTGGGCTGCCTGATGACAGGATTGTTGACAAGTTCCATATACGTCTGTTTAATCTCTTAACTTATGCTGGTAGGAAAAATATTCTGTTGTCTTGGATTAATGAAAAACCACCAAAAAAAAAGGACTGGCACAAAATAATCATGCAGTGCATGCCGTTGGAATTCCTAACCTGCATGCTACGCTCCACCACAGATACCTTCTATAAAATATGGGACCCATATTTGAGATTTGTTGGCCCTCAGTTAGCTACCACCTTGACCATAGAGTTCCTGGACAGAAGCGATGCCACTAACCTTGATTGATAAAGTTATGGATATTATTGTTATGCATGTATAATGCATATATTTTATTTTATTTTATTTTCTCTGGAGTTGTTAACCCATCTAAACTTTCAAGCACCAAACTGCAAATGTGTCCATATTTGTATATTATTTTTGCACTTTATTATTTTTGGTATAAGTGTATAATTGTGTCCTTTGTTCCACAATGCGCCTGAGCTGAGCTGTCTGTTTTTGTTTGTTTGTTTTGTTTTTCCTGTCTTGTCTTTGTCATAAAATGTAAAAATCAATAAAAATATTATTGGAGAAAAAAAAGAATATCTATATCGTGATATGAGATTTTGTCATATCGCCCAGCCCTACTACAGAACAGAAAATATTAAAGAAAGGAAAAGCAAAAGAAACTTACTGAGGTGTGGCTGGTCTTCAGCATCCTGTTTAATAGAAACGTCTTCAGCTTCCTGTTTAAAATAAACTTCTTTTGCTTCCTGTTTAATATAAACGTATTCTGCTTCCTGTTTAATAGAAACGTCTTCAGCTTCCTGTTGACTAGAAACGTCCCTGGCTGAGTCTGGAGAGTTCATCTTCACCTGGGAGTGATGCATCATGGGTATTGTAGTTCTTATGAGTCTGGATAGTTCATCTTTACCTGCAGTCTGGACTCCGGTCTGAAATCAAGTGAATAAGGAAGGACTTTAATAACTGGAGACCTATAGTCTGTGGAGTGGGAAATGTGTTATATACGTAGTTTTTATTGGCCTAAAATATTGCCTATATACTCACATAATACTACATAATCACACTTGCGGACTGACTGTCTGTATTGAGCGATTTCTTTTATAGGAGTTTATGTGACCATACCATTACCTATATACTGCAAAAATTTAAAAATGTCATCATGCTTTAAGTAGCATGTGACGTGTCAAACTAGGGGGTTCATGATACTGAATCCATTCCAAGCATTAGTTTTGCACAAAAATACACTCCTTGGGCTACAAACCAGAAGAAATCACACTTAACTTATGGTGTAAAGTGAATAAGGTGAATAAATTAAAGTAACCAATCTTTTTTTTATGTTCTGCCTCAGTTCGAGCAGCAGGGAGCGTATAGTACAACCATTTCTGTGAGCGTAAATTGTAACAAGTAGAGATGGGAGATCATAATTATTTGATCACATAGCCAGCCTGTATTTGACCTCTGTGAGGAGAGTGATCCTATATTCTATATTCAAACGTTATTAGCAGTCTCAGGTCCATAGAGATACATACACACACGGGGTTACATACAATAAATAAAATCATAAAAGAATGTAAACCAAATACACAATATATAACTTTACCCATAGGCAGAACATACAGGCATTTTAGCCAGTGTACTCTTAAACTTGATGTATAACGTGAACAGCTCACTGAAGGGCTTGAAAGCGCCACAATGATACCATTTGTCGATCCAGCCTTTGCATAAACTTATACATTACAATTCAGTGCTTTAAAAGTCCTCACTCCAGCAGTGACAAACTGCTCTCTGAGTGTTCTCATTGCATCATTATATGAATTTTGCGACCTGCGCATGCTACATTTTTTATAACATGAGTCATGGTGAGCACTGAGCAGTATAAAGTGTTGTGCAATATGCCTTGAACATGGACACTTTCACTTTAGTGGAACACTGACTGAACTTGCGGGCAATAGTGTTTGCTTGAGCATACAACTTCCGACATTGTCTGTATATCATCATCATCATCAGTCATTTAATCAGTAATAAAATGACAAAGATATTGAATCTTATTCCAGACCTCAAGACTATTGTCCGATAGTTTAAACATAGGAAAGTTAAGGCGTTTGTCCTCTTTAGTACTACATATTAGAACAGCGCTTTTGCTGGCATTATATTCAGTCATGTTGCACACCGTATTTAGAGCAAATGTCAAGGAGCTTTTGTAAACCAGCACTACTGGGACTGAGGACCACCAGGTCATATGCATACATCAGATGGTTTACTAGTGTGAAGCACTGCCGAGTGCCTACTTGCACGTTGCACACAAGTAAATGGCCTACTACTGCGCAAGCTTCGTAATTCATCTCTGTAAAACAGAGATTAATTACGAAAGTAATTACGATATGTTTAAATATTGGTTGGGTAACAGGTAGACTATTGTATGTATGTAAGTTAAAAGTACTACTGTATACTGTGGTCGGCTGGCTTTTTTATGTACGTACAGTAGGGCATTAACGACTTGCGATTTTTCCCAGTCGACTTGTCGGACAGTAAAGTTGAAGTCGTATCGATTTATCGTTTCTGGCGGCGGGGGGGGGGGGGGCGGACGCGAACGCGCGGGGGGGGGGGGGGGGGGGGATTTAACAGGGGCGGGTGGAGCTGCCGCGCGCTCAAATACGGAGCATGTCAAACATAGCACTGCGCATTCAGTGGCCTCTCCAATATGACACAGTCACAGTGCATGTATCATCTATATCAGAGGTTCCCAAACACCGGTGCCGGTCCGCGGGACACGTGGCACTGGTACGCAAGAGGGGAATTCTAAGTTTTGCGTCGTTTAAAAATGTCCAATCTTTGTATCTTTAGCAGCAGCAGCTGTAGGCTATTTTGACGATCGCGTTAATGAAACCAAACGCTACACGCGGTTCCGGTACAGGATTATTATTTCATGTGAATCATGTCAAAATGAAAAGATGATGTTATCCAGGTAAAGTAGTGGTATTGGCACACAGCGCAGCAGCAGCACCGAGAACACAATAAGAGATATGACATTATTATTCTCCTCCTCCTCCTCCTCCTCCTCCACAACTCGATAACGTTCTCATTTGTTACTCATTTTCTGAGCCATGCAAATAAACAACAACCCGCACTGACCGGAGACGGAGAGGTTCATGTGCGCTGCGCGTAAAGCTTAGCCAGAAACAGACAGTCATTGCGTCAGCATGCATGTAGCCTCGGGAACCCAGACGTTATATTTCCAGCACGGAGGTGAGGGGGATATCGTTTGGGGGTAACGTTTGCGTGCTTCTATCTGTTACTTCTCTGACACAGCGCAGTTCAACTTCAAACAGACTTCAGCCAGTCTCAATAGTGGGACACCGCGCGCTGAGAGCCACATAGCCTACACAGCTGCATTTGGGTTTTAATTAAGGGCGCGTTCTGAATGCAATGAAAAAAGGGGAGAAAAAAAAAAAAAAAAAGCTCAACTTTCGACTCGCGCTGCTGCGAGTCGACTCGTGACTCGTTTATCGATAAATCGATAAATCGATTTTTTGATGAATGCCCTAACGTACAGTATGCTTGGTTGGTATCAACGTCCATTTTATATACCTCCCAAGCACACGTGTCCCAACACGACCACAATACTTGCACGCTCTGCTTGCTGCTACGAACTTTCAAATCTCAGCCTCTCTGTAAAACATTGGAATTAAATACTAAAGTATAGTTATAACTGGCTGTCAATGGTGACGAAATTACTATATGTTTTTTAATATTGTTTGGGTAACAGGTAACGTATGTATGTATACATGTATGTAAGTTGTAAGTTGAAAGTACTCTACTGTGGTCGGCTGGCTTTTTTATGCGTATGCTCGGAGGTATATATACTGATTTTGATGGAGACGTAATTAAGATAGGTTTCAGATTACATTACATTACATTACCTCTAATTCACCCAACACTGAAACATATCCTAATTACCTCAGCATCGACAGCCAGTAATAACCCGATATTGAAACATATCTTCATTACGTCACCATCAGTATATATACCTCCGAGCATACGCACATTCGTACGAGCACGACCACAGTACTTGCGCGCTCAGCTTGCGCAAGTAATGATGCTCTTTGTTTTGTTTTTGAGAGGCATATATTCAGCTATTAGTGTAGATGTCCGTCCTACACAAACATTAAATTCCCATTGACAATGAATGGAGAATTCTACGTCATGTGTCTGAGCAAATCGGCTTAGTGACCATTTAATGTCATGATGATGTACAGTACGATTATAAGAGCGCCCCTAACTTCACATGGGTGTAATTTTGTCTAGAATACCCTCTTTTGCCACTCCCTAAAAGCTCAGTGAGATGTTTAGTTCAGATTTAGCCCAGATGTGAAAAGAGGAGCAGTGCTTAAATGTGACCACCTCTCGCTAATATACGTCATAGGCGTATATATTCAACTTAAAGCGAGCGTCAACAGGCTAAGGAATGCATGCGCACGAACATGTGACATGCAGTAACCAATCAGGATCCATTTTGAATCAACATTTGACATTTCATGGCATATATTATAATTGTTACTCACTACTAGTTAGTGGTATACTATTATTTCGTTGCTGTGTGGAAGAAACCTCATAACTCCATTTTTTAGGTTTTTATTTTATTCAGTATAAATCAGTGCTATTGAACAGTATGAACACCCTTTGTCTGTGTGTGGTTTCGAAAATATTGAACCAATGGACAGGAGTAAAAAAAACTCTTAACTCCATTGGACCCTCAAACTGTCTGCTAAAACAGCTAACTCCACCACCTCTCTCCTTCTCATGCAAGTATTTGACAATATATAAAGTCACAACACCAACTTTGATGAGGCAGTATTGCATCGTTTATTTATTTTACCAGGGCCAACTCTCCAACTCAGCAGAGCAGGCAGGCAACAAAAAGCCACGCTATAGCTCCCTTTGTTGGAGGAGGCTGAGAGCGACTTACAATATCATTATAGGCCTACTGCTGCTAGAATTAACTACTGCTAGTTTAGGATCACATTATAACAAAACAAGTTACAATATTATTACTGCTGCTAGTATTAACTACTGCTTAATGTTTAGGATCACATTACCGGTATAACAAACAAGCAGATATGAGAGAAATACTCGTCATGTTAACGTTCCATGAGTCAATAATAATAATAAAGATAGATGTAGTAAAAACAATTGGATCAGTTCCTCTTACCTGCTGTGTTTCAGGGTTGAGCTGCTTAACGAGGACACCGTTTTCAAACGAAACCTTTTACTTTTCTTTGTATGTTAATTAAAGTGTCAACAAACACTCACACCAACGCTCACAGGGGTGTGCACATGCGCAGTCTAGCGCTGCTGTTGCTGGAAGCGTGCACGGTGCACGTACCATAGACGGTCGCTAGGGAGAGCCATGGTACAGTGTAATACAGTGGAACAGCTATGTACTGTGTGTAATGTCAGTCCTGAACTGACACCACTGGCTGGTTACTGAAAGCGAGATCTAGTTTAGACGTGTATAATAATAATAATAAAAACAAAGAACTGATGTCCAAACGTATGACTTCATTTTGAATGAACTGGTATTTATTTACCGTCACTCAGCAGGTTTAAACAACGACAAATTCAACAGCCTTTGTTCTCATGATTCGATACAGTCAACAAACTGTTGCCTCTTTCATTTCAGTAGCACCTGTGCCTTTGATTGATTGAAATATTTATTAACAGTTTGTAGAATTTACAGTACATTTTAAGCACAAACTCAATACAAAGACCTTGTTGCTCACTTCCTCATATAGACAGGGCGTTGGCCGTGGCCTTGACGTCAATTATAGAAGTAAAAAGCATAGAAACGAAATGGCTCTTACACTGTGATCTCATCAAAGTCTAACTTCACTAAATCATTTTAAATATAAACTTATAGAAACCATTTGATGAATCAAATCTAACAGTTCAAAATGTCTTACACCCCCACACACATCACACATAGGCCTACACTTATTCTTTTCTACTAATATGTATTTTTACATTTATACTTTTCATTTATACTGTCGGTTTCCATTGTTGTATTATTTATGTTACCAATTATTTAGTTTGATGTTTTATGATTTATTTGTGCAACCCTGAAATGAGTGTCCTTGGCTCTGGTGTGATTAAATCCCACCCTCTGTCTCATGAACCAGTCTCTGCGTTGTGCATTTGACGCAGTTAACTATGACACCTTGCGTCTTTTGTCATGTCACGTCACATCACGTCACTCACAATCCCCATACATGGGGAAAGCCCCCATATATGCCCAGGTCTCGTGACATCACTATGACATAGGTCTTGTCACTCGTAGTGACATCACTATGACATCATCAGGGATGCTAGTAAATCAGGGATCATATGATATTAAATGCGACTTGATGTCGCAAATTAAGCCCATATATGGAGATCCCTGATGTCATCAATATTAGTATAGGCCTATGGATATGTCAGAACCTCTTCTGACAGATCCTTCCCCATCCATCCTCTTCGATGTCTCCCTTTTGACTGATACCTGTGCATTTAAAGTAACTCTAGACGGGCCTGCCCCAAAGTTATTTGTGCAGCTGCACCCGGCAGCCGGCGAAAACTAGAGTTCTCAACAGGCCTGAAAATGAAGGCCCGGTCCTACCTGGGCCCTCATTAAACCCTGTAAACTCAAGACACTGCCACCGCCGACACCCTTATATTTCCAATATATGGAGCATTGGAGCTGACCTATTCTGACATTCCATATGTTGATCTGACCTCATCAAACCCTGTACACTCAAGACACGCTCCATATGGCCAGTGCACGTGACCTCGATCTTTAGGGCGAGGTCGCTTAAGTTCTCACCCTCAGGCGTCTTACTGGATGTTGTTGTTGTGTTTGGTGGTTAGGAGATGAAGATGAAGAACCAGCTGTGCAGTAACCAGTTTATAGGGCAGTCTGGTGTCGGGTAGACAGGTAGACAATAGACATGGTTGCACATCTGTCATTTGACAGCGAGAGGCAGGAGTTCCAAGTTTGCATCGCTGTTCATGGCCAGGGCACAGTTATCTCATTCCCTTATGCTTGTAGACCAGCCAGTAAGGTATGTTAAATATTGTTTGCATGTTATTTGGACTGCATTTTCTTTGTGGTTATGTGCTCACTGCTGTATTAATGTTTATACGATGTTCTAAGCATTATTTTTGTGTTGTTTACCAGTTCGATGTTGGTTTGAGTGCTTCTCAATAAATCCAGCAGTAGCTATGCAGAACAACGGAGTCATTTTTGGAGCTGAGCTGAGGGAGTGATAGCGGTCTTGCGCCTATCAAATAATCAAATCAATTGCACGGTGCTGTGCGTAACGAGAACGCTCAACCACCGACATTCCCTGAATCCCCGTTGTTCACAGTCACCACAGCCAGTTTGAGGAGGAAAGGCACAATACTAGTGGTTGCCCTGTGTATCCGAGGCTGCCTCCAAAGTAGTTATCTTAGCAGTCAGTTCGTCATGAACTGCAGAGATCTCAGCATTCAGAGTCAAAGTGACTGAATCTATTTTAGCACAGATGTCGTTCTTGAGCGCAGCCAGGGCAACAGTGAAGGCAGACAGGCTTAGTTGTTCCTCCAGCAGCGACGCCATGTTCTCTCCGCCAGGCATGTGTAGGGTCCGGGTTAGTTTTCTGATCGCCCCCTCTGGGGCGTAGGTTCATTGTACATTGCCACAATTTAGGATTCAAGTAACAAAAATAATAGTGTATGATATTTTCACAAAAATAAAAGTGCAAAGTAAAGTATGCCTCAAATAAATAAAAATAAACAGTCACGACCGAGGGAGCTACGCAAACCTGCGACTAACCTCCATGCGCCCCTATCGGCCACCGGAAAGGCACAATACTAATATAATTGTAGTGGAGTAAAAGTAAAAGTATTGACAATTGGAAATAATCGAGGGGCAGCTGCAGCGGACGAGGTAGAGTGGCCTTGTGGGCTTGTTCGATACCAGGCTCCCGCAGAGTTAGTGTCGAAGTGCCCTTGAGCAAGCCTCTCTCTGACTCTGAACCCCTGCTTCCGATGTGCAGGTTGGTGCCTTGCATGGTCTCCTCCACCATCAGTGTATCAAAGTGTGTGAATGGATTAATGTAATATGTAAAGCGCCTTGGATAAAGGCACTATAAAAAGGCACCATAAACTATTTTCCACCACTGGCACACACACACACACACACACACGCGAGAGTTGAGTGAGTGAGTAGGGGGGGCATACGTAACAGGAGGGGGGAACTGGAGAAGAGGTCAGCAGGGAACGGGGAAGGCCCATACAGAGCTAGAGCTGAATTCCAATACCCACTCGGTCACTGGTGACCTGCTGAAATATCGTGTAAACATATTATTGCAGTTTGTTTGTTTATTAGCAGAGGTCTGTTCGTCCCCCTCCCTTTGGGCAGGAGGCTGCCCTAGTATGAAGGCCAGCACCACCAGGAAGAAGAATATAGCTTCTTCCCTGTAGCTGCGAGAATCATGAACTATACCCTTGCACTAGTGAGCTGTGCGATTACACATGAACTGAACTGTGACATATGAACAGATTCTTTTTTTATGTTGTTTTAGTGCTGCTGCTTTTAACGTGCAATATATCAGTGGGTGCAATTGCTTTTTTTTTGCACATTAGGATTCATGTTGTCATTTGCATGATTTTGTATGAATTTTAGAGAATCCTTATGAAATGTTTAGATGTCTTTTTACCTGACAAGGACCTAGGTAAACAAATGTTGTTCTGTACTTGTATGGAACGATAATAAAACTCCTTGAACCTTCAGTTCAACTTATAGGTATTTAGGCCACGTATTTGAAGACCTCCATGTTAAGTACACAGGATGCTCACATATTTTGGCAGGTCACCAATTTCACTCCAACACCGCTATGCTGAAGTGACCGAGTGTGAGAGAGCGAGTGGCCGAGATTTTGGGTATTGGCATTTGGCTCAACAAGGGGAGAACGCGGAACACTAGCCAGGGAGCACAGGACTCACACAGGGATGCCTGGGGAAGAACAGGGGACACTAGCCAAGGGACATGCCGTCCCGTGCCTGGCACGCACGACACACTGGGCACGGGCGCGACATACTGGCCATTTTGTAGAGGTTGTGATCATGTCGTCATCATCCTTCTATAGGCCAAGTTTACATAATTTTGTTTCCCTTGGGAGAAATCTGTATTGGAAACACAATGCAGTACAAAAACTATGACACGTACAACCCTCCAACAGTCATTAGGCCTGTACATTTTAATGATGAAATTGTAAAGTATTGTATATTGTGATGATGTTCAGCCAATAAAAATCATCATGGTTGTGTTCACGGCACGCAAAGACAAAGCCCCATAGGAGGGGCTAGCGCCACTCAACAAAATTCAATATCATCAATAAGAAAAACATATCATTCATTACATGAAAAAACTAGAACTGCACGCTGTCGAGTGCGCAAGCAGAGCGTGCAAGTACTACCGACCGCTACAAACTCATCACTGCACAAAAAGCATGGAATACGGAGGTGTATATTACAGGAAACTCCCGTTATACCTTTCAACAAACTCCGGTAAACTCCCGAATTGTACCATCATACCTGTATATTACTGTATATGCCTGCTAAACTTGAGGTTTACGGGCAAATCGAGTGCCCATAATTACCTCGTCTTTTCATCAGCCACTCTGTAAAATATAGAAATGAAATACTAAAACAACGAATAAACCTTTAAAGAGATCTGACATTAATATAAAATACAATCATTGTGTTTAAAACAGTTTAAAAAATTTTTTAGAGATAAGAGTTATGACATTTATTTCTATAAAATATCATAACCTTTTACCCACCCGACAAGTATAAGTGTATACTTGTATGTAACTTGAAAGTACTATACTGTGGTCGGCTGGACCGAATGTGGTATGTATGTATGACGGTCATATTCTATAAATTTTTTAAAGGAGAAGTGATAATATCCTCTCCATTGGGCTGAAAGGTGGACTTTCAGGCCCGTTTTAAAATATGTAAATTATTTTATTTTTTAAGGGAAGGGGTCAGGGCACTCCACGCCTGGGTGGTCGTGCTGTAGAAGGAGAATTTACCCATATTTGTTTTGAAATATAGGAGCAGTATAATAATGCATAATATTGTCCTTGTCTATCGACCTTCCTACAAACATACGGCTGTTTAATTTGATCCTCCCAGCAAGCTCATTTATAGTGGAAACTTTCTTTTTTCACCCCATGGTGTGAATGCAATGGTGTCTTAGCAAGTGACCCGAGATATTTAAATTTTGTTCACACCGTTTAAAGTGGACATCTTTTTTTTACCTGTGAGAACTGTGGACACGAAGGTGTCTCTTCAGATTACTTAAATCATTGAAACTCTTGTCACAATGTTTACACCGGAAAGGTTTTTCTACATTGTGGACAAGCTGGTGTTTTTTCAGTTCACCTGACTGAGTGTCTGAAAGTCCTGTTCCAATATTTACATTGAAAAGATTTTTCTCCAGTGTGGACACCCTGGTGCTTCAGGTTACCTGACTGTCTGAAATTAATTTTACAATGTTTATATTGGAAGGGTTTTTCTCCTGTGTGGACATGAAGGTGTGTCTTCAGCTGACTTGAAACTTTGAAACTCTTGCTACAATGTTTACATTGGTAAGGTTTTTCTCCAGTGTGAATTAGAGCTCTTCTCCGGGTCCCCAAACTCCAGAGACCCGCTCGAGTCGGGTCGGAGTCGTGTTTTAATGTAATCACTCGGGCAGGGTCGGAATCGGACGTATCCCCGTCGGATCTCGGTTCTGTCTATCATTGTGTGTAATGTCCGAGTGGATCCGAGAAGACCCGTAGACTACTGTGTGTGTGAACTGTCTGTGATTTTTTGTTGTTGAAAATGTTATTAAAATATTCATTCAGTGTGTGATTGTGTGCCAGTCTGACTGAGGCTATATAGCCTACTCTTTTTCTCTGTCCGCTGCATGTGCACTCATGCTCCGCATCAATGTGGAGCAGAAGAACGGTGAAAAAAGTTCTGTTTAAAGTGTGATCATTTAAGCTGACCTAGGTTCAGGTTAGTGTTGCAGCGACACGAACGGCTGTGTTACGTGTGATGATTATGCTGATTTAGGATCAGCAGCGCAAGATTTACCACAACAATTCAAGCCAGGTTTTGCCTTGCTTTGATTTGAATGAAAACACTGGCGTGCAATTATACTTTATATCACGATCACAACAGTTTTGACCTCAACGAGGTGAAAGCAAACAACAAAGCTCAAATCAAATTAATATAAGAAGGATTAAAGCAACCATGACAACTATTGAGTGTCGCGCCTTGTACATGCCGGTACATGCATCTGCATCTGCTAAAACTCTGATGATTGCGTGTAAAAAACAAATGATCAGTTTGGTTCATTTTAAATGCACGACACGGAGGAGAAGAGACGAGACTCTTTTTTTCTCTCTCTCACCCTCTACTGCAGCACGCAGTCTCTCTCTGTCTGTCTGTCTGTGTCTCTCTCTCTTTCTCGCTTTCGCGCTTTAATCATATAAAATGGTAATTGGTCAATACGTAATATTATTTCTATATAGTCCACATTTATGTCTGCCTGGCTGGGTCGTGCCTCTCGGAATGTCGGACATAATCGGGTTTGGTTTAACTATTTGAAAATATTTTCGGAACGGGTCGGGATCAGTAACATGTTACAGATTAATTCCGGACCCGTGAAGAGCTCTAGTGTGGACACTGGTGTGTTTTCAGGGAAGATGATGAAGTAAAACTCTTGTCACAATATTTACATTGGAAAGGTTTTTCTCCAGTGTGGACACGAAGGTGTGTCTTCAGGGAACCTGACAGGCTGAAACTCTTGTTACAATGTTTACATTGGAAAGGTTTTTCTCCAGTGTGGACACGAAGGTGTGTCTTCAGGGAACCTGACAGGCTGAAACTCTTGTTACAATGTTTACATTGGAAAGGTTTTTCTCCAGTGTGGACACGCTGATGTGCTTTCAGGTCACCTGACTGTTTGTAACTCTTGTTACAATGTTTACATTGAAAAGGTTTTTCTCCAGTGTGGACACGAAGGTGTGTCTTCAGATGACATGACTGGCTGAAACTCTTGTCACAATGTTTACATTGGAAAGGTTTTTTTCCAGTGTGGACACGAAGGTGTGCTTTCAGGTTACCTGACTCACTGAAACTCTTGTCACAATGTTTACATTGGAAAGGTCCTGTGTGGACAATCTGGTGTGTTTTCAGGTAATATGACGAGGTAAAACTCAAGTCACAATGTTTACATTGGAAAGGTTTTTCTCCAGTGTGGACACGAAGGTGTCCCTTCAGGGTAGCTGATAAAGTAAAACTCTTCTCGCAATGTTTACATTGGAAAGGTCCTGTGTGGACAATCTGGTGTGTTTTCAGGTAATATGACGAGGTAAAACCCAAGTCACAATGTTTACATTGGAAAGGTTTTTCTCCAGTGTGGACACGAAGGTGTCCCTTCAGGGTAGCTGATAAAGTAAAACTCTTGTCACAATATTTACATTGGAAAACTTCTCCTGTGTGGACAATCTGGTGTGTTTTCAGGGAAGATGACCAAGTAAAACTCAAGTCACAATGTTTACATTGGAAAGGTTTTTCTCCAGTGTGGACACGAAGGTGTCCCTTCAGGGTAGCTGATAAAGTAAAACTCTTGTCACAATGTTTACATTGGAAAGGTTTTACTCCTGTGTGGACATGCTGGTGTATTTCCAGTACACCTGACTTTCTGAAACTCTTGTTACAATGTTTACATTGGAAAGGTCCAGTGTGGACACGAAGGTGTGTCTCCAGGGAACCTGACTGACTGAAACTCTTGTAACAACGTTTACATTGGAAAGGTTTTTCTCCAGTGTGGACACTCTGGTGTCTCTTCAGTTCACCTGACACTCTGAAACTCTTGTTACAATGTTTACATTGGAAAGGTTTTTCTCCAGTGTGGAAACGAAGGTGTTCCTTCAGGGAACTTGAATGACTGAGAATCTTGTCACAATGTGTACATTGGAAAGATTCTTCTTCAGTGTGGACATGCTGGTGTATTAGCAGTTGGTGTGTTTTCAGGGAAGATGATGAAGAAAAACTCTCGGCACAATGTTTACATTGGAAAGGTTTTACACTTGTGTGGACATGCTGGTGTATTATCAGTTCACCTGACTGTCTGAAACTCTTGTTACAATAGTAACATTGCCATTGGAAAGGTTTTTCTCCAGTCACTTCTAGCATTGTCAACATTGACCCAGCAGGTTCCTCTGGTCTTTGAAGTAGCTCTTCCTGTTCCTGTTTAAGTTCCTCCTGTTTCTCTTTAATTTGTGGAGGCTCTGGTTCTTCCTGGAGCAGACTAGAGCTCCTGTCCTGTTCAGGGGAAACCTCCTCTTTACACACAACCATGTGCAGGATGTCTAGGAGCAGAAACATAACATGATGGTCAACACTGGATTCCTAAAATGTAAATCCATTCTTCTTCCATGTTCCATGTACAAAAGGGGCTAACCTACCAAGATAAGATTGACTAAACCGTTATTACCTACAGGTTACTACAGTTCTGAAAGTTTTAGCAAGATTTTAGCAAAATACGAAAAGAAAATCACGTGAAGTAATATATTTACTTTAACACCAAAATGAATAATGTTACAGCAAATATTTCATTTGAAACATGAAATTCTGAAACAATTTAAATTAAAGCTGCAAGCAGCGATGCAAGTTACAGGCAAATATCAGAAAATCAGAACTGGGAGCAGAGCTAAGTAATGACTCAAATGGGTCCAACGTCTTTAACAAACTACACTACAACTACAACAGAACATTTTGATTCCCTATACAGAACTTAAAATGAACGGAAACAACTGTGTGGCAGTGAGTGACAAACTGTGACATGAGGTATTTATTTTTTCCTTAAGACGATGTAATGCAGACACAGGCCTGTACTTCTGTGTCTGAATGGGAAAGTCTTATTTATTTATTTTTGCTTTTTAATTGTCATAATAATAATTAATTATATATATATATATATATCTGGTGTCTGGTCATGTCATAAGATTAAACGATACTGGTTGGGTATCGTGCAGCAGTTGAATGAGATCTTTAATAATATATGGAGTTTGAACCTGACCCTATGTGTTTGATTCTTGGGCTGCCTGATGACAAGATTGTTGACAAGTTCCATACACGTCTGTTTAATCTCTTAACTTATGCTGCTAGGAAAAATATTCTGTTGTCTTGGATTAATGAGAAACCACCAACAAAAAAGGACTGGCACAAAATAATCATGCAGTGCATGCCGTTGGAATTCCTAACCTGCATGCTAAGCCCCACCACAGATACCTTCTATAAAATATGGGACCCATATTTGAGATTTGTTGGCCCTCAGTTAGCTACCACCTTGACCATAGGGTTCCTGGACAGAAGCGATGCCACTAACCTTGATTGATAAAGTGGATATTATTGTTATGTATGTATAATGCATATCTTTTATTATATTTTATTTTCTCTGGAGTTGTTAACCCATCTAAACTGTCAAGCACCAAACTGCAAATGTGTCCATATTTGTATATTATTTTTGCACTTTATTATTTTTGGTATAAGTGTATAATTGTGTCCTTTGTTCCACAACGCGCCTGAGCTGAGCTGTCTGTTTTTGTTTGTTTGTTTTGTTTTTCCTGTCTTGTCTTTGTCATAAAATGTAAAAATCAATAAAATATATTATTGGAGAAAAAAAAGAATATCTATATCGTGCTATGAGATTTTGTCATATCGCCCAGCCCTACTTACAGAACAGAAAATATTAAAGAAAGGAAAAGCAAAAGAAACTTACTGAGATGTGGCTGGTCTTCAGCATCCTGTTTATTAGAAACATCTTCTGCTTCCTGTTTAATAGAAACGTCTTCAGCTTCCTGTTTAAAAGAAACTTCTTTTGCTTCCTGTTTAATATAAACGTATTCTGCTTCCTGTTTAATAGAAACGTCTTCAGCTTCCTGTTGACTAGAAACGTCCCTGGCTGAGTCTGGAGAGTTCATCTTCACCTGGGAGTGATGCATCATGGGTATTGTAGTTCTTATGAGTCTGGATAGTTCATCTTTACCTGCAGTCTGGACTCCGGTCTGAAATCAAGTGAATAAGGAAGGACTTTAATAACTGGAGACCTATAGTCTGTGGAGTGGGAAATGTGTTATATCACTCATTCTTGAGATGAGGGACAAAAGTGGAAAAAACATGTCCCACACATAAGAGCCTTATTTATGTTAAAAATAAATTAATTCATAAAAATAAAAGCACTTGCAAAGTTAAATGTAATACAGTTGTGTATTATTATGCCATTCATTTCATTATAATTGTTTTCATATGCCATCTGAATTAGTTAAAAGCAGGCACTGTACCCAAAAACGCCTGTATTTAGCCTGTCCCCAGCAAGTGGTCACAATTTCAAACTGCTAAAAAAGTGTCTAATACTGTCACAATCACATAAATAATAAATATACATACTAAATTAAAGTAGATTGTCAACAACATAGCAAACAATATACAGTTAATTTTAATTTATATTTTCCATTAGATATCTCATATCAAATGTGTGTCCCACGTCTCCCGTCAACTCCGTCAGGTTTTTTTAAAAGTCTTAAATTAATCAGAAAATATTGTCGGCAGATTTAGCCTGAAGACTCCTTTTCCAAGTCCCGTTTATATTTGTTGCAACAGTGGAGCACCTGGTCTGACAAGCATTAAATTGTTTGATATTTTAAACAAACAATGTTGATATCAATGAGGTCACAGCTTTTACATGTCAACTCCGTCAGGACATTATTATGATCTTTGTTAAGAATTCCAAAATAATGTTTATTATTTTAGTTTAGGGTTAGGTTTAGCTAACAAATGAAGCAAAAACTAAATGGCTACATTGTACCAGAGGGTTAAGATGAAAACAAATGACATTTTGTCAACTCCGTCAGACGTCAACTCCGTCAGGTTTTGTGTCTGACGGAGTTGACATGTATCTGACGGAGTTGACAAAAGTGTTCCTAAAACAATAAAATGATAATTTTTGAATAATGGGACATATTCTAATTTGGCACACAGTTAGAGCATGCCTTAAGGAACATTTTTGGCTATAGGGCCATCACAGATTTGTCTCGTGGTGACCATGGCAGCCATTTTCCAAAATTGCCGCCACCTGATGTTATTTTACAATAACTCAAGTTCTACACCACCTAGGATCTTGATTCTGGTGACTAAGACTACATTTTCAAGGATGAGGGATACATTGGTACTATCTAGATTTGTCCTGGGACCATGGCAGCCATTGTTTTTCAAAATGGCCGCCACCTGCTGTTATTTTACAATAACTCAAGTTTTAGACCACCTAGGATCTTGATTCTGGCGACTAATAATACATTTTAAAAGATGAGGAATACAGTGGTACTATTTAGATTTGTCCTGTGACCATGGCAGCCATTGTTTTTCAAAATGACCACCAACCTGCTGTTATTTTACCAATAACTCAAGTTTTAGACCACCAAGGATCTTGATGCTGGTGACTAATCATTACATTTTCAAGGATGAACTTTCTCTGGGAGGGGTCAGGGCTTATTTCAGGTGCAGGTTGAGTTGCTACAGGACATTAAAAGGAGGTGGGCTTTCTGGCCTTTGACTTGTCCCTTTCAGGTACAGACGCACAGTTTGACTTCACTGGCCGCTGCAGTGTGGCGTTGTATCTTGGTGGCCTCCTGCCAGTGTTTCTCCAATCCTTCTCATGAGCTCTGTGTTCTGGGGCTCTGTTATAGTCAACTTACATTGTCTTGGCTGGAGATTGCTTTCCTGCAGGGTCCAGCCCAGTCTTGTGCAGATGGCTGCTGGCCCACCTGGAGGCCCCAACCTCACTTGTTCGGTTGGTGTGATTAGGTGGGGTGGTCTTCCCCAATTAGGATGAAGGGTTTGACCCTTTCAAACGGCAGTCTGGCCAAGTGTCTGTATTTAGTTGTGAGGCTAGATACAGGATATGATTGCTCACCCAGCCCCAGGTGACTTGAGGTGAAGGCTCCTTTGATTTGGTAACATTGCTTTGGTTGACATGCTGGGGATACAGAACGACACTGATGCCTTCAGTGTCTGCACATGCTGCCTGATAGTCCTGAAGGCAGATCTTCTGTCTTCAGTCTTTCGCTCACTGTTCACTGCTCACTGTTCACCTCAAGCAGGTCTTCAAGGTGTTTGCCTTTGCACAGGCTATATGGCTAGGACTCGTGCTTCAACCACTCAGAGAACTCCAACATGGTGTTGGTTGCTCCTGGGCCGCAGAGCATTGTGCGGCAGAATTCAGCTCTCATCTCTGGTGGCAGCTTGTTGAGGAGTCGTGCAACATGTGAGCCGCATCTAAGTTCTGTGTCTCCCTCTGGGCCTAGGGTAGACACTTCCGTAACACTAATTGGTGGGGCTGTCCAAACTTGTTGTTTAGATGTCAATCGGGTCTCTGTTGGTGAAGTCGGGTCTAGGTGGTCTAGAAGATGAGTTAGTCAGGGGATATTAATACAATCTGGTAATAAATTCCTTATCAAGAATTTTCTTCACCAATGTGTTTGGAAGGGTGTCTACTAACATATCCCACATTGCTTTATATTCAACCACCCTAGGGGAACTTTTGACAGCTGCTGAAAGTTGGGGTACCATCAACAACCTATATAAGGCAAAATGTTCATTATGCTTTAAGTAGCATGTGACATGTCAAACTAGGGAGTTTTCATGATTCTGAATGCATTCCAAGCATTAGCTATGCACGAAGAACACTCCTTGGGCTGAAAACGGCCATAGCCGTCATCACAAAATGAGGTCAGCACATTTGGGCAAGTGGATATATGGCCGAATTTAGCCCAAGTGGTTTGACCCCTAGTTTGGCCATAGACTCCCTAGTTTGGCCATAGCCACATGGTATGGTACCCAACTTTCAGCAGCTGTCAAAAATGCCCGTAGGGTGGTTCAATAGAAACCAATGTGGGATATGTTAGTAGAAACCTTTACAAACACATTGGTGAAAACATTCTTGGTAAGAAATGTATTCACAGATTTGACATTATTCTGATAATATTCCCTGACTAAATTGGTAAAATAATAGCAGGTCCACCATTTTTGAAAATGGCTGCCATTGTCACAGGATAAATCTAAATAGTACAACTGTTTTCCTCCTCCTTGAAAATGTAGGATTAGTCACCAGAATCAAGATCCTAGGTGGTGTAGAACTTGAGTTATTGGGAAATAACAGAAAGTTGGCGGCCATTTTGAAAAATGTCTACCATGGTCACAGGACAAATCTAAATAGTACCAATGTATCCCACATCCTTGAAAATGTATGATTAGTCACCAGAATCAAAATCCTAGGTGGTGTAGAACTTGAGTTATTGTAAAATAACAGCAGGTGGCGGCCATTTTGAAAATGGCTGCCATGGTCACAGGACCAATATAAATAGTACCACTGTATTCCTCATCCTTGAAAATGTGGGATTAGTTACCAGAATCAAGATCCTAGGTGGTCTAGAACCTAAATCAGTTAAACTTGTCAACTCCGTCAGATGTTCGTCAACTCCGTCAGACGTTCGTCCCGTGATGTTTTTGTTAATTTCCAAAGAAATAGAAAATTCGATGTTAAATCTTTTGTGCTTATGTATTGAAACACCAACTGAAATGATACGTAATGATGATTTCTTTTTTTTTTTTTACATGGTTTTCATGTTATAATATTGAAAATAAAGGTTGAAATGACGGATTTGAGAAATTGGATATTTCATAATAGTGTGATATTGGAACAAAACAATATTAAAAGAATTGTATTACTTAACTTGATTACTGAAAGCCATAAGATAACTGAGGACTTTATATTATTGTTGAAATTATCAAATTCAATTAAAAGGGATTTTAGTGTGTCTGACGGAGTTGACATGAATCAGGTATTAAGTGCATAAATGTCCCATTTTAGAAATAAATGTTATGCGAAAAACCTGTTCCTTCTCAAGATTGGTAGTTGAGACCTGTGTCTACAAATACATCTATTTGGTTTGAATGTATCTTAAAAAAAAAAAAATCTAGTTTGAAAAAAGTTTTGTCCCTTATCTCAAGAATGGGTGATATACGTAGTTTTTATTGGCCTAAAATATTGCCTATATACTCACATAATACTACATACTAACACTTGCGGACTGACTGTCTGTATTGAGCGAATTCTTTTATAGGAGTTTATGTGACCATACCATTACTTATATACGGCAAAAATGTAAAAATGTCATCATGCTTTAAGTAGCATGTGACGTGTCAAACTAGGACGTTTTCATGATACTGAATCCATTCCAAGCATTAGTTTTGCACAAAAAAACACTCCTTGGGCTACAAACCAGAAGAAATCACACTTAACTTATGGTGTAAAGTGAATAAGGTGAAAGTAACCAATCTTTTTTTTATGTTCTGCCTCAGTTCGAGCAGCAGGGAGCGTATAGTACAACCATTTCTGTGAGCGTAAATTGTAACAAGTAGGGATGGGAGATCATAATTATTTGATCACATAGCCAGCCTGTATTTGACCTCGGTGAGGAGAGTGATCCTATATTCTATATTCAAACGTTATTAGCAGTCTCAGGTCCATAGAGATACATACACACACGGGGTTAACATACAAGAAATAAAATCATAAAAGAATGTAAACCAAATACACAATATATAACTTTACCCACAGGCAGAACATACAGGCATTTTAGCCAGTGTACCCTTAAACTTGATGTATAACGTGAACAGCTCACTGGAGGGCTTGAAAGCGCCACAATGATACCATTTGTCGATCCAGCCTTTGCATAAACTTAAACATTACAATTCAGTGCTTTAAAAGTCCTCACTCCAGCAGTGACAAACTGCTCTCTGAGTGTTCTCATGGCATCATTATATGAATTTTGCGACCTGCGCATGCTAATTTTTTTATAACATGAGTCATGGTGAGCACTGAGCAGTATAAAGTGTTGTGCAATATGCCTTGAACATGGACACTTTCACTTTAGTGGAACACTGACTGAACTTGCGGGCAATAGTGTTTGCTTGAGCATACAACTTCCGACATTGTCTGTATATCATCATCATCATCAGTCATTTAATCAGTAATAAAATGACAAAGATATTGAATCTTATTCCAGACCTCAAGACTATTGTCCGATAGTTTAAACATAGGAAAGTTAAGGCGTTTGTCCTCTTTAGTACTACATATTAGAACAGCGCTTTTGCTGGCATTATATTCAGTCATGTTGCACACCGTATTTAGAGCAAATGTCAAGGAGCTTTTGTAAACCAGCACTACTGGGACTGAGGACCACCAGGTCATATGCATACATCAGATGGTTTACTAGTGTGAAGCATGCCATTTAACAACTAGAACTGCACTCTGCCGAGTGCCTACTTGCACGTTGCACACAAGTAAATGGCCTACTACTGCGCAAGCTTCGTAATTCATCTCTGTAAAACAGAGATTAATTACGAAAGTAATTACGATATGTTTAAATATTGGTTGGGTAACAGGTAGGCTATTGTATGTATGTAAGTTAAAAGTACTACTGTATACTGTGGTCGGCTGGCTTTTTTATGTACGTACAGTATGCTTGGTTGGTATCAACGTCCATTTTATATACCTCCCAAGCACACGTGTCCCAACACGACCACAATACTTGCACGCTCTGCTTGCTGCTACGAACTTTCAAATCTCAGCCTCTCTGTAAAACATTGGAATTAAATACTAAAGTATAGTTATAACTGGCTGTCAATGGTGACGAAATTACTATATGTTTTTTAATATTGTTTGGGTAACAGGTAACGTATGTATGTATACATGTATGTAAGTTGTAAGTTGAAAGTACTCTACTGTGGTCGGCTGGCTTTTTTATGCGTATGCTCGGAGGTATATATACTGATTTTGATGGAGACGTAATTAAGATAGGTTTCAGATTACATTACATTACATTACCTCTAATTCACCCAACACTGAAACATATCCTAATTACCTCAGCATCGACAGCCAGTTATAACCCGATATTGAAACATATCTTCATTACGTCACCATCAGTATATATACCTCCGAGCATACGCACATTCGTACGAGCACGACCACAGTACTTGCGCGCTCAGCTTGCGCAAGTAATGATGCTCTTTGTTTTGTCTTGTTTTTGAGAGGCATATATTCAGCTATTAGTGTAGATGTCCGTCCTACACAAACATTAAATTCCCATTGACAATGAATGGAGAATTCTACGTCATGTGTCTGAGCAAATCGGCTTAGTGACCATTTAATGTCATGATGATGTACAGTACGATTATAAGAGCGCCCCTAACTTCACATGGGTGTAATTTTGTCTAGAATACCCTCTTTTGCCACTCCCTAAAAGCTCAGTGAGATGTTTAGTTCAGATTTAGCCCAGATGTGAAAAGAGGAGCAGTGCTTAAATGTGACCACCTCTCGCTAATATACGTCATAGGCGTATATATTCAACTTAAAGCGAGCGTCAACAGGCTAAGGAATGCATGCGCACGTGACATGCAGTAACTAATCAGGATCCATTTTGAATCAACATTTGACATTTCATGGCATATATTATAATTGTTACTCACTACTAGTTAGTGGTATACTATTATTTCGTTGCTGTGTGGAAGAAACCTCATAACTCCATTTTTGAGGTTTTTATTTTATTCAGTATAAATCAGTGCTATTGAACAGTATGAACACCCTTTGTCTGTGTGTGGTTTCGAAAATATTGAACCAATGGACAGGAGTAAAAAAAAAACCCTCTTAACTCCATTGGACCCTGTCTGCTAAAACAGCTAACTCCACCACCTCTCTCCTTCTCATGCAAGTATTTGACAATATATAAAGTCACAACACCAACTTTGATGAGGCAGTATTGCATCGTTTATTTATTTTACCAGGGCCAACTCTCCAACTCAGCAGAGCAGGCAGGCAACAAAAAGCCACGCTATAGCTCCCTTTGTTGGAGGAGGCTGAGAGCGACTTACAATATCATTATACTGCTGCTAGAATTAACTACTGCTAGTTTAGGATCACATTATAACAAAACAAGTTACAATATTATTACTGCTGCTAGTATTAACTACTGCTTAATGTTTAGGATCACATTACCGGTATAACAAACAAGCAGATATGAGAGAAATACTCGTCATGTTAACGTTCCATGAGTCAATAATAATAATAAAGATAGATGTAGTAAAAAACAATTGGATCAGTTCCTCTTACCTGCTGTGTTTCAGGGTTGAGCTGCTTAACGAGGACACCGTTTTCAAACGAAACCTTTTACTTTTCTTTGTATGTTAATTAAAGTGTCAACAAACACTCACACCAACGCTCACAGGGGTGTGCACATGCGCAGTCTAGCGCTGCTGTTGCTGGAAGCGTGCACGGTGCACGTACCATAGACGGTCGCTAGGGAGAGCCATGGTACAGCGTAATACAGTGGAACAGCTATGTACTGTGTGTAATGTCAGTCCTGAACTGACACCACTGGCTGGTTACTGAAAGCGAGATCTAGTTTGACGTGTAGCCTATAATAATAATAATAAAAACAAAGAACTGATGTCCAAACGTATGACTTCGTTTTGAATGAACTGGTATTTATTTACCGTCACTCAGCAGGTTTAAACAACGACAAATTCAACAGCCTTTGTTCTCATGATTCGATACAGTCAACAAACTGTTGCCTCTTTCATTTCAGTAGCACCTGTGCCTTAATTGTTGCTCACTTCCTCATATAGACAGGGCGTTGGCCGTGGCCTTGACGTCAATTATAGAAGTAAAAAGCATAGAAACGAAATGGCTCTTACACTGTGATCTCATCTCGCAAGTATGATTGAACCCTACAAACCCTCCCGCGCACTCAGATCAGCCAACGCAGGGAAGCTGGAAGTACCCTCACTAAAAACGCCGGGACAACGCTCCACACGTCCCAAACTCTTCTCCCTTCTGGCTCCAAAACTGTGGAATGCACTTCCCATTGCAGTCAGAACTGCAGCATCACTCCCAATCTTCCGCCGTAGTCTGAAAACCCACCTTTTTAGACTCCATCATGGCCCATAGCACTTACCCTACCCCCTTAGATAGCATTTCTGTAGACTTAGATAGCATCTGATACAGACTTATAGCATGTTATGTAGACGGCACTATAATTGCATTGTATATAGTCATAGCACGCCATAGTACATATGTATAGCATAGTAGTATATATATATAGTTTATATGTATAGTCTCATAATATTGATATTCCACTGTTACTTTCTTAGCTTACGCATGTTTTATGATAAATGCTTTTGTGATGTATTCCCATGCTTTTGTTCTTGATTATTGTAAGTCGCTCTGGATTAAGAGCGTCTGCTAAATGCCTAAATTGTAAATTGTATCAAAGTCTAACTTCACTAAATCATTTTAAATATAAACTTATAGAAACCATTTGATGAATCAAATCTAACAGTTCAAAATGTCTTACACCCCCACACACATCACACATAGGCATACACTTATTCTTTTCTACTAATATGTATTTTTACATTTATACTTTTCATTTATACTGTCGGTTTCCATTGTTGTATTATTTATGTTGCCAATTATTTAGTTTGATGTTTTATGATTTATTTGTGCAACCCTGAAATGAGTGTCCTTGGCCCTGGTGTGATTAAATCCCACCCTCTGTCTCATGAACCAGTCTCTGCGTTGTGCATTTGACGCAGTTAACTATGACACCTTGCGTCTTTTGTCACGTCACATCACGTCACTCACATCCCCATACATGGGGAAAGCCCCCATATATGCCCAGGTCTCGTGACATCACTATGACATAGGTCTTGTCACTCGTAGTGACATCACTATGACATCATCAGGGATGCTAGTAAATCAGGGATCATATCATATTTAATGCGACCTGCTGTCGCAAATTAAGCCAATATATGGAGATCCCTGATGTAATCAATATTAGTATAGGCCTATGGATATATGTCAGAACCTCTTCTGACAGATCGTTCCCCATCCATCCTCTTCGATGTCTCCCTTTTGACTGATACCTGTGCATTTAAAGTAACTCTAGACGGGCCTGCCCCAAAGTTATTTGTGCAGCTGCACCCGGCAGCCGGCAAAAACTAGAGTTCTCAACAGGCCTGAAAATGAAGGCCCGGTCCTACCTGGGCCCTCATTAAACCCTGTAAACTCAAGACACCGCCACCGCCGACACCCTTATATTTCCGATATATGAAGCATTTTTGGAGCTGACCTATTCTGACATTCCATATGTTGATCTGACCTCATCAAACCCTGTACACTCAAGACACGCTCCATATGGCCAGTGCACGCGACCTCGATCTTTAGGGCGAGGTCGCTTCTCACCCTCAGGCGTCTTACTGGATGTTGTTGTTGTGTTTGTTGGTTAGGAGATGAAGATGAAGAACCAGCTGTGCAGTAACCAGTTTATAGGGCAGTCTGGTGTCGGGTAGACAGGTAGACAATAGACATGGTTGCACACCTGTCATTTGACAGCGAGAGGCAGGAGTTCCAAGTTTGCATCGCTGTTCATGGCCAGGGCACAGTTATCTCATTCCCTTATAGAGCACCGAAGTCTGACGTCACTTTCAGTAGATGGCGTCAGTCACAGGTTCATGTATTTGTTTAGTTGCATTGAAATCCCCATTGAGGCGATTTTAGATCGCCTCATATAACTGTGTTTTAAAAATCAACATGTCATCCCGGCCGCTTCACTCATATGGATATGAAGAATCAACTGACTGAGAGAAAACGCTAATGTTACTGCTGCTGAATTAGTTACATTTTCGCTAGAAGCAGACTGTATCATATATGAGTGACTGACTGTTGCAAACGATACAGAGACACCTCCCTAACAATAACGCCGAGACAGCTTGTTTATTTTTGGACCACAACGCTTATAGTAGACGATATTAAGATCACCCCATGTTATTCTCCATAGAGAAATTACTTCCGCGAACCAGGGGAATCGTCGGGATGAGCGAGTTACGTCAGGACTTCGGTGCTCTATGCTTGTAGACCAGCCAGTAAGGTATGTTAAATATTGTTTGCATGTTATTTGGACTGCCTTTTCTTTATGATTATGTGCCGTTGTATTCTGCTGTATTATGTTTGTGCGATGTTTTAAGCATTATTTTTGTGTTGTTTACCAGTTCGATGTTGGTTTGAGTGCTTCTAAATAAATCCAGCAGTAGCTATGCAGATCAACTGAGTAATTTTTGGAGCTGAGCTGAGGGAGTGATAGCGGTCTTGCGCCTATCAAATAATCAAATCAATTGCACGCTGCTGTGCGTAACGATAACGCTCAACAACCGACATTCTCTGAATCCCCGCTGTTCACAGTCACCACAGCCAGTTAAAGGAGGAAAGGCACAATGTACTAATATAATTGTAGTGGAGTAAAAGTATTGACAATTGGAAATAATCGAGGGGCAGCTGCAGCGGACGAGGTAGAGTGGCCGCTTGTTCGATACCAGGCTCCCGCAGAGTTAGTGTCGAAGTGCCCTTGAGCAAGCCTCTCTCTGACTTGCATGGTCTCCTCCACCATCAGTGTATGAATGTGTGAGAATGGATTAATGTAATATGTAAAGCACCTTGGATAAAGGCACTATAAAAAGGCACCATAAACTATTTTCCACCACTGGCACACACACATACACGCTGAACTGTGACACATGAACGGTTTCTTTTTTAGGTTGTTTTAGTGCTGCTGCTTTTAACGTGCAATATATCAGTGGGTGCAATTGCTTTTTTTTGCACATTAGGATTCGTGTTGTCATTTGCATGATTTTGTATGAATTTTAGAGAATCCTTATAAAATGTTTAGATGTCTTTTTACCTGACAAGGACCTAGGTAAACAAATGTTGTTCTGTACTTGTATGGAACGATAATAAAACTCCTTGAACCTTCAGTTCAACTTATAGGTATTCAGGCCACGTATTTGAAGACCTCCATGTTAAGTACACAGGATGCTAACATATTTTGGCGGGTCACCAATTTCACTCCTATGCTGAGTGAAGTGACCGAGTGTGAGAGAGCGAGTGGCCGAGATTTTGGGTATTGGCATTTGGCTCAACAAGGGGAGAACGGGGAACACTAGCCAGGGAGCGCAGGACTCACACAGGGATGCCATGGGGAAGAACGGGGGACACTAGCCAAGGGACACTCCGTCCCATGCCTGGCCACACCGGGCACGGGCGCTACATACTGGCCATAAGCAGAGGTTGTGATCATGTCGTCATCATCCTTCTATAGGCCAAGTTTACATAATTTTGTTTCCCTTTGGAGAAATCTGTATTGGAAACACAATGCAGTACAAAAACTATGACAGGTACAACCCTCCAACAGTCATTAGGCCTGTACATCACCCTCCAGCATAACAGATAACCTACACAAAATTCAATATCAATAACAAAAACACATATTACATGAAACAAGAACAAGAACTGCACGCTGTTGAGTGCCAACTTGTCTACTAGTGCGCAAGCAGCTTATCACTGCGCATGGAATACGGATGTGCATATTACAGGAAACCCCTGTTAAACCCCCAAATTTTACCATCACACGGTCACACCTGTATATTACTGTATATTCCTGCTAAACTTGAGGTTTACGGGAAAATCTAGTGCCCATAATTGCCCCTTAACTCCTCTTTCCATCAGCCCATCTGTAAAATATTGAAATTAAATACTAAAACAACAAATAAACCTTTAAAGAAATTACATTAATATAAAATACAATTTTGTTGAAAACAGTTTAAAAAAGAACTTTAGAGAGATAATAGATATGACATTTAATTTCTATAAATATACGACTTATATTAAGTCGTATATTTATTTATATATATATATATATTATATATATTTTTATATACAGTGTATATAAAAATATAGGTTTCAGATTACATACAGTACATGTATTCCATAGTTTACCCACCCGAAATTGAAACATATATCTTAATTACGTCACCATCAACTTAATTTCTGCACCATCCTCTTGTTCCCCTACTGTTGATCTTCGTCGCTTTTAAGTACTTTTAAAATATTCTTTGAAATGTTGTATATAGTGCCTATTATAACTGCTGGCTTAAATCTCATGAACACTACGAACGGATTGTTATAAATGTATATCGGTGGTGTAACCAATCTACGTTTAATCTTAATTATGTCACCATCAACAGCCAATTATATACACTATCTTAATACTTGACGTAATTAAGATTACATACAGTACATGTATACATACATTACCTCTTACCCACCGACATTGAAACAATTATAAGTGTATACTTGTATACATAACTTGTATACATGTATGTACTGTAACTTGAAAGTAGTATACTGTGGTCGGCTGGACCGAATGTGGTCATGGTGGTCATATTCTATAACTTATTATCGGCTGTTGATGGCTACGTAATTAAGATATGTTTCAATGTCGGGTGAGTAAAAGGTTATGTATGTATACATGTATGTAATCTGAAACCTATCTTAATTACGCCACAGCCAATTATAAGTTAGAGAATATATGACCACCATGCCCATCATACATACATACCATTTTTGGTCCAGCCGACTTAATAAGTAATAAAACACTATTGGGTAGATTTTGAAGGTGCGTTTTACCAATGGAAATACATAAATTGGCCTCGCTCTGCGCACATTCGTATTCGTATTATGAAATCGGCCCGTGTTGAACGCACTGGCCCGTGTTGAACGCACACACATTATGGCTTACCGCGTTGCTGAATATTTTAGCATTGTGGGAGTGTCCATATGTTAATTATTTTCGCTTTGCGCAATTTGCTATTAAGCCCCTTGACCTAAAGACACTCAGCGCATAACGATTAGACGTGGGTCTGACCACCTCATAAACGCAAAAAGCACTGTTTGATTTGACACTTGAGCGGCTCTGTGAGGCTGCTAGAGTGTTGCCATGTCTGTTTATTATAAGCGGCTTATTTTTCTGTAAAGTTGCTTTCTGTGTGGTTGCTTTTCTTGTGTCTAAAGTGGTTATTTGGGCTTTTCTCCTAATGTTGTTTAAACCAGTGATCCTCACACAGCACATTCCCATGTCAAGGATCCCCAGATGAATGCATTTGCCCAACTAAGGACGGCTAATCCAAAAATTAAATAAAAAGATTACTTTTGAAAATAGCAGATCTATACCAGCTCACAATGCATCACATTCATTCATTAAAACTATGAACTCTGACTGCAGGGGGATATATAATGATCATTATAACAATGTGCAAGAACATATTTAAAAAGAAGGAAGAACTTTATATTTGTGGACAATCAAAATATGTTTTTTTATTTTAATGTGGTGTCATTCAAATTAATCTGGATATGGCAGACTCACTATTTAGAAAATAAAAACATGGCACTTCATTTAAAATAGGTTACAGACCCCTGTTATATGCGCTTCTTTTGGGATTATTTTTATAGACCTATTTAGTTGTTTCTATGGGACATGGCAACACTGCAACAGCTGCTCTCTGCTGGGCAAAGAGAGAGGCTTTCTTTGGTAAAAATGTTGAGATTAGAAACGGCCATAATTCTTACATTTCTCAACCTTTAAAAAAAATAAAAACATCTCCATAATCCTTGGGAACTTTGCTTTCATACGCTGTATCACACCCGATTCAAGTCTTCTTAAATAAAATGCTACGAGCGAACTCAGCGAAGACCATACTATCGGGGCCACAGCATTACGCAGCACGCATTCAACTCATTCCTTCCTCGTGATTTGAATGAAATAAAATATAATAAACGTTATTTTACTGTTTTTTTTTTAATAGAAACAAATAAAGAGCGTGTGTAGGCTACTGTGTGCAAGTGCAACAGTGCATATACATGCATGCACTAGGCTATATTTCTTCCGTGTCGGGATGGTGATTGAGCTCTTCAAGTTCACAGCCCGTTTGTCTTTCAGAAAAAAACGTTTAGGATAAGTGATAATTTCCTCTCTATTGGGCTGAAAGGTGGACTTTCAGGCTGTGCTGTAGAAGGAGAATTTACCCATATTTGTTTTGAAATATAGGAGCAGTAGAATAATCCATAATATTGTCCTTGTCTATCGACCTCCCTACAAACATACGGCTGTTTAATTTGATCCTCCCAGCAAGCTCATTTATAGTGGAAACTTTCTTTTCTTACCCCATGGTGTGAATGCAATGGTGTTTTAGCAAGTGCCCAGAGTTATTTAAACTTTGATCACACCGTTTACAGTGGACATCTTTTTTTTTTTTACCTATGAGAACTGTGGACACGAAGGTGTCTCTTCAGATTACTTAAATCATTGAAACTCTTGTCACAATGTTTACATTGGTAAGGTTTTTCTCCAGGGTGGACACTGGTGTGTTTTCAGGGAAGATGATGAAGTAAAACTCTTGTCGCAATGTTTACATTGGAAAGGTTTTACTCCTGTGTGGACATGCTGGTGTATTTTCAGTTCATCTGACTGTATGAAACTCTTGTTACAATGTTTACATTGGAAAGGTTTTTCTCCAGTGTGGACACTCTGGTGTGTTTTCAGGGAAGATGATGCAGTAAAACTCTTGTCGCAATGTTTACATTGGAAAGGTTTTACTCCTGTGTGGACATGCTGGTGTATTTCCAGTAAACCTGACTTTCTGAAACTCTTGTTACAATGTTTACATTGGAAAGGTTTTTCTCCAGTGTGGACACTCTGGTGTGTTTTCAGGGAAGATGATGCAGTAAAACTCTTGTCGCAATGTTTACATTGGAAAGGTTTTACTCCTGTGTGGACACGAAGGTGTGCTTTCAGGTTACCTGACTCGCTGAAACTCTTGTCACAATATTTACATTGGAAAGGTTTTTCTCCAGTGTGGACACTCTGGTGTCTCTTCAGGGAACCTGACTTAATGAAACTCTTGTCACAATGTTTACATTGGAAAGGTTTTTCTCCAGTGTGGACATGAAGGTGTGTCTTTAGGGAACCTAACATTCTGAAACTCTTGTTACAATGTTTACATTGGAAAGGTTTTTCTCCAGTGTGGACATGAAGGTGTGTCTTTAGGGAACCTAACATTCTGAAACTCTTGTTACAATGTTTACATTGGAAAGGTTTTTCTCCAGTGTGGACACGAAGGTGTGCTTTCAGGTTACCTGACTCGCTGAAACTCTTGTCACAATATTTACATTGGAAAGGTTTTTCTCCAGTGTGGACACGAAGGTGTGTCTTCAGGGAACCTGAGCGGCTGAAACTCTTGTAACAACGTTTACACTGGAAAGGTTTTTCTCCAGTGTGGACACTCTGGTGTCTCTTCAGGGAACCTGACACTATGAAACTCTTGTTACAATGTTTACATTGGAAAGGTTTTTCTCCAGTGTGGACACGAAGGTGTGTCTTCAGGGAACCTGAGCGGCTGAAACTCTTGTAACAACGTTTACACTGGAAAGGTTTTTCTCCAGTGTGGACACTCTGGTGTCTCTTCAGGGAACCTGACACTATGAAACTCTTGTCACAATGTTTACATTGGAAAGATTTTTCTTCAGTGTGGACATGCTGGTGTATTAGCAGTTGGTGTGTTTTCAGGGAAGATGATGAAGTAAAACTCTTGGCACAATGTTTACATTGGAAAGGTTTTACACTTGTGTGGACATGCTGGTGTATTATCAGTTCACCTGACTGGCTGAAACTCTTGTTACAATAGTAACATTGCCATTGGAAAGGATTTTCTCCAGTATGGACACGCTGGTGCTTCTCCAGGGAACCTGAGTCACTGAAATTCTTGTCACGGCGTTCGTCATCATCGTCCTCACTGGTGTCCTCCCAATCATCACTGTCTTCAGTGACTTCAGTGTCAGATTTAGGTTCAACTTCAACTTCAGAGCAGTGGGAAGATATGTCTTTTTCATCATCATCATCATCATCATCATCATCATCTTCTTCACCTTTCACTTCTAGCATTGTCAACATTGACCCAGCAGGTTCCTCTGGTCTTTGAAGTAGCTCTTCCTGTTCCTGTTTAAGTTCCTCCTGTTTCTCTTTAATTTGTGGAGGCTCTGGTTCTTCCTGGAGCAGACTAGAGCTCCTCTCCTGTTCAGGGGAAACCTCCTCTTTACACACAACCATGTGCAGGATGTCTAGGAGCAGAAACATAACATGATGGTCAACACTGGATTCCTAAAATGTAAATCCATTCTTCTTCCATGTTCCATGTACAAAAGGGGCTAACCTACCAAGATAAGATTGACTAAACCGTTATTACCTACAGGTTACTACAGTTCTGAAAGTTTTAGCAAGATTTTAGCAAAATACGAAAAGAAAATCACGTGAAGTAATATATTTACTACACCAAAATAAATAATGTTACAGCAAATATTTCATTTGAAACATGAAATTCTGAAACAATTTAAATTAAAGCTGCAAGCAGCGATGCAAGTTACAGGCAAATATCAGAAAATCAGAACTGGGAGCAGAGCTAAGTAATGACTCAAATGGGTCCAATGAGCCTGGGCACCATTTCATTTAGGGTATATGAACCTGTCGGGAGCGGATGATATCATTACGTCATGTTGTAGTATTGTTTTATAGTCGAGTTAGTTCAAAGGTTATGGCAAATGAAACTATAACATATTGACCAATCAGAAGAGGGGGCGGGGCAAGTTTCACCAATGAAAGACAAGGACTCTGAACCAAGTCCTGACACCCCCCACGAGTCTGAACTATCAAATATCGACCAATCAGAAGGAGGGGCCATTCTTCAGAAGGCTGCATTCACATGGAATAAGGCAAGTGGTAGACGGTACTGTAGATGTCATTTTAGTGGACGGGAACAGGACGGAACGGCAGCCAGAACCGGCGACGGTCACGGTAGACGACATCAATGTTAAAATATTTAAACTTTTTACCGTTCTGTGCCGTCCAGTAGGTTTTGCTGTTTGCCGTATACCGCTTGCCTGATTCCATGTGAATAAGTTACACCAATGAAGGTCAAGGACTCAAAACCAAGTCCAATGACACCAACCACCATGACAAACCATTGAAAAGGTATAGCAAAAAATATGAACTTTCAAGTATCGACCAGCTGTTCTTTTCACTTCCTGTTTGGTGTTGAGGTTTGACGTTTCGCCACGGTCACGCCATCTTACGAAAACTCACGATTTTGATAACTTTATCGTTACGATCTTTTGTGTATGCTGAGCAAGTTTTAAGCTGAACGGACCCTATTGCTAGGAGGACTTTGTTAAAGTGTGACCCGTGGAAATGGCGCTAAAATGCAACAATAAATTGAAAATGGACGACTTCCTGTTCCGTTTAGGTCATGGCGCTAAGAGACCTTTTTGGAAGTCGGGACATGATACAGGTGTGTACCAATTTTCGTATTATGTAGGTATTGTGGGGCTTGAGGCACAAAGTAGGGGGCGCTATTGAGCCATTAGGTCACGCCTCTTTTTGAGATCTTTGAGTATGTTTAGCGCCTCCAACGCAATTCATTTGTGGGAATCAACAAACAAACAATAATCACTGCGATTTCAATAGGGCTTCGGCTTCGCACTACTGTGCATTGCTCGGGCCCTAAAAATGATACTTCACACCCGAGCTCTGATTTGGAAGTAAATTAGTCATGCCACTCAGTGCATGACGTTATGAAACAGAACAATTAAAGCTTGAAATGTGGACCGATAGTAGCTTAACAATCTATGTAAAAGATGTCGACTGCATAGCTCTGTACGTCTGTAAATGTCTGCCTGTGTGTAAATGAGTCTGCGAGTCTGTGAATCTGTCTGCCTCTTTGTCTGGGGCAAATTTCACAAACTACTGTAGCTATCAAATCTCACAATCTGCTGTAGCGATCAAATCTCACAATCTGCTGTAGTTATCAAATCTCACAATCTGCTGTAGTTATCAAATCTCACAATCTGCTGTAGCGATCAAATCTCACAAACTGATGTAGCGATCAGCGCCAATTTTCTCTTGTTCACACTGCCAGTCGGAAGAAAGTATTTTTCCACACCTGATAGAAATTGCGTTGCACATAATGTTTCAGTTTTGTAAAGAGTAAGAAAGTGCAGACACTAAGCTTGCAAATACTTGTTTGAAAGTTGTTAACAGTTAGTCCGCCATTGCCGTTGCTGCAATAATATACAGTATATATATTATATATATATATTTGTATGACCAAGTTGTCCACATTGTTTCTTCAGGAACAATATTTAATAGTTTGCCATTGTAAGTCCAGTGAAAATAAGACATTGTGGCAGCCCTACAGAATAGGGCTGGGCGATATGACGATATATATCGTATATACCAGGGATGTCAAACTCAAATACACAGTGGGCCAAAATAAAGAAATTGGTACAAGTCGAGGGCCGGACTGTGTTTCAACACACGGGCCATTTTTGGAGGAGAGGGGTAGCTGAAAGTTGACCACAAGTGATATACTTTCACTGCTGATCAATAGTGGAGAGAAGACGCATGCTTGCGCTTGCGGGCCCTCGATACGTGACAATGCTCTCGCAGTGCATTGTGGGACTTGTAGTATTATGGTGGTCCGTGCAGTATACCAGAGGGCCAGTTCTAATACTAATTAAATATCACCCCGCGGGCCAAAGATAATTCATTCACGGGCCTGATTTGGCCCCCGGGCCTTGAGTTTGACATATATGGTATATACGATAGAAAATGTCTATCGTGAAAATTCTTCTATATCGTTTATATCGTTGTGTCGCAAAACAAGCGTTACGGCAGTATTTTACGTCACAGCGCCCAGCCACGCTGTGCTGTTATTTCATAACAAACATGAAGGGAGATGATGGCTGACGAGATTCAGAGCGGAGTAACACTAAAGTAACCGGCCATTCACTGTTATAAAAGCAGGTTTCATGTTGGGTCAAATTGATAAACTGCGTGAGCCACACATCAGACACATGTTTTACACAGTTGAACAATTGAGCTTGTCGGTCGGGTGCAAACTTCTTCTACGTCTTTCCTCTTACCTGCGCAGTCCTCCTGCTCTGTCTTAAGTGTCTTGTTTTATTGTTCCAAATATTATTATTATTCCATTTGAAAAGTCCTTAATTCAGCAACAGCTTCCAACAACAACAACAAAAGACGCTACCTTAAGTTGTGATCATCAAAAAAAAAAGAAAAGGAAAAACATCCCCTCGCGTCCCATACGCACAGCTGGCCATGGAGAGTTGACGACGCGGTCGCGTTCTCTCTCACTCTATCGCCTGTAGTCAATTAAACATCGTTAAGCTTCCCAACGTCTTTAACAAACTACACTACAACTACAACAGAACATTTTGATTCCCTATACAGAGCTTAAAATGAACGGAAACAACTGTGTGGCAGTGAGTGACAAACTGTGACATGAGGTATTTATTTTTTCCTTAAGACGATGTAATGCAGACACAGGCCTGTACTTCTGTGTCTGAATGGGAAAGTCTTATTTATTTATTTTTGCTTTTTAATTGTCATAATAATAATTAATTATATATATATATATATATATATCTGGTGTCTGGTCATGTCATAAGATTAAACGATACTGGTTGGGTATCTTGCAGCAGTTGAATGAGATCTTTAATAATATATGGAGTTTGAACCTGACCCTATGTGTTTGATTCTTGGGCTGCCTGATGACAGGATTGTTGACAAGTTCCATATACGTCTGTTTAATCTCTTAACTTATGCTGCTAGGAAAAATATTCTGTTGTCTTGGATTAATGAAAAACCACCAAAAAAAAAGGACTGGCACAAAATAATCATGCAGTGCATGCCGTTGGAATTCCTAACCTGCATGCTAAGCCCCACCACAGATACCTTCTATAAAATATGGGACCCATATTTGAGATTTGTTGGGCCTCAGTTAGCTACCACCTTGACCATAGAGTTCCTGGAAAGAAGCGATGCCACTAACCTTGATTGATAAAGTTATGGATATTATTGTTATGCATGTATAATGCATATATTTTATTTTATTTTATTTTCTCTGGAGTTGTTAACCCATCTAAACTTTCAAGCACCAAACTGCAAATGTGTCCATATTTGTATATTATTTTTGCACTTTATTATTTTTGGTATAAGTGTATAATTGTGTCCTTTGTTCCACAATGCGCCTGAGCTGAGCTGTCTGTTTTTGTTTGTTTGTTTTGTTTTTCCTGTCTTGTCTTTGTCATAAAATGTAAAAATCAATAAAAATATTATTGGAGAAAAAAAAGAATATCTATATCGTGATATGAGATTTTGTCATATCGCCCAGCCCTACTACAGAACAGAAAATATTAAAGAAAGGAAAAGCAAAAGAAACTTACTGAGGTGTGGCTGGTCTTCAGCATCCTGTTTAATAGAAACGTCTTCAGCTTCCTGTTTAAAAGAAACTTCTTTTGCTTCCTGTTTAATATAAACGTATTCTGCTTCCTGTTTAATAGAAACGTCTTCAGCTTCCTGTTGACTAGAAACGTCCCTGGCTGAGTCTGGAGAGTTCATCTTCACCTGGGAGTGATGCATCATGGGTATTGTAGTTCTTATGAGTCTGGATAGTTCATCTTTACCTGCAGTCTGGACTCCGGTCTGAAATCAAGTGAATAAGGAAGGACTTTAATAACTGGAGACCTATAGTCTGTGGAGTGGGAAATGTGTTATATACGTAGTTTTTATTGGCCTAAAATATTGCCTATATACTCACATAATACTACATACTCACACTTGCGGACTGACTGTCTGTATTGAGCGAATTCTTTTATAGGAGTTTATGTGACCATACCATTACCTATATACGGCAAAAATGTAAAAATTGCATCATGCTTTAAGTAGCATGTGACGTGTCAAACTAGGGGATTTTCATGATACTGAATCCATTCCAAGCATTAGTTTTGCAGAAAAATACACTCCTTGGGCTACAAACCAGAAGAAATCACACTTAACTTATGGTGTAAAGTGAATAAGGTGAATAAATTAAAGTAACCAATATTTTTTTTATGTTCTGCCTCAGTTCGAGCAGCAGGGAGCGTATAGTACAACCATTTCTGTGAGCGTAAATTGTAACAAGTAGGGATGGGAGATCATAATTATTTGAACACATAGCCAGCCTGTATTTGACCTCGGTGAGGAGAGTGATCCTATATTCTATATTCAAACGTTATTAGCAGTCTCAGGTCCATAGAGATACATACACACACGGGGTTAACATACAAGAAATAAAATCATAAAAGAATGTAAACCAAATACACAATATATAACTTTACCCACAGGCAGAACATACAGGCATTTTAGCCAGTGTACCCTTAAACTTGATGTATAACGTGAACAGCTCACTGGAGGGCTTGAAAGCGCCACAATGATACCATTTGTCGATCCAGCCTTTGCATAAACTTAAACATTACAATTCTTAGGAGTGCTTTAAAAGTCCTCACTCCAGCAGTGACAAACTGCTCTCTGAGTGTTCTCATTGCATCATTATATGAATTTTGCGACCTGCGCATGCTACATTTTTTATAACATGAGTCATGGTGAGCACTGAGCAGTATAAAGTGTTGTGCAATATGCCTTGAACATGGACACTTTCACTTTAGTGGAACACTGACTGAACTTGCGGGCAATAGTGTTTGCTTGAGCATACAACTTCCGACATTGTCTGTATATCATCATCATCATCAGTCATTTAATCAGTAATAAAATGACAAAGATATTGAATCTTATTCCAGACCTCAAGACTATTGTCCGATAGTTTAAACATAGGAAAGTTAAGGCGTTTGTCCTATTTAGTACTACATATTAGAACAGCTCTTTTGCTGGCATTATATTCAGTCATGTTGCACACCGTATTTAGAGCAAATGTCAAGGAGCTTTTGTAAACCAGCACTACTGGGACTGAGGACCACCAGGTCATATGCATACATCAGATGGTTTACTAGTGTGAAGCATGCCATTTAACAACTAGAACTGCACTCTGCCGAGTGCCTACTTGCACGTTGCACACAAGTAAATGGCCTACTACTGCGCAAGCTTCGTAATTCATCTCTGTAAAACAGAGATTAATTACGAAAGTAATTACGATATGTTTAAATATTGGTTGGGTAACAGGTAGGCTATTGTATGTATGTAAGTTAAAAGTACTACTGTATACTGTGGTCGGCTGGCTTTTTTATGTACGTACAGTATGCTTGGTTGGTATCAACGTCCATTTTATATACCTCCCAAGCACACGTGTCCCAACACGACCACAATACTTGCACGCTCTGCTTGCTGCTACGAACTTTCAAATCTCAGCCTCTCTGTAAAACATTGGAATTAAATACTAAAGTATAGTTATAACTGGCTGTCAATGGTGACGAAATTACTATATGTTTTTTAATATTGTTTGGGTAACAGGTAACGTATGTATGTATACATGTATGTAAGTTGTAAGTTGAAAGTACTCTACTGTGGTCGGCTGGCTTTTTTATGCGTATGCTCGGAGGTATATATACTGATTTTGATGGAGACGTAATTAAGATAGGTTTCAGATTACATTACATTACATTACCTCTAATTCACCCAACACTGAAACATATCCTAATTACCTCAGCATCGACAGCCAGTTATAACCCGATATTGAAACATATCTTCATTACGTCACCATCAGTATATATACCTCCGAGCATACGCACATTCGTACGAGCACGACCACAGTACTTGCACGCTCAGCTTGCGCAAGTAATGATGCTCTTTGTTTTGTCTTGTTTTTGAGAGGCATATATTCAGCTATTAGTGTAGATGTCCGTCCTACACAAACATTAAATTCCCATTGACAATGAATGGAGAATTCTACGTCATGTGTCTGAGCAAATCGGCTTAGTGACCATTTAATGTCATGATGATGTACAGTAGGCTACGATTATAAGAGCGCCCCTAACTTCACATGGGTGTAATTTTGTCTAGAATACCCTCTTTTGCCACTCCCTAAAAGCTCAGTGAGATGTTTAGTTCAGATTTAGCCCAGATGTGAAAAGAGGAGCAGTGCTTAAATGTGACCACCTCTCGCTAATATACCTCATAGGCGTATATATTCAACTTAAAGCGAGCGTCAACAGGCTAAGGAATGCATGCGCACGAACATGTGACATGCAGTAACCAATCAGGATCCATTTTGAATCAACATTTGACATTTCATGGCATATATTATAATTGTTACTCACTACTAGTTAGTGGTATACTATTATTTCGTTGCTGTGTGGAAGAAACCTCATAACTCCATTTTTGAGGTTTTTATTTTATTCAGTATAAATCAGTGCTATTGAACAGTATGAACACCCTTTGTCTGTGTGTGGTTTCGAAAATATTGAACCAATGGACAGGAGTAAAAAAAACCTCTTAACTCCATTGGACCCTCAAACTGTCTGCTAAAACAGCTAACTCCACCACCTCTCTCCTTCTCATGCAAATATTTGACAATATATAAAGTCACAACACCAACTTTGATGAGGCAGTATTGCATCGTTTATTTATTTTACCAGGGCCAACTCTCCAACTCAGCAGAGCAGGCAGGCAACAAAAAGCCACGCTATAGCTCCCTTTGTTGGAGGAGGCTGAGAGCGACTTACAATTATCATTATACTGCTGCTAGAATTAACTACTGCTAGTTTAGGATCACATTATAACAAAACAAGTTACAATATTATTACTGCTGCTAGTATTAACTACTGCTTAATGTTTAGGATCACATTACCGGTATAACAAACAAGCAGATATGAGAGAAATACTCGTCATGTTAACGTTCCATGAGTCAATAATAATAATAAAGATAGATGTAGTAAAAACAATTGGATCAGTTCCTCTTACCTGCTGTGTTTCAGGGTTGAGCTGCTTAACGAGGACACCGTTTTCAAACGAAACCTTTTACTTTTCTTTGTATGTTAATTAAAGTGTCAACAAACACTCACACCAACGCTCACAGGGGTGTGCACATGCGCAGTCTAGCGCTGCTGTTGCTGGAAGCGTGCATGGTGCACGTACCATAGACGGTCACTAGGGGAAGCCATGGTACAGTGTAATACAGTGGAACAGCTATGTACTGTGTGTAATGTCAGTCCTGAACTGACACCACTGGCTGGTTACTGAAAGCGAGATCTAGTTTGACGTGTAGCCTATAATAATAATAATAAAAACAAAGAACTGATGTCCAAACGTATGACTTCGTTTTGAATGAACTGGTATTTATTTACCGTCACTCAGCAGGTTTAAACAACGACAAATTCAACAGCCTTTGTTCTCATGATTCGATACAGTCAACAAACTGTTGCCTCTTTCATTTCAGTAGCACCTGTGCCTTAATTGTTGCTCACTTCCTCATATAGACAGGGCGTTGGCCGTGGCCTTGACGTCAATTATAGAAGTAAAAAGCATAGAAACGAAATGGCTCTTACACTGTGATCTCATCTCGCAAGTATGATTGAACCCTACAAACCCTCCCGCGCACTCAGATCAGCCAACGCAGGGAAGCTGGAAGTACCCTCACTAAAAACGCCGGGACAACGCTCCACACGTCCCAAATTCTTCTCCCTTCTGGCTCCAAAACTGTGGAATGCACTTCCCATTGCAGTCAGAACTGCAGCATCACTCCCAATCTTCCGCCGTAGTCTGAAAACCCACCTTTTTAGACTCCATCATGGCCCATAGCACTTACCCTACCCCCTTAGATAGCATTTCTGTAGACTTAGATAGCATCTGATACAGACTTATAGCATGTTATGTAGACGGCACTATAATTGCATTGTATATAGTCATAGCACGCCATAGTACATATGTATAGCATAGTAGTATATATATATAGTTTATATGTATAGTCTCATAATATAGATATTCCACTGTTACTTTCTTAGCTTACGCATGTTTTATGATAAATGCTTTTGTGATGTATTCCCATGCTTTTGTTCTTGATTATTGTAAGTCGCTCTGGATTAAGAGCGTCTGCTAAATGCCTAAATTGTAAATTGTATCAAAGTCTAACTTCACTAAATCATTTTAAATATAAACTTATAGAAACCATTTGATGAATCAAATCTAACAGTTCAAAATGTCTTACACCCCCACACACATCACACATAGGCATACACTTATTCTTTTCTACTAATATGTATTTTTACATTTATACTTTTCATTTATACTGTCGGTTTCCATTGTTGTATTATTTATGTTGCCAATTATTTAGTTTGATGTTTTATGATTCATTTGTGCAACCCTGAAATGAGTGTCCTTGGCCCTGGTGTGATTAAATCCCACCCTCTGTCTCATGAACCTGCGTCTCTGCGTTGTGCATTTGACACAGTTAACTATGACACCTTGCGTCTTTTGTCACGTCACATCACGTCACTCACATCCCCATACATGGGGAAAGCCCCCATATATGCCCAGGTCTCGTGACATCACTATGACATAGGTCTTGTCACTAGTAGTGACATCACTATGACATCATCAGGGATGTTAGTAAATCAGGGATCATATCATATTAAATGCGACCTGCTGTCGCAAATTAAGCCAATATATGGAGATCCCTGATGTCATCAATATTAGTATAGGCCTATGGATATGTCAGAACCTCTTCTGACAGATCGTTCCCCATCCATCCTCTTCGATGTCTCCCTTTTGACTGATACCTGTGCATTTAAAGTAACTCTAGACGGGCCTGCCCCAAAGTTATTTGTGCAGCTGCACCCGGCAGCCGGCAAAAACTAGAGTTCTCAACAGGCCTGAAAATGAAGGCCCGGTCCTACCTGGGCCCTCATTAAACGCTGTAAACTCAAGACACTGCCACCGCCGACACCCTTATATTTCCGATTTATGAAGCATTTTTGGAGCTGACCTATTCTGACATTCCATATGTTGATCTGACCTCATCAAACCCTGTACACTCAAGACACGCTCCATATGGCCAGTGCACGCGACCTCGATCTTTAGGGCGAGGTCGCTTCTCACCCTCAGGCGTCTTACTGGATGTGGTTGTGTTTGTTGGTTAGGAGATGAAGATGAAGAACCAGCTGTGCAGTAACCAGTTTATAGGGCAGTCTGGTGTCAGGTAGACAATAGACATGGTTGCACACCTGTCAATTGACAGCGAGAGGCAGGAGTTCTAAGTTTGCATCGCTGTTCATGGCCAGGGCAGTTATCTCATTCCCTTATGCTTGTAGACCAACCAGACAAGGACCTATAAACAAATGTTGTTCTGTACAACGATAATAAAACCCCTTGAACCTTCAGTTCAACTTATAGGTATTTAGGCCACGTATTTGAAGACCTCCATGTTAATTACACAGGATGCTAACATATTTTGGCAGGTCACCAATTTCACTCCTATGCTGAAGTGACCGAGTGTGAGAGAGCGAGTGGCCGAGATTTTGGGTATTGGCATTTGGCTCAACAAGGGGAGAACGGGGAACACTAGCCAGGGAGCACAGGACTCACACAGGGATGCCTGGGGAAGAACAGGGGACACTAGCCAAGGGACACGCCGTCCCATGCCTGGCACGACACACTGGGCACGGGCGCGACATACTGGCCATAAGCAGAGGTTGTGATCATGTCGTCATCATCCTTCTATAGGCCAAGTTTACATAATTTTGTTTCCCTTTGGAGAAATAAGTATCGGAAACACAATGCAGTACAAAAACTGTGACACGTACAACCCTCCAACAGTCATTAGGCCTGTACATCACCCTCCAGCATAATAGATAACCTACACAAAATTCAATATCATCAATAACAAAAACACATATTACATGAAACAAGAACAAGAACTGCACGCTGTCGAGTGCCAACTTGTCTACTAGTGCGCTTATCACTGCGCATGGAATACGGATGTGTATATTACAGGAAACTCCCGTTAAACCCCCGAATTGTACCATCACACCTGTATATTACTGTATATTCCTGCTAAACTTGAGGTTTACGGGCAAATCTAGGGCCCATAATTGCCCCTTAACTCCTCTTTCCATCAGCCCATCTGTAAAATATTGAAATTAAATACTAAAACAACAAATAAACCTTTAAAGAAATTACATTAATATAAAATACAATTTTGTTGAAAACAGTTTAAAAAAAACTTTAGAGATAATAGATATGACATTTAATTTCTATAAATATACGACTTATATGAAGTCGTATATTTATTTATATATATATATATATATATATATATTATATATATTTATATACAGTGTATATAAAAATATAGGTTTCAGATTACGTACATGTATTCCATACTTTACCCACCCAACATTGAAACATATATCTTAATTACGTCACCATCAACTTACTTTCTGCACCATCCTCTTGTTCCCGTACTGTTGATAATTAAAGATCTTCGTTGCTTTAAGTACCTTTAAAATATTCTTTGAAATGTATATAGTGCCTATTATAACTGCTGGCTTAAATCTCATGAACACTACGAACGGATTGTTATAAATGTATATTATGTCACCATCAACAGCCAATTATATACTTGTATACACTATACTATCTTAATACTTGATGTAATTAAGATTACATACAGTACATGTATACATACATACATTACCTTTTACCCACCCGACATTGAAAGAATTATAAGTGTATACTTGTATACATAACTTGTATACATACATATATGACCACCATGCCCATCATACATACATACCACTTTTGGTCCAGCCGACCACAATACTTGCGCACTCTGTTTGTGCAAGTAATAAAACACTATGTACAGAGTGGGGAAAAGTTAGGTGGGGGGGGGGGAGCACCTGTTTAAAGTTTAAGTGATAATTTCCTCTCTATTGGGCTGAAAGGTGGACTTTCAGCTTCAGGCCTGTTTTAAAAGATGTAACTGATTGCATTTTTAAGGGAAGGGGTCAGGGCACTCCACACCTGGGTGGCCGTGCTGTAGAAGGAGAATTTACCCATATTTGTTTTGAAATGTAGGAGCAGTATAATAATCCATAATATTGTCCTTGTCTATCGACCTCCCTACAAACATACGGTTGCTTAATTTGATCCTCCCAGCAAGCTCATTTATAATAATAATAATAATTATAATAAAACTTTATTTGTATAGCACCTTTCATGACATGAAATGCAGCTCAAAGTGCTTTACAGAACAATGGAGAATAAAAAAGAAAAGCAAGGCAACGACATTAAAAAACAAGCAGTAATGCAATACAGTGAGGACATGAATAACAAAAAATAAAAGATCAATTAAAAGCAATGTTGTAGAAGTGGGTCTTGAGCTGTGCTTTAAAAATGTCTACAGAGGCTGCCTGACGAAGGTACAGTGGGAGCTTGTTCCATGCTGACGGCCCGTAGAAGCAAAAAGCTGCTTCCCCGTATTTCTTAGTTGCCATTTTTTTAGGCAAAGCGAGCAGGCCAGCAGTGGAAGACCTTAGGGGGGCGGTTTGGGACATATTTAGGCAGGCAGTCATGTAGGTAGGAAGGTGCGAGACCATTGAGAGCTTTATACACAAGTAAAATAATTTAAAAATCAATCCTAAAAACAACCGGAAGCCAGTGCAGTGAAGCCAAAACTGGAGTAATATGTTCTCTCATCTTAGTTCTAGTTAAAACTCTGGCTGCTGCATTTTGGACAAGTTGTAATCTGTCAGTTGTTTTCTTAGGCAGTCCTGGAAAAAAGTGCATTGCAGTAATCAAGCCGAGAAAAAACAAAGGCGTGGATTAGCGTTTTTGCATCGTCCACCAGGAGGCCTTTGTCCAAACATCACGCAAATTGGTACACAGTCTCTCTAGTTTACTTTTGTTGCCCTTTTATCCAACCACCAGATGAAGGCAAGCTGCAATGTCCTACATTCCTATCCTGGTGGAGACCTGTGCCCAGAAGGGCCCTTTTTCTAGTTATTGATTATTTCTGCTCACTAGAACCGATTATGAGAACTTCTGTCTTATCCTCATTTAGCTTGAGAAAGTTCTCACTCATCCAACATTTGATGCTAGACAGACAGGTCAACAGCGGGTCTAAAGCACAGGGATCATCTGGAGCCACAGAAAGATATAGTTGGGTATCATCAGCATAGAAATGAAAATTGACTCCGTGATTGGTAATGAGTTCACCCAATGGCAGTATGTACAAGGAGAATAGCAGAGGACCAAGAATCGAGCCCTGTGGAATACCAGAACTGATGTCGTGTTTGTCTGAGTCAAACTCAGCTAGATTGACAAAGTAACTTCTGTTTGATAGGTAGGAGGAAAACCAGGACAGGGCCGTACCAGACAGGCCTATCCAGTGCTCCAGACGCTGTATTAAAATTGAATGATCAATCGTGTCAAATGCAGCCGTTAGATCTAGAAGTAAGAGAACGGATACATGTTTCTTGTCAGCAGACACCCTAAGATCATTCATTACTTTTACAAGTGCTGTTTCTGTGCTGTGACCTTTCCTAAAGCCAGATTGGAATTTGTTATGCACATTATTGTTCTGTAGAAACACATCCAATTGATGAAAGATGCATTTTTCTTATAGTGGAAAATTTCTTTTTTTACCCCATGGTGTGAATGCAATGGTGTCTTAGCAAGTGACCCGAGATATTTAAACTTTGATCAAACCGTTTACAGTGGACATCTTTTTCTTTTACCTGTGAGAACTGTGCCGGCTGATAAAAGCATGAGCTCTCGAACTGATGATTCAGAATGTTTTATTCCAGAAACACAGTAAGAACTATAGGTGGAAAAACACACAAACAGTACACAAATGTTACATATATGGCTTCTGACGAAAACAATTGACAAACTATACCGTAGCAAAGCTGAATACTGTACTATATGAAAATCAAAGTTACAAATACATCGATAACATTTGACAATGAGCCTCTAAATTACTATTGCTCAGCATGAACTGTTTTTATACCAAAATGACAACCCTTTGAGTGCAAAACATGAATTACTGAATAATGAATTATCTTAAAGACAAAACCTTTACATTTGATCATTTTGAACATAATGGAATGTTTGTTACTGTATCTGTACTGTATCATTTTAACAAACAAGGCTAAGATTATTTGTAAAACACATTCTTCTTTTGGCAACATGAAACATTTTAATCAATCAACCATTAATATGAATTACCTATCTAGTATTTATCAACGTTACCGAGGCTTCACAAAAAGGGTTCAAAATAGAATGGCAGAATCACGTCTTCAAAGTTACTTTTAACTTAACACAAATGCACAGAAGCAACGTAAAAGATATTGCATACAATACAAAGCAACAGAATCATAAACAGTACCTTGTTGCCCTCAGGCATGTGATTAAACTAAATAAACCTTTCGTTCTGAACACAGGAGTGTTCCCTTGCTGTTTTCATTCATGGCTCTGTTGCAAAGAAAGACCAGTACGCTAAACTCTACTCATCTACTTGACTACTTCCTTCCTGTTTCTCAGTTTCAAATTAAAAGCTATACAAAAACAGACTAATAAAACTAACTCAAATACAATTATTTCAAGCAAAACACACTGAAGAAGTTGGTAGACACTATATAACCATGAAATATATAACCATGAAAACCGTTTAATAACTCAAATAAAGAGAAACTGTATAAAGATACACTGACACGAAAACGTGTATTCAGGGCGGAGTCACCACCCCCAGGGTAAGTTGTGATTTGCTCTCGTTCACTGCAATGCAATTTGCGGCATTTCCAAAACAATATTGCGCAGAGTAGCGATGTGACGTTTTTGGGCGTTCCTGTCTTGTTCCGTGTCAGTGTGAAGTAACCTCGAAAGTCCTTGTTCAACTTGTTTTGTGGGCAACAGCGCAGTCGTCTGGACAGGGGGAGCATATCTTTAGCCTTTCTTAACCCATTCTGACCTGAGATCAGATTCTAAAAATGTCTTCTACATCCTGACAGTTTTCCATTCTGACCTGAGATCAGATTCTAAAAATGTCTTCTATGTCAGTCGCTCTTCGATTTTACAAAAATAGAAGACCTACAGTACAAGCGTAGCATAGCGTGCCACTAGGTAGATCTGCTATTTTTCAATAGCTAAAGCATAACATAATGCTAACACCAAAAGGGGTTCCCGCCCAAAACGGGTTAAGGTAAACAAAAGACACGAAGGTGTCTCATCAGGGAACCTGACAATCTGAAACTCATGTCACAATGTTTACATTGGAAAGGTTTTCCAGTGTGGACACGAAGGTGTTTTTTCAGGCAACCTGACAATCTGAAACTCTTGTTACAATGTTTACATTGGAAAGGTTTTTCTCCAGTGTGGACACACTGGTGCTTCTTATATTGGGAAAGTTTTTCTCTAGTATGGACTAGATCTCTAGTATATGGTATCTCTAGTATATGGTGCTTCATCAGCGAGTCACTGAAACTGTCACTGTCACGGCGTTCATCATCATTGTCCTCACTGGTCTCCTCCCAATCATCACTGTCTTCAGTGAGTGAAGTGTCAGTGTCAGATGATTCTTCATCATCATCATCTTCTACACCTTTCACTACTAGTAATGTCAACGTTGATCCAGCAGGTTCCTCTGGTCTTTGAAGTAGCTCTTCCTGTTCCTCTTTAAGCTCCTCCTGTTTCTCATTGATGTGTAGAGGCTCTGGTTCCTCCTGGAGCAGACTAGAGCGACTCTCCTGTTCAGGGGAAACCTCCTCTTTACACACAACCAGGATGTGCAGGATGTCTAGGAGCAGAAACATAACATGATGGTCAACACTGGATTCCTAAAATGTAAATCCATTCTTCTTCCATGTTCCATGTACAAAAGGGGCTAACCTACCAAGGTAAGATTGACTAAACCGTTATTACCTACAGGTTACTACAAGATTTTAGCTAAATACAAAAAAAGATCATGTGAAGTAATATATTTACTTTAACACCAAAATGAATAATGTTACAGCAAATATTTAATTTGAAACATGACATTCTGAAACAATTTAAGTTAAAGCTGCAAGCAGCGATGCAAGTTACAGGCAAATCAGAACTGGGAGCAGAGCTAAGTAACTCTACTGAATGACTCAAATGGGTCCAATGAGGTGACTCATGACTCTGTACGACAAACTGTTCAAAGGTAGCCTGGGCACCATTTCATTTAGGGTATATGATCCTGTCGGGAGAGGATGATATCATTATGTCATGTTGTAGTATTGTTTTGTAGTCGAGTTAGTTCAAAGGTTATGGCAAATGATAGAAACTATAACATTGACCAATCAGAAGAGGGGGCGGGGCAAGTTTCACCAATGAAAGACAAGGACTTTGAAGCAAGTCCAATGACACCCCCCACGAGTCTGTATGAAAAATCACTGAAAAGTTATAGGACAAAATAGGAACTATCAAATATCGACCAATCAGTAGAAGGGGCCATTCTTCAGAAGGCTGCATTCACATGGAATCAGGCAAGTGGTAGACGGTAGATGTCATGTCATTTTAGTGGATGGGAGCAGGACGGAGCAGGACGGCACGGCAGCCAGAACCGGCGACGGTAACGGTAGACGACATCAATGTTAAAATATTTAAACTTTTTACCGTTCTGTGCCGTCCAGGAAGGTTTTGCCGTTTGCGGTCTACCGCTTGCCTGATTCCATGTGAATGCAGCATAAGTTACACCAATGAAGGTCAAGGACTCAAAACCAAGTCCAATGACACCAACCACCATGACAAACCATGACAAACCATTGAAAAGTTATAGCAAAAAATATGAACTTTCAAATATCGACCAGCTGTTATTTTCACTTCCTGTTTGGTGTTGAGGTTTGACGTTTTGCCACGGTCATCACCAAACTCACGATTTTGATAACTTTATCGTTACGGTCTTTTGTGTATGCTGAGCAAGTTTTAAGCGGAACGGACCCTATTGCTAGGAGGACTTTGTTAAAGTGTGACCCGTGGAAATGGCAAAAATTGCGCTAAAATGCAACAATAAATTGAAAATGGACGACTTCCTGTTCCGTTTAGGTGATGGCGCTAAGAGACCTTTTTGGAAGTCGGGACATGATACAGGTGTGTACCAATTTTCGTATATGTAGGTATTGTGGGGCTTGAGGCACAAAGTTTTGTAGGGGGCGCTATTGAGCCATTAGGTCACGCCCCTTTTTGAGAACTTTGAGTATGTTTAGCGCCTCCAACGCAATTAATTTGGGGGAATCAACAAACAAACAATAATCACTGCGATTTCAATAGGGCTTCGCACTACTGTGCGGTGCTCGGGCTCTAAGAATGATACTTCACACCCAAGCTCTGATTTGGAAGTAAATTAGTCACACCACTCAGTCAGTGCATGACGTTATGAAACAGAAGCACTTCTGACAATTAAAGTTTGAATTTGAATTGAAATTGCGTTGCACATAATGGTAATGTTTCAGTATTGTAAAGAGTAACAAAGTGGAGAAACTAAGCTTGCAAATACTTGTTTGAAAGTTGTTAACAGTTAGTCCGCCATTGCCGTTGATCTACTGCAATAATATATATATTAAAAAAATGAACAAAGTTCCACATTGTTTCTTCAGGAACAATATTTTATAGTTTGCCATTGTTATTGTCCAGTGAAAATAAGACATTGTGGCAGCCCTACAGAACAGAAAATATTAAAGAATGGAAAAGCAAAAGAAACTTACTGCGGTGTGGCTGGTCTTCAGCATCCTGTTTAATAGAAACATCTTCTGCTTCCTGTTTAATAGAAACGTCTTCCACTTCCTGTTTAATAGAAACGTCTTCTGCTTCCTGTTTAATAGAAACCTCTTCAGCTTCCTGTTTAATAGAAACGTCTTCTGCTTCCTGTTTAATAGAAACGTCTTCTGCTTCCTGTTGAATAGAAACATCCCTGGCTGAGTCTGGAGAGTTCATCTTCACCTGGGAGTGATGCATCATGGGTATTGTAGTTCTTATGGGTCTGGAGAGTTCATCTTCACCTGCAGTCTGGACTCCGGTCTGAAATCAAGTGAATAAGGAAGGACTTTAATAACTGGAGACCTATAGTCTGGCAGCCGGGGGTGTGGAGTGGGAAATTTGTTATAGTTTTTATTGGCCTAAAATATTGCCTATATAGTACTCACACAATATTACATACTCACACTTGCGGACTGACTGTCGGTATTGAGCGATTTCTTTTATAGGGGTTTATGTGACCATACCATTACCTATATACGGCAAAAATGTAAAATTTTCATCATGCTTTAAGTAGCATGTGACGTGTCAAACTAGGGGGTTTTCATGATACTGAATCCATTCCAAGCATTAGTTTTGCACAAATCACTAGCCCCTTCCTATATTCAGCTATTAGTGTAGATGTCCGTCCTACACAAACATTAAATTCCCATTGACAATGAATGGAGAACTTTACGTCATATGTGTCTGAGCGAATCGGCTTAGTGACCATTTTTGTCCTACACAAACATTAAATTCCCATTCATGAATGGAAAAGTTTGCGTCATAGTGTCTGAGCAAATAGGCATAGTATCTATTTAATGTCATGATGATGTACGATTATAAGAGCGCCCCTAACTTCACATGGGTGTGATTTTGTCATGAATACCCTCTTTTGCCGCTCCCTAAAAGCTCAGTGAGATGTTTAGTTCAGATCTAGCCCAGATGTGAAAGGTGCTTAAATGTGACCACCTTTCTCTAATATTATACATCATACTGTCATAGATGTATATATTCAACTTAAAACGAGCTACAGGCTAAGGATGCATGCGCACGAACATGTGACATGCAGTAACCAATCAGGATCCATTTTGAATCAACATTTGACATTTCATGGCATATATTATAATTGTTACTCACTATTTAGTGGTATACTATTATTTCGTTCCTGTCTGGAAGAAACCTCATAACTCCATTTTTGAGGTTTTTATTTTATTCCATAAATCAGTGCTATTGAACACCCTTTGTCTGTGTGTTGTTTCGAAAATATTGAACCAATGGACAGGAGTAAAAAACCTATTAACTCCATTGGACCCTCAAACTGTCTGCTAAAACAGCTAACTCCGCACCACCTCTCTCCTTCTCATGCAAGTAATTGACAATATCTAAAGTCACAACACGAACTTTGATGAGGCAGTATTGCGTTATTTTCTTTAACCAGGGCCCCCTATGGACGGGCCTCCACTGCTTTTAATGGATTATGATCTTTATTTTTTGTGTTCATACATAATTTCCATGCATAAGAATTCTGTTGTTGTTGCTTGTTTTTTCTGTTTATTTGTAAGAAATCCAGTACTGATCATAAAAATAAAAAAACAGGTGGTACGCAGGTCCGTATTCAATGAGTACTTCCAAACCCCAATACTTCAAAAAAAAAATCACACTGCAAGGAATTCAATTTCTTGACACAAAGTAGCTCATAACATGTCTATGGTGGACTTTTATGAACCAAACACTTGCAGATAGAAAGAGCATCATTCAAGCTTTTCATACAGCTGCAATGTTAGTTTGACATAATTTAATACAATTAGATAGGACTTTGTCTGTTTGGATCAAGTATGGGCGTTCAATGGCAAATTGCGTCAGGTTTCCACCCTGCCATTAACTTGTGGAAAGATGACCGCCGTGTGCATATGGTCTATTGAGTATTCAAACATGAGTATTGTTGGAATATGATCTTTATTGTATATATATTTTTTTAATTATTGACAGCTCTTATTGTGAAGTACAAACCACAGACCGGAAGTGCCTATTATCTATGTGTATATAACCTGATGTGAATAAACCTGGTAACGTGACGTGTGTCGTACTGATCCAGCAACACTTAGCTGATGCCTCCTGGTGTGTTTATTTATTTACTCTAGTGTTATTCCTCCGTCTACTATTTCTTCACTTTTATATTCCTGGTACAACACACTATTGAAGCTGTGAAACTCAACAGGTTATGGGCCCAGAGAGACCGGATTTATTTACGAGGTGAAAAGTTTGTTGTCGGCGTGCTTTGCCGAGCTAGTCTCGAGTTAGGCTAACAACAGAAGAACCGAACCATGCGGGCTGCTTCGAGTGGTCAAGATTGTGTTTCGACGGAGATGCGGAGAGATATATACTGTGGGAGACGAGGATGTTGGGACATCTGAGACTGCGAGGGCTGAAGAGCACCAAATTGAATGCGCCTGACGACGGCGACAATGTGGACGCCGAAAGAAATGAGGAGGCGTATGCTGAGCTTATTCAAGTGCTCGACGATAAAAGTTTGTCTTTAATTGTGCATGCAGCAGATGATGGGAGGAAGGCGTTGAAGATTCTGAACGATCACTAATGCTGGTAAGAGAAAACCAAGAGTGTACACAGAGCTTACGTCGCTCCAGAAAGCTGCTAATGAAACAATTACTGACTATATTATACGAGCAGCACTGCACTGAGGAAATTGAAGAATGCGGAAGAGACTATAAGTGACGGCTTATTGACAGCTATGATTCTGAAGGGGCTGCCAGTCATACAAGCCATTTTTATCCACATCACACAAAGTGATGACAAGAAGACCTTCGCTGAGTTTAAGACCGCAAGCTGAGGAGTTATGAGCGCACTGATAAGTTCAGTGGCAAGTGCAACTCTCAAGCTGAGGAGTTATGAGCGCACTGATAAGTTCAGTGGCAAGTGCAACTCCGTCGGTGAAGACAGCGTGATGAAAGGCAAAGACATGAAACTGTGCTGTTACAACTGCGGCCAGAGGGGGGCATAGCTTTCGAGTGCGAGGATGCTGCCGGCCAGAGAAAACAGACAGTGGTGCAGTCTTTGCAAAAGTTCCACGCATAACGATACAAACTGCAAGCGGGGAAGACGGAGGGACAACGTCAACGTGACGCAGGATGATAAGAGGAGCACACGTTCACCTTCAAGGTGGGCAAAGTGAACCGCGACTTGGACGGCGCCGGGAGACCAAAGCAGAGACTATGTCAGGGCATTGCTCTGAGCATTGGGCTGATGGTCGTCACCGGGGCTACGTCACACATTGTGACCGACGTGAAGAAGTTCCGAAACTTCGACGAGAGTTTCGAGCCACGGAAGCATGTTCTAGAGTTGGCTGATGGAGTGAGGGCCTCTGGCATAGCGCTGAAGAGAGGTAGGCTACTGCAAACATTTGGCTGAGAGATAACAATGGTCGAGAGGTGGAAACGATGCAGAAGGGGGTGCTCTACGTTCCATCCTTTCCCCAAGACATTGTATCAGTCAATGCAGTTATAGCTAACGGAGCCACAGTCATATTCAAAGAGGGACAGAAAAAGCTCATCCATAAAAACGCTATGACATTCAACATTAAGGTACATGACATATTGTTTTATTTAAACACTATAGAGATAAATTCTGATGTTGATGAATGTCATGGGTGTTATAATATAAAAACGTACCCATTGTATCAGTCAATGCAGTTATAGCTAACGGAGCCACAGTAATATTCAAAGAGGGACAGAAAAAGCTCATCCATAAAAACGCTATGACATTCAACATTAAGGTACATGACATATTGTTTTATTTAAACACTATAGAGATAAATTCTGATGTTGATGAATGTCATGGGTGTTATAATATAAAAACGTGGCATGAAATTCTAGGCCATTGCAACTGCAAAGATGTGTTGAAATTGCAGAATGTAACTAAGGGGGTATGGAAATGATAGGCAAAGTTGATATTTCCAAATTGACATGTGTGCACAAAAGGTAAATTTGCTCAGAGCCGAAACAGAGCCAGACCAAAGGGCTAAAGCTGCACTAGAATTTGTACACAGTACACACTGATTTATCTGGACTGATTGATCCAACAGCTAAAGATGGATTCAAATACACTAGCATTTACTGATGACCAAGATGATGTAACCTTTGGTTATTGTTACAGAGTTATGAGAGAACATGATGTATTTACCCTGACTATACTGCCAGAGGGCAAGAATGCAGTGGGGGATGCAAACAGAAACAGGGTGATGCATGATTGTCATAACACAGTAAAACAAAAGAAAGGGAAACAAGTGGTCATTTTGTGTTTGATTATTTGTATCTGATTCTGTGATTTATTTAATCTGTTTTTTTTTTAGTATTTGAAAAGTAACATGTATTTGAAGTTGTATTATTGCAACCAGTAATTTGATGTGGTGATAGATGTAAAAGAGATGCTTACATTTTGCATATATTTATTGAACTTTTATTGGTATTGAAATGGATTATTGTTAAAGATTAGTTTGAAGAGACATAGGGCCTATGCATTATGGAATTCTATTGTGAAAAGAAGAGAGGGGAGAAAAATGTGTATATAAGAGATGTATGAAAAAGAAAATATATCCAATGTGCGATCAAGTGGGGGTGTTGGAATATGATCTTTATTGTATATATTTTTTTTTAATTATTGACAGCTCTTATTGTGAAGTACAAACCACAGACCGGAAGTGCCTATTATCTATGTGTATATAACCTGATGTGAATAAACCTGGTAACGTGACGTGTGTCGTACTGATCCAGCAACACTTAGCTGATGCCTCCTGGTGTGTTTATTTATTTACTCTAGTGTTATTCCTCCGTCTACTATTTCTTCACTTTTATATTCCTGGTACAACACGCTATTGAAGCTGTGAAACTCAACAAGTATTCTGAACATTTTGAGAGGAAAACTGTCGCACAAACAGTTTAGAAGATAGAGCCATGTTTGAAGTAGCTGTCTGGTGTGGTCATGTCCGGGTATTTCGCCCCGGGATAGAGATTTCTTCACAGTTCCTAAAGTTGTTCGCAGTGGTCATATTAGCCAAGAACAGTTGAGATATTCTCCGCTAAATGAAGTGCATATGTAACGGGTCCCAGGCTGTGTGGGTACCACATTTACAATATTGGTTGAGTGGATGATGTAGGTCTGAAAAACAGAATGAACAGTCACAGAAATGAAGACAGAACTTGTTTCTCTTTCGTTCCTAGTTTTCCTCTCAGATTTATTCACCAATAACAATGAATCAAATATAATTCACAATACAATCTATCAAACATTTCCCAATGCAATAATGTATTTTTGTTGTTGTTGTTGTAATGTTGTTGTGTCTGTTCTCCCATAAAAGGACATTAACATATTTCCATTTCAGTATTTGCAATAAAACTCTCTTCACATTCAACATAACTCTTTGGCTTCATCGATATCAATAAACCTCAAAGTTACCACATACAAATACATCAAAGTGCATTTCTTCAGTACCGTTACTGGTTCCTTTTAGCTACCATTCTGTAGTGCAATAATACTGTCAATTACAGTGCAAATAGTTCCATAGTTGTGCCATAATGCTGCTACAAAACACAACCATAGTGCAGTCTGAATATTCACATACATTTTACTTTAGCTTTCAGCTATACCTTTAGTAATAAACTGTTGTCTCTTCAAGACATACTGACATCATCACAAAGGAATGAATAAGAAAGGTGAGCATATTAAATACACTCCAAACACAATAACCTCTATAAATCAAATGCACTTTTACAATAAACCAGTAATCAATAATAAACCATAGAGCACCCAAATACTCCGAAAATGTAGATAAGAGTAGAAATATAAAAAGTAGTACAAATGCACATATCTGCTCTGCAGCTATTCAATGTAAAACCGAAAATTAGCTGTTCACAAATCCTGTCACACAATAATATATCTGTCAAGTAATCAGGTAACCAGCATAAATCATGTCGGGGGTAAATATAAACCAACATCTCTCTGTAATACACGAGGCGGACGCCATTACGCCACAGTGGTTATGTAACAGGGCGACGCCATTACATAACAGCATGATGCAACAAGTCTTCAAAACCGCAGCATTTTCACCGTATTTAAACACACTCTAAAGCACTCAAATTCTTCCTCAAACGTCTCACAGTATCTCCACATAAGCACTCGATCCTCAAGGGATAAGTTAATATTGTTTTCACGTTGTACTAACCTGAAAAACAGAATGAACAGTCACAGAAATGAAGACAGAACTTGTTTATCTTTCGTTCCTAGTTTTCCTCTGAGGAGAAAGGGGGCGGTCCCCTAACCTTAAGAGGAAGCGTCAGGAAACCATGCCCCATTCTATAGAAAGGTTCCGCGTTCCTCATTCTAGTGAACTACAGTGATATACTGCTGATATATTTTGGCTTGTGACCATTTGAATAATAAAAATAGTAAACGTACTGGACAATACTTTTAACCAAAATGAAAATAAAGAAAGACCAAAGAACCATAGAAAACAAAAGCTATTTCACACTTTGTGAGAGTATCACACATAGGCCTACATATCTTAGCCAGGTCCTGGTTTCAGAACATCCCACTCCACTGACACATGCCTCCTCTATTTGAGCGACCACATCAAACACGAGGTGGATGCTGTAAAATACTGCGGCATGGTCAAGCTGGACCTCCAAAAGGCTTTTGACACCGTGAACCACTCCATACTGGTTAACAAGCTTAAAGCTATTGGTTTTGATAGCACATCAGTGAGCTGGATGCAATCCTACCTGGAGGGGAGAGATGGTGGAGGTGAACGGAACACTGCCCCCCCCCCCCCCCTCCCAGTGAGCTGTGGCGTCCCACAAGGAAACATACTAGGGCCTTTACTGTTCCTAATATATGTTAACGACATAACATCAGCTTGTGACTGCAACTTGTTCCTGTTCGCAGATGACTCAGCACTGCTGGTCTCGGACAGGAACAAACTGCATGTTGAAAAGACCCTCAGCTCTGAACTCGGTAGAATCTGCACCTGGATCGCTGATAACAAACTATCCTTACACCTGGGAAAAACTGAATCCATTCTCTTCGGATCTAATAGTAATCTCAGCAAGGCAGATGGCTTCTTGGTTAGAGTGGGTGACAATATTATCACACGAAAAGATGAAATTACCTACCTAGGTTCCATCCTGGAGGCCAATCTTTCCGGTGATAAAATGGCCACCAACGTAATCAAAAAAGTCAATCAAAGAACAATATTCCTTTACAGGATCTCCTCACTGGTCAACAAAAACACCTTGAAGACCTTAACAGGAGCCCTCGTACAAGGTTTCTTTGACTATGCATCCACCTCTTGGTACCACAGCACCTCAAAGGCCCTTAAAACAAGGCTCCAGACCTCCCAAAACAAACTGGTCAGGCTCCTACTTGGCCTCACCCCCCGAACCCACCTCACCCCTGGCCACTTTGACAGGCTGGGATGGCTTAGGGTCGATGACAGAGTACAGCATCTTGCAATGGGTCTGGTCCACAAGATTCGATACACCACCAAGATACCCATGTACCTGTAATGTAAATGAAGTCCACACCCACAACACCAGAGGGAGTGCAACAAACCATGTACAACCCAGATTCGGCACAAACAAGGGACTAAATTATTTTCGCTCCTATGCCACCAAAATGTGGAACGCCCTACCAACAGTCATTAAGACATGTGATGTGAATCCGTTGACTCCTTCAAAACCGCTCTCAAAGGGCACCTGCGGATGGCTGCAATTCAAAACTGGCCTCTGTAAAATCTGAATCCCCCCTCCCCCCTTTCCCCTCACTGTATATGTATCTTTTCCCTTTTTGCTTCCTAAATGATGAATTCCTGTTCTGTTCTTTAACACAAAGAATGCTGGAACCGTATCCATACGCTTTATTAATCTCGAACGCCGTATGCTGAAAGCGTATCTATACGTTTTATATGTTCTTTTTTATGATTAATGTGCTTCATATTTATACGCGCCCGGACAACAAAGAAAGTAACACCGATCGTCTCTAGGAAGGTCCGGTATGTGATCCGGGAGTTAAAAGCCCCCCCCTCCTGAAAAGAGGTCTGGTCTATGGCGGGCAAGCTCCCTCCAATGCCTCCATTACGACGTACTGGAGTCTGGAGCCGGCCTGCACGGCAACGGCATAGACCAACGCAGATGTCAGGGGATATAAAATGGAGTTACCCATACTCTAGTGTGTGTGAATACACTCGATTCCCCCTCCCCTCCTGTTTCTACATGGTTTCTCCCGAGGCAGCAATGGAGGGAGGGGCTCTTTCTCCGATCGCATTTGCAGTTCAGTCCCCCCCCCCCACTCACTCATCATCATCCACAGATCCACTGTGTCTGACTGTGGCTGTGTGTGCCTCCATTCCAACGGCAACTCGCCGGTCCGCCGCCTCGTCCTCTCATTCTCGGAAAAATATTGCCCGTATATAATCCAAGAATAATCTGCAACGGTCGATCGCCATTTCACGCACACGGACAGGTATACGCAAAACGAATGACGTATTCTCGAAGGACCGCCATAGGAGAAGCACGTATGAGATGATCAACTGGCCGCTTTATATGTCTTCATGGTCTTCACCCATGTTTGGGCAATGAAGCCCGTATAGAAGAGATCACAGCGATTCTCTCGACACCATGGATCGCCATTAGCCATAGCGCCTTCGCCAGCCAATGCAGCCAACTATCCTACTCTGTAGTGTGATTGTAACCGACTTTTTATCTTTGCCCCAACATGCCCAGACATGCCCAGACATGTCTGTCAACCACTAAAGTGTCTCACCGTTATCGTTCTGAAACGATCTGAAGGTAGCCTACAGCAGAGCCGAAGAGTTTGATCAATCCTCAAGGCCCCCCCCCCCCCCCCCCCCCGCAGCCCCGCCTCCCCGCACCCCCCCCCCCCCCGCCGCAGCGCGGAAAAAAATAAGTTGTTTTCGCTGGTACTTTTAAAGCAGCTTCTATAGGCCAATGTCCAAGCCAAGGTGAGGACTTTCAGGACTATATTATTATTATGAGAGAGAGAGAGAGAGAGAGAGAGAGAGAGAGAGAGAGAGGGAGAGAGAGAGAGGGAGAGAGAGAGAGAGAGGGAGATATAGAGAGATACGGAGGGAGAGAGAGAGAGAGAGAGAGAGAGGCGGAGGGTGCGTTTTACCTTTTACCTTTGGGTAGGCTACAGAATTGCGTTGGGGGGGACTGTCGCGGCCGAGCGAAGCGAGGCCGCCGCCGCGGATTTATTTATTTATTTATTTCCCAAATGGTCTAAAAATGAGTTCTTTAGCATACTTTTACCAATGAATTAGCCTATACACAGACAGCGACTGATCAGCCTATTTTGGACGATATGGGTCTTTTCTCGAGTCAGTGTGTAGTCTCACTAGTCTGTGGTTAGGTCTCTTTGGTGAATTCTTGATCAGTGTTATTGGGCGCGTTCGGAAATAGCGCACTGAGCCCACTGTGCAATGCAAACTAATAGGCGAGTGTGCTCCGGTGTGGTATTTCCGAACGCGCCCTTTATGTCACGCCTCAAGAACAGCTACAAAAGAAACCCGATTAGCACTTTTTAACACCTCTTGGACGGCCGGTGTCTCTCAAGACAGACTGTTGCCTGAGGAACAACAGGGGAGGCGCTGTTTTCCCGAATATTTGACGATGGGATTCTCAGCGGAGAGGTCCAAAATGTTCGGAATTCCCAGAAAATATGTAATGTAAATGTAAAATGTCCACGAAAATCTTCATGGGGGCCGAAAGGGGCCCTAGGATTCTTCATGGGGGCCATGGCCCCGTGGCCCCCACAGACTCTACGTCGCTGGCCTACAGTACTGATCCAAGACATTTGTTGCCCCCCCCCCTGTTACTGAGACAATGATCAGATATGTCTATAGTATGTACATGTCGCTATAGGCCTTATTTTGTGAATATTTAGTTGTCAGGTACCTTGTCTAAGATACTCTTTTTCAGAGAGGATTTCAGAGAATGAAGGACCTGAAGAACTATTATTCACAAAATAAGGCCTATAGCGACATGTACATACTATATACCGTATGAAACAGAAGACACTCTGCTTTCATAAGAAAAAAACTAATACTGTAATAATAATAAAAATCACACCCATGTGAAGTGAGCAGTGCAATGTTGTGAAGTGAGCAGTGCAACATTGCACTGCTCACTTCACAGGGGTGTGATTTTTATTATTATTACAGTGGAAGTATTTTTCTTATGAAAGCAGAGAGTCTTATGTTTCATACGGTATATAGTATGTACATGTCGCTATAGGCCTTATTTTGTGAATATTTAGTTGTCGGGTTCATGTCTTGTCTAAAATACGAGAGGTAAAAACAATTGGATCAGTTCCTCTTACCTGCTGTGTTTCAGGGTTGAACTGCTTAACAACGACAACGTTTTCAAACGAAACCTTTTACTTTTCTTTGTATATTAATTAAAGTGTCAACAAACACTCACACCAACGCTCACAGGGGTGTGCACATGCGCAGTCTAGACTGTCTAGCGCTGCTGTTGCTGGAAGCGTGCATGGTGCACGTACCATAGACGGTCGCTAGGGGGACCCATGGTACAGTGTAATACAGTGGAACAGCTATGTAGCCTACTGTGATCTCATCAAAGTCTAACTTCACTAAATCATTTTAAATATAAACTTATAGAAACCATTTGATGAATCAAATCTAACAGTTAAAAATGTCTTACACCCACACACATCACACATAGGCCACTTATTCTTTTCTACTAATATGTATTTTTACATTTATACTTTTCATTTATACTGTCGGTTTCCATTGTTGTATTATTTATGTTGCCAATTATTTAGTTTGATGTTTTATGATTCATTTGTGCAACCCTGAAATGAGTGTCCTTGGCTCTGGTGTGATTAAATCCCACCCTCTGTCTCATGAACCAGTCTCTGCATTGTGTATTTGACCCAGTTAACTATGACACCTTGCGTCTTTTGTCACGTCACATCACGTCACTCACATCCCCATACATGGGGAAAGCCCCCATATATGCTCAGGTCTCGTGACATCACTATGACATAGGTCTTGTCACTCGTAGTGACATCACTATGACATCATCAGGGATGCTAGTAAATCAGGGATCATATCTTTTTTTTCTTCTTTTTTTTAAACAATGTGTTTATTTTCCTTTTTTTACACACAAATGGAGAGATGACAATACAAACATACAGAAAACAACAATGAACATTACGCGACAGTACAATGACTACTATAAAGAAAGCAAAACAACAATAACCAAAACAAAAAACAAAAAAAGACCCAACAACAACAGCACTACTCCTCTTCAGCTCCATCCATTAAGTGTGACAAATTATTGTTCTTTATGTATCTAATAAAACGGCCCCACACCTCCTGAAACACTTCTTGTTTGTCCTTGAGAATATATGCAATATTTTCCAAAGGTAAACATATCGACAGTTCCCTGAACCACTGTGTAATACTCGGTTTGTCTGGTCTCTTCCAGGTCAATGCTATCATTCTCTTAGCTTCTGTCCCTCTGGGTATAGACCGAGCAGGAAGAACTTTGGTTCTGGTACAATATGTATTGACAAAATGTTCTGTATTTCCTGCCCGACCTTCCCCCAAAATTCCATCAACTTTGGACAGGACCATAGACAGTGGAACAATGTGCCTCTTTCTTCACCGCATCTGGTGCATACATCTGGAATGTTACAATTGTACTTATTAAGTTTAACTGGTGTGATTGCGAACGCAGTGAGCCACTTACTATGAGACCCTGCTGCTCATGTCTGTGTATGTGTGTGTGTGTGTGTGTGTGTGTGTGTGTGTGTCTGTCCCGCTGTGACACCACCCGCCCGCCACCAGAGGGCGCAGCTGTAGCACACACACACACACACACAGGGCGCAGCTGTAGCACACACACACGCACACACACACAACCACACACACACGAGCTGCGTTCGCTTCCCGCGTTTGCGCGTCTTACTTGTGTACACTCTCATAAGCCAATTGTATTGTAGAAGTTTTAGACAAGTATTCCCAGTCTGGGATTGAGCTTGTACACAAGCCGTACTCCATTGTTCCACTGTTAAATCCTCCTGAATATCTGTTCTCCAGGCGGAGAAAAGTCAACCAATAGAGTATAGAAGTCTGATATTATCCCCCTTCCGAATGGGTCATTAACCAAAGCTTTCTCTAGCACAGACATGGATGGGGCCAGCATGGATTGCCCCTGATTAGTTCTAATAAAATCCCTCAGTTGCAGATATGGATCATATCATATTAAATGCGACCTGCTGTCGCAAATTAAGCCCATATATGGAGATCCCTGATGTCATCAATATTAGTATAGGCCTATGGGTCAGAACCTCTTCTGACAGATCCTTCCCCATCCATCCTCTTCGATGTCTCCCTTTTGACTGATACCTGTGCATTTAAAGTAACTCTAGACGGGCCTGCCCCAAAGTTATTTGTGCAGCTGCACCCGGCAGCCGGCGAAAACTAGAGTTCTCAACAGGCCTGAAAATGAAGGCCCGGTCCTACCTGGGCCCTCATTAAACCCTGTAAACTCAAGACACTGCCACCGCCGACACCCTTATATTTCCAATTTATGGAGCATTGGAGCTGACCTATTCTGACATTCCATATGTTGATCCGACCTCATCAAACCCTGTACACTCAAGACACGCTCCATATGGCCAGTGCACGCGACCTCGACCTTCAGGGCCCTCAGGCGTCTTACTGGATGTTGTTGTTGTTGTTGTGTTTGGTGGTTAGGAGATGAGGATGAAGAACCAGCTGTGCAGTAACCAGTTTATAGGGCAGTCTGGTGTCGGGTAGACAGGTAGACAATAGACATGGTTGCACACCTGTCATTTGACAGCGAGAGGCAGGAGTTCCAAGTTTGCATCGCTGTTCATGGCCAGGGCACAGTTTTTGCGAACGCAGTGAGCCACTTACTATGAGACCCTGCTGCTCATGTCTGTGTGTCTGTCTGTGTGTCTGTCCCGCTGTGACACCACCCGCCCGCCACCAGAGGGCGCAGCTGTAGCACACACACACACACACACACACACACACAGGGCGCAGCTGTAGCACACACACACACACACACACACACACACACACACACACACACACACAACCACACACACACGAGCTGCGTTCGCTTCCCGCGTTTGCGCGTCTTACTTGTCTCATTCCCTTATGCTTGTAGACCAGCCAGTAAGGTATGTTAAATATTGTTTGCATGTTATTTGGACTGCCTTTTCTTTATGATTATGTGCTCACTGCTGTATTATGTTTGTGCGATGTTCTAAGCATTATTTTTGTGTTGTTTACCAGTTCGATGTTGGTTTGAGTGCTTCTCAATAAATCCAGCAGTAGCTATGCAGAACAACGGAGTCATTTTTGGAGCTGAGCTGAGGGAGTGATAGCGGTCTTGCGCCTATCAAATAATCAAATCAATTGCACGGTGCTGTGCGTAACGAGAACGCTCAACCACCGACATTCTCTGAATCCCCGTTGTTCACAGTCACCACAGCCAGTTTGAGGAGGAAAGGCACAATGTACTAATATAATTGTAGTGGAGTAAAAGTAAAAGTATTGGAAATAATCGAGGGGCAGCTGCAGCGGACGAGGTAGAGTGGCCGCTTGTTCGATACCAGGCTCCCGCAGAGTTAGTGTCGAAGTGCCCTTGAGCAAGCCTCTCTCTGACTCTGAACCCCTGTGCAGGTTGGTGCCTTGCATGGTCTCCTCCACCATCAGTGTATGAATGTGTGTGAATGGATTAATGTAATGTAAAGCGCCTTGGATAAAGGCACTATAAAAAGGCACCATAAACTATTTTTCCACCACTGGCACACACACACACACACACACACACAGTCACACACACACGCACGCACGCACACGCAAACGCACACACGAGAGTTGAGTGAGTGAGTAGGGGGAGGGGGGAAATGGAGAAGAGGTCAGGAGGGAACGGGGAAGGCCCATACAGGGCCAGGGACACTATAGAGCTGAATTCCAATACCCGGTCAGGAGGTCACTTGGTCAGGGCAGTGTTACGGTGACCTGCTGAAATATGTGACAATCGTGTAGACATCACATAACGTCAGTGTCCGAAGATATTATTGCGGTTTGTTTGTTTATTAGCAGAGGTCCCCCTCCATTAGGGCAGGAGGCTGCCCTAGTAGTATGAAGGCCAGCACCACCATGAAGGAAGAAGAATAATAGCTTCTTCCCTGTAGCTGTGGGGACCATGAACTCTACACCTTGAACTGTGACCCTTGCACTAGTGATCTGTGAGATTACACATGAACTGAACTGTGACACATGAACTGTTACTTTTTAATGCTGTTTTAGTGCTGCTGATTTTGTATGAATTTTAGAGAATCCTCATGAAATGTTTAGATGTCTTTTTACCTAACAAGGACCTAGGTAAACAAATGTTGTTCTGTACTTGTATGGAACAATAATAAAACTCTGAACCTTCAGTTCAACGTATCTGTATTTAGGCCACCCATTTGAAGACCTCCATGTTAAGTAGCCCACACAGGATGCTCACATATTTTGGCAGGTCACCAATTTCACTCCAACACCGCTATGCTGGAGTGACGGAGTGTGAGAGAGGGAGTGGCCGAGATTTTGGGTATTGGCATTTGGCTCAACAAGGGGAGAACGGGGAACACTAGCCAGGGAGCGCAGGACTCACACAGGGATGCCTGGGGAAGAACAGGGGACACTAGCCAAGGGACACTCCGTCCCGTGCCTGGCACGACACACCGGCCGGGCATTGGCCAAACACACTGGGCACGGGCGCGACATACTGGCCATGGGCAGAGGTTGTGATCATGTCGTCGTCATCATTCTATAAGCCAAGTTTACATTATCTTGTTTCCCTTGGGAGAAATCTGTATCGTTAACACAATACAAAACCATACAATACAGTACAAAAAACCCATTAGGCCTGTACATCACCCTCCAGCATATATATATCACCCCAACCAACCTTGCGCAACACCTTAGCACCACCTCAAAGTCTAGTACCCCGGAGGCACCGGTTCTAGGTGGTAGCTCTATCAGGCACCTTGAGTGATATAAGTAGGACTTTGTGCGACTTTTGTGCCGGGCTTCGCGCAATTCTACAACATATGGTCAATGACAGACTAAGGCAGACTAGGCTGGTGCCGTTCTATGATTATAATAAAGACTTATATGAGTACTTATATGAGTGCTTGTAACTGTAGTTATATCATGTTATAATAATATGCAGATTATAAAGCATTATAAGTATTTGTTTAACAGTGACACGGCAAAAGAATGGTTATATGGCCATGTACCAAATGACCTCAAATAAAGCACAGATACTTAGAGAGGTTTGAGTTGTGTAGTTACCTTGTAACTCCAAAGGTGGGCATGACACCAAAACATTGACATCCATGTACGGTGAAGAGGCTCAGGATGAGCTCTTTTCAGTAAGCAAATGCAAACAAAGCTGATTCTGACCATCACCAAACTCAGTATTCTTCTTATGTATATAAAAATGTAAATGTCAACGTCCAATTGATTTTGATGTTGTTTTTATTAGGAAGAAAAGCCTGGATCCGTATCTTCAAATAGTAATCAGTTGAAATCAGTTGTGTGATCATGTGAAAAATGAACAGTAAAAAGCAGTTGCCAAATGTACTGCTTGGTTATAATGTCCAGCACCGGTACTGGTACCAGGCTCGGCTCCAGGATGAAATGACTGAGGGGGCATTTGAAAATGGCGAGGGTGCACATCTAATTTTTATATAGTAAAACTATGCTGTATGTACATAAAAGTGAGGGTGCAGAATTTGGAACGGAGGGTGCTGGGCACCCTCTGGCACCCCCGTGGCGCCGGGCCTGACTGGTACTGCTCTAGCCTGGTTAATAAACCAGACTAATATCGCACGGATCCGCGGGATATTAGTCTGGGGAGGCTCAGCTTGGATTTCATTTCCAGGGAAACATTTTCTCTTTGACGCAATTGGTCAGAGCTACTGTCAGTCAAAGGTCTCAAGCATTGAAAGTCACTGTACCAAAGCCCGCCCATATTGCATACCGTGTCCCGATTGGCCGCCCACATTCTCTGGTGTAGGAAATGGGCGAACAGTTGAGCCTCTCCAGACCGAAATCCGCCGGCAGGCAATTTATTTTTGCCAACGGCTGATTCGGTCTGGTTTATTAACCAGGCTAGTACTGCTCTGAGCCCGTGTTGATTTTGACAGCAAATCTTTATTTAGTTTTAGCCATAGACGTTTGAATTAAATTCTGTTAAGTTTGACATTTTGTCATTGAAATATTTTACCTTTAGACTAGTTTTAGTTGACTAAATATCATAATATTTTAGTCAACTAAATCTACAGTTGATCTAGTCGACAAGAATGTATTTTGGCGGTGCCTTGATGGCATCGTAATGGCAGATTTTACACGTTTGCATGCTGAAAATAGCCGATCTGTCGCACTGCGACGCGCTGTGAGCTTGTAGATCGGCTATTTTCAGCCTGCAAAAACGCATACAATGAAATGTGTTCTACTAAGTCCCTCCCTAAAATTTTAGTCTAGTTTTAATCTGTTGACGAAATTGTCAGTATATATTTAGTCCTAGTTTTAGTCGTCTTCATAGCTATCAACACCACTCTGAGCACGCAGAGACGGCGTGCCCCTTCACGTGCACAGCTCTCCCCAGCCAATGAGAGCACAGAGCTGTCCCAACATGTCAGCCTGCGGGCTCGCCATGCAGAACCCAGGTTAATTTTAACCCCATCACAGTTATATGTGGCTGGCTGGCTGGCTGGCCTGCTTCTGAAGACATCTCCGACACCACTACGATGTGGAAGTTACCCTCCCAGAGGTATACTGTGTCCACTTGTAACTCGGGGAACGTACTGTAGCAAACGTATAAACCGTCAGCTGAGGGTCCATTATTTTTGGTCATGTCTGGGAATTTCACTGTGCAAGATTATGCTTTTTTGAGTGGTGCAACCACTCCTACAACCAGCAAACAACCAGCAATGTCCGTGTAACCCACCCGCCTATGTGGCCATGAGCATGACTATATGACTATAGGGTACCAGTAGGGGGCGCCAGAAACAAAGAGAGGGATAGTGCTGCAATGGTGCCTGCTAATATGAGAGAGAGAGAGAGAGAGAGAGAGAGAGAGAGAGGTGTGTGTGTGTGTGTGTGTGTGTGTGTGTGGGGGGGGGGGGTTATAATAACAATGAGAAAAGCAGATCAGCATACCCAAATCCAACGCATTCCAGCAAATCATTGCATTTGCACAGGTCGCATTTACTATGAAAACGTGCATTTCCCGTCAGTTCGTTGGTCTGTCACCCAATCGATTCGTGACATCATCACGTGACATCATCAGGGATGGAGATACCTGATGTCATCAATATTAAGCCCATAGGCCTATAAATGCCAATAAATGGAGATCCCTGATGTCATTAATATTGGCCAGCAACTCTACATCTGACTTCAAACCACATACACAACCATATAACTGTATGGAGCTGACCTGTTCTGACTGACATCCATATGTTGATTCTTCCCCATCCATGCTTCCTCTTCGATGTCTCCCTTTTGACTGATACCTGTCTATTTTAAACTCTAGACGGGCCTGTCCAAAGTTATTAGTGCAGCCACGCCCGGCAGCTGGCAGCTGGCGAAAACTAGAGTTCTCAACAGGACGGAAAATTAAAGGTTAGGGAAACGGAAATGGTGGGCATTTTATTTTGAAATGTCAGCTTGAAACGCTGGCCCTGAAGTTTCTGAACCAATCAGTGCTTGGCATCCCTCCAGGCCCCAGGTCTCCAGCTCCCTCCAGGTGTTGATAGGGAGAGGAAGTCTCTCACGTGCAGTATCTTGAATGAGATTAAAAACTCATCCTACAGCCAGGTGTACTCAGTTATTAAATAATGAGCTTTAATTGACGTAGATCTCGGCCAATGGTGGTATAAGTGTTAAAATATGATTATGTGGCCCAGGCCGTAGCGTAACGGTCTGGGCACCGGACTGGTGATCCAGTCGCAGTGTGCCGCGGGTTCGACTCCCGGACCCGACACGGCCTTTACTGCATGTCATCCCCCCATCTCTCTCCCGTTTCCTGTCAGCCTACTGTCTGTCCCTTCAAAAATCAATAAAAGGCGTAAAAAAATATCTTAAAAAAAATATATATATGATTATGTTGTGGGTCACGGCCTGCAAAGGTTGAGACCCACTGTACTGACCTACAGTATGAACTTTTGGTAGGGTAGCACTCCTTCTGCTGTGTGTGTGTGTGTGTGTGTGTGTGTGTGTGTGTGTGTGTGTGTGTGTGTGTGTGTGTGTGTGTGGCCTAGCTGGCTCACACGCAGGCAGAATTCCCTCAGAAGGATTAATCTTTTCTTAGCAGTGTAGGGTTCATGATAACAGACAGCTGCAGCAGGTCGTAAACATAGGCTTGTTTTTCTATACTTCCACCTGCTGCTGCTTCCTAACTTGGCTTTAAATGTGTCCACACACACACACACACACACACACACACACACACACACACACACACACACACACACACACACACACACACACACACACACACACACACACACACACACACACACACACACACACACACACACACACACACGCACGCACGTGCGGTCCTTGATTGGTTTCCAGGTGGTCCCGACTCCCCAGCTAAATGAGTGGGTAACCGAATGGACCCTTATTAGTTACATCTTTAACTCTCGAGTGTAAAATGAATCATTTTATGCTCTCAAGAGTTAAACTATTGTTTAAGTACATACTGTATGCATTACATTCATTTTGGGAGTATCAAATTGGGGTCCGCAGCCTAATGCATATCAAACAGGAGTTCACACAGATTCAGAAGCCCTGGTCTATATCTTTGGACCACAATCTACGGTACACTCACTGTAATATCCAGAGTGCGCAAATGGAACCAAAAGGCCTTTGAGTGGACTGTCACACAGGGAAGCCCAAATGGTAACAACTTTTTTTTTTTTTTTTTAAGATATTTTTTTGCGGCTTACGCCTTTTATTGATTTTTTAAGGGATAGAAAGTAGGCTGACAGGAAACGGGAGAGAGATGGGGGGATGACATGCGGTAAAGGCCGTGTCGGGTCCGGGAGTCGAACCCGCGGCACACCGCGACTGGATCACCAGTCCGGTGCCCAGACCGTTACGCTACGGCCTGGGCCAATGGTAACAATTTTGACATCTGCTTTTACAAATATGCATAGCATCCATTTAGAAAGACTTTGACTGGAAAAGACTCGCTCACCGTATAGAAAAAGAAGTAAAACTCCTTAGACTGAGACTTAGAAAAATATATTTTATTTTATTTTATCATGCTGTGCTCATGGTGCAATTAAAAAGCTTTTTAATTGCACCATGAGCACAGAGCACCATGAGCACAGCATGATAAAATTATTTTTCTATACGGTGAGCGAGTCTTTTCCAGTCAAAGTTGTCCTTATGTTTTTGAGACCACCGCTACCGTAGTTAAGTTTGAAGAGAGAAAAAAAGGACGAAGAAAGGCGCAACAGTTTTCTCAGTGCTTTAGCATCCATTTAGGAAATAACTTGGGCCCCTTTGTAGCAAGGAGCCCTTATTGTATTATGAGCAGTTATTACATTACGAGTTGCTACACCCTTCCCTACTTCCTTCACAGGTGTCACCGATGCCACTAATGAAGGCTCTGTCCATTCTCTGGGCTCTGTCCAGCACCTTTGTCAGCCTTGGCTGTTGTAAATGTGCTATCAAATAAAGTTTGATTTGATTTGATTCTGGTCAGACACAGTCAGGGTGCTGCTGTTGTGCTTGTTGACTCACTGTAAACACTCCAGTGGGTCTCAAGGTGTCCTTGAGTGGGTCCCAAATGGAACCATATTTGTACACCATCAGAGTTACAGGTGTTTGTTTGTTTGTTTGTCATGCCATGGTGATGACCTTGATTAGCTGAGCTCTATAAGAGCAACTTGTTTGTCTGTGATCCACCCTTATAGCACTGACCAAGTTCCCCTAATTTTAACTATGAGCACAGAGCACTTAATTATGAACATATAATTATGAAATATAAAATAAATTATATTTCTTAAGTCTCAGTCCAAGGAGTCTTCCTTTATTTTTCATGCAGCGGGCAAGTCTTTATTTTTGCCAGTATTTTCTTTCTTTTTTTACCCAGGGTAGTAGCTGAGCACATAAGTGCTCATTTTCAGCAACGCCCTGCACATAGAAACACAGACACACACACACACACATTAAAACCAGGGAGCTGACCTGTACAACCACAGTCTGATACTGTTGACCACAAAGCAGCTCCACTGGAGCAGTTTGGGGGTTCAGTGCCTTGCTCAAGGGCACTTCAGCAGTATTGGGCGAGTGATGACCAATCACTTCACGACCCAGATGTTTCCTGCCCGTTCCGGGGAATCGAACCGGAAACCTTTCGGCAACAAGGCAACACTCCTCTAACCCTTAGGCCACTGCCCTATGTGTTTTTTAAGACCACAGCACCTGCAGTTTAACCCTGAACAGTTCCCCCTGTACTTTAGCAACACATAAGTTATGTGACATAACCACATGTATTATGTATAGGAACAAATACCTTTTCAAAACATATATTGTAACAATTGTTACAGTTGGAGTGGATGGTTTGTATTCCATATTTGTATTCCACGCCTTGAGCGATATAGTGTATGTTTTAGAGGGGAATCAAAACAAAACAGGTTAATCTGAAATAATTTATTCTCTCAACAAAAAAAAGCCACAAGGGCATCATATAAAAAAATATTGTTCTGTACAATTTAAACATACAAATACATTTCCTTCATAGTGAACAGTATTGTGTATTTTTGTACACAGCAAAGAAGAAGAAAAAAAGCAAATAAATTGAACACAGAACTGTTAACCCATTAAAACCGGGAAAGCATCTGTGTCATTTATAACAACATGAGTTTTCACAAAACTCTTAGGAGAACAGTGGTTTATAACCGTGGTTCTCAAAAACAGCAGATCTACAAGCTCACAGCACGTCACTGTTGCACGGTATCAACATTTATTCTTTTTAACAGTTTCCGTGCCGGGAATGGATTACTCCAGGTTAATGTCGCTGCCGTATCGGACATACCCGCCTTTTGTTTTATGTGTTTAATCCGCCGTAATGTAATGAATCAAAAGAAAATCCGTCTTCGTCGCGGAGTATGAGACTGGATGCCTTCGCTGTGATGACGAAACCGGAAATCGTCACATGCTGTGGGCTGCTAGGGCTTCTGGGAAATTGAGGCCAATGGAAATGCATTGGGTGCAACGCCTCATTGAAACCAATCTTGTGTGCATCTTCCGGGTGCACCAAGATGGTGGATGCTACACACAGATCATAACAAACCACGGGAGCTTTTTTTGATGGATTTTCGCGGATTAAAAGCCCAAATAATTCAGCGTATGCTCTAAAGGTAATACAACAATCTCGGCAGTGAAGGGGGGTTGATTAAAATGCGGGTTAATCGTAAAAAACAGTCAAACTGTTAAAGAAATCTCTTCTGGGGGTGCCTGGCACAAAACATTCTCAAATGGGGGCCACACAGTGGCGTGCACAGATACACTAGGGGTGCTGCCCTTGCCCTCTGGACAGCAATGTTCCCTTAACCCATTCTGACCTGAGATCAGATTCATACGAGGTTTCCGCCGGACACACACTGGTCCTGATGAACCCATTCTGACCTGAGATCAGATTCTAAAAATGTCAGTCGCTCTTTGATTTTTCAAAAATAGCAGACGTACAAGCTCGTATCGCGCCACTCGGTGGCGCGATATGAGCTTGTAGATCTGCTATTTTTCAATAGCTAAAGCACAACATGATGCCAACACCAAAATGGGTGCCCGGTCAGAATGGGTTAAAAAAATTACTTTTTTTGTACAGTATGTGGACCATGGTGACATTGATCAATTCTTGATCTTGATTTCTAATATATTATTTATGCCCCAAAATCTCACACTATTAAGTCAACCGGCCGGTTCCATGCGCTGCACAAGGTGCCCTTTTTTCACTTGAGCCCCTGCCCCTCTAAATGTCTGTGCACACCACTGGCCATACATATCAATTTGGGGGTTGTTGACACGTAAAAAAAAGTTTGAGAAGTACTGATTTAGAGGGCCTTTTGTAGAATTGGCCTCAGGTCTTATGGGTTAATCTAGTCTTCAGTGACCCAGGCGAGTATGTACATGGTAGAAGGACGTTAAGCAGTGCTGGGCAATCATTCAGCACTGTGGATGACAGTGTTTCTGAACTAAATAGACCCATGGAATGACTAACCTTGTGCACTATCAATCTTAAGAAGTACACAGTCTTCCTAAACGCAACACCAGACACACTCCAGAGACTGCCCCCGTGTGTGTGTGTGTGTGTGTGTGTGTGTGTGTGTGTGTGTGTGTGTGTGTGTGTGTGTGTGTGTGCGTGTGCGTGCACTCGCGCGCACGTGTGTAGGAATGCATGTGTGTCCTCAGACAGCTTGAACAGGATGAGTTCTGCATCTGAGCTCCTCATCAACCTATAAGGACATAACAGACACAGTATGTTAATTACACAGTGATACATTGTCTAATAAAACTCAGTTTTTAAACATTTAATATTATAGTTTTTTACAGGCTAGCTCTTGAAAAGCACTATATAAAGCCCAGATATTAATATTATTATTATACCTATCGCAGCTAAATTACTTTCTAATATAAAGCCATTATGAACCATTGGTCTATCTATCCCAGCGGTTCTCAATGTTGTTGACCCTGTTGTTGAACCGGTTCCGTTCTTTTTCCCCGCTAGTAATGGAACGGTGTTTCCACTATAAATGAATTGGTTCCGAACCCTAAAAGTTGGTTCGGAACTGGAAACCAAAACATGTCCACAGGTTCTGTGAAAGCACCAATAAGGTTCCAAGAATCTGGAACAGAAGCAGTTCTAGAACCAAGGTTCTTTCGGTGGAAAAAGGGGCCAAAGTGGGGTCTGCAGGACCAAATGCATGAAAATACAATGCGTTTTGACATGAAAACGGTTTGAAAAGCACCGCTCTATCCACCCTGCACCAGCGGGTCCTCACCTCCGAGTAGGGCGGTGGGGGTGGAGGGGGGTAGGGCGCCACGGGCGATCTCATGAAGAGGCCCCCCTCCTCCTCCTCATCCTCGTAGTCGTCCAGGAGGGGCGTGAGGCCGCTGTCCGCCCCCAGCTCTCGAGGGATGTTGCTGTAGCTTGGGGGCGCCGAGGGGAACGAGACGCAGCTCCCTCGGCCGGACGCGTAGCTGACCATGCTGTTGGTCCGGCTGTTGATGCCGCAGTAGGGGATCGTACCGATCACCAGCGGCAGCTCCACCGACAGCTTCTCGCTGCCAGGAATGTGGACGTAGATCTGCAGGGAGGAGTTATGGTTTGTTTGTTTTTTTTATATTTGAGGACATCAGGAGGTGTTACCACATGCCTCAGGTTGCCTGAATGCGTTAGCCTCGGTATCCGGGCTTTTATTTTCATTCGGCTCAAAACTGTATTTCGCTTTAACAGTGCAGAGGCGCGTCGCTCCAAAATGTGGCGACGTCAATGTTCTCCGGTATTTTCTACCGGGGAGGACCGGCACCCGCCCTTCTAGACCAGAAATCATACAGGCTGGGCCAGGCTACCCATGCGTCGTTTTACATGAACCCTAACAGCTTCCAAGTCTTCCCTACACTGCCCAAGGAAGCTCTTAGAAGGAAGTGAAGTGGTCACGTGACTGGGCTGCGCCATGACACTTTCATGGACACTTTCACGGGAGCCAAACTACACCCGGAAGTTTGGCAGAATGCACTGGAGCCAATGAGAGCTCAGTGACCAGCTCATGAACAAACATTATTTATGAATGACTGAGACCTTTTGTAAAGTGATCGCTTCTGGAAAATAAAATAATATATATAACACATTATTTTAGGCTGTCTTATTTTTTTATGTGCATACTACTTAATGTGATTTATTTTTTCAAAGAGCAGAGAGCAGCCCAGGCAGAAAACTTACTATGTGCTCTTCTATAAATACCTCAATAAAAATAAATAGTTAAGTCGAAAAACAACCACTCTGAAAAAACGTGTGACATCACTTATGTCTTCTTTCATATTCCTGAACCAATTATATGACAAAGTTGAAAGCTCGCAATCGTTCATGTATAATGTTTGTTATGAGCTGGTCCAGCCGGCTCCATTCACTGCCATGTATTCATTGCACTACCGGTGTGAGTTTGGCTCCCATGAAAGTGTCCATGAAAGTGTCATGGCGCAGCCCAGTCACGTGACCATTTCACTTCCTTCTAAGAGCTTCCTTGACACTGCCCCGGGTAGCTCCCCTGCCTCCCCGTTCCTCTGTCCGCACACAGACCACGGCGGAGGGGCGCCGTCTCAAGAGAACTTGAGCCACGAGAGACACAGTTGCCGCGTTGAGCGTTGCGAAGTTAGAGCCGACACTGCCCCGTCCAAGTTGCAACTCGATAGGCACAGAATAGTAAATTATTACACGGCATGCAGAGCCCACATCCACAACAACAACGCTATATTCTGCTCACCATCAGAGCGTAGTCCACCGCGATGATGTCACAGCCCTTCAGGGAGGGTCTCAGTTTGGGGACGCAGATGCTCTTGCCCTGCCAGACGTCGCCCATCCCGGAGATGATGTGGTCGCCCCGCACCGAGCACAGCTTCTGCCGGAGCACCTTGTTGCGCCCGTTGGCCAGGTAGGCGTGCTTGGCCACGATGGCCGCCTTGGGCACCACGATGCGCGAGCACGTGTTCTCGAACTTGGCGTCGATGGCGATCACCTCGCCCTCGCAGAAGCCCTTCCGGTCGATCTTGGCGGCGATCGACACCTGCCCGTCGGGGATGAACATGCACGTGACCTTCTTCACCGTGCTGGCGGCCGCCGGAGCCTGGAGGAGAGGAGAGGGAGATGGAGGAGGGATTTGTTGTTAACAGAGAACACCATTAAGACCACAAACAGAGTCTAAAAGTTATCTGCTACGATCATTTTTCATGATTCTCTGCTATCCAAATGTACTGGGGACTGTGGGTGGGATAGGGGACTGAGGTTTTGTGTTTTATTGTTGTATTTCTTCTGAGTCACCAACACTTAAGAGCGTTCTGACCTAATGTTTTGTATGTAACTGATTATACTTAACTACTGAAGGCTATACTCGTACATGCTGTTAATTCTTTCCCATAACTTTCCCATAAAGAATCCGTAGTTCTCGCGCTTTCAAGACTCTAAATTATTCAAAAATAGCAGATGAGGCTTGCATATCTGTTATTTTTGAATAGCCAACAGAAAAATCTAACTGATGCCTTCCTGGGTTATTACGTAATCACAAAAATACAAATAAATTTCTGTACATACAATATTTATAACTTGTGTCGTTTGTGTATATATATATATATTTAATATACCAGCAGATCAGGAGTGTTGACATCCAGGGGTTCTTCCACCTCAAATCTCCTCTCACACTGAAAGGCATGCTGGGAAGCCGTCTCCATGGAGGCCCGGACGTAGTAGCGAACGTACCCGAACTTACCCTCATGGGACGACGCCAGTCGCCTGGAAAGACCACAAACACACGTACGTCATCAGTAACACAAATTCAAACCTGCGATGGACTGTGTGTGTAATGTGTCATGGAGTCACTGCGAAGATGTATCCACTGTATCTAACGCAGTGTTGAGTTTGACAGCTAAATTGTTTAGGCATACTTTAAGTCTTCAGAAAGGTTTTTAGTTTTAGTCGAATATATATAAGATTTTAGTCGATTAAATCTACAGTTGATTTAGTCAACGAAAATGTATATTGTCGATGCCGTCGTAATGGCTGATTTTACACGTGGTTGCATGCTGCAAATAACCAAACTACAAGCTCACAAGGTGAAGCAGCGCAACGCGTCGTGAGCTTGTGGATCTGCTATTTTCAGTGCAACACCGGAATTACTTGTCTTTTACTTCTACTGGATCTCTTCTCCAGTAGTCCCTCCCTAACATCTTAGTCTAGTTTTGATTTGTTGACTAAAATATAAAAGTTAATACATTTAGACTTAGTCATAACTTTTTATGTAGTTTTTGTTATAAAATAAAAACATCATCGTTTTAGTCGACGAAAGCGACACTGATGTGATGTTAATATTGAGTGCCATAGAGACAATGTACTGATAATGTGACATTCTGTTACTCTCGGAATTCTGTCACACAAATAAATTATTGTTGTGTTTTGATGGTTGATGATTCGTTTCGTTTGTTGTTGTCTTGAATTGTAAGAAACATCATAATTCATAATGTTAATGCAATGATGCCTTCTAATAATAAACTTGAACTCACCCTGGCCCTGGCAGCTCAAATCCAAACAGAAACTCATATCTCTTCCCAGGTGTGAGAGTCGCACTGCTGTTGCCGTCTGCAGAACACAGAACACTGATTTAGTATTCATAAAATAACTACTACTAATACGCAGGTTGATAAATGTATCCGGGTGTCAATGAAACGTATTATTTAATTATTAACCTAATCATGTCACAGCAGGCAAAGAACAGGAGAAATATCAACATGCCATTCGGCTGGAAGATTGCTACAGTCTCTCCATTCATTCAGTCATTCATTCAGGACCAGAATTTTCCACATCAAGAGTAGAAATCAAGTATTTTGAATCACGATTTTATATACTGCAATCATTATACTGCAATCATGTCTTATGGAAATCTAGTTCTAAATGTCTATTGTACCAGTATGTATGCTTTATTGTATATATAAATTAAATTAAATTAAATCAAACAGGCTTCCCATTCCCTCACCTCTCTTGTCGAGATGAACCTCCTCTTCGTACCTCAGGTATTCCACTTCGTCGCGGCACTTCTGTTTGCCTTTGCTGTACGCCACTCTGGCACATCCTATGCCCAGCACTCGGATGGCCGACACGGCGGTCGTCTCCGACACCTCCAGCACCACGTTGCCCGACACCTTGTCTCCGCTGCAGTAGAACCGCTTGTTGGGGTCGTGGAAAACCACCTCGAAGGTCCTCGGCCTCTTGGCTGCGACCACCATGCTGTCGTGTGAAAGTGAAAACAGAAGCTCTCTAGGATGTGTCTGTAAACATTTGGTTTTTATAGGCCCCGCTGGACTCTCGCCGGTGTCCCGTTACTGTGGCATGCGGCCCGTGAGTGAACACATGTTTTCAATTTCTGCTTCAGCCAATCGTCATCCAGTGAGAGCTCGTGGGCACCTCGTGCACACACAGCCCCAGTGAAATGTGTAGAGGGACTACAGACTATAAATAAAACTGACAACAGAGCCTAAAAGGCTGCCGTACGGCTTCAAGACAGAGCCAAATAATGAACCTAAAATAACTTCAATGACTGAAATCTCTCTCATTCATTCACTCACTCACTATTGCTTTCATCTTAACAAAACTGTAATTTTGCAGAGAGCATTAACCTTTGGGCCACAAGGATCACTTTCTTTATTTAATCCCTTGCAGGCACCGCCAACTCGGATCAGTAGGCAGCCCAGCTTGGGTAACTAAGATGTGCAGTTAGTCCACTGGGAGCTGATGGTAGGCATACTGTAGGTGTTGAGCTCCACCTCAGCAATCCATCACTATCAGTGTACCAGACAGTAGCGGCAAGAGGCGGCAAGATGCCGGCATAGGCAGCTCCCGGCAGGATCCGCCGGGAGAATCTAGACACAGCTGCGCGACATGAGACTAATTAATTAGAGCGACAGAGAGAGAGAGGAGTGTGTGTGTGTGCACGGGTGTGCGTCAATTTAACAAAGGTGGCGGTGGCTCAGGGCTAGAGTGCCTGGATGGTAACCGTAAGGTTGCCAGTTCGAACCCGGGCTCCCCCAGAGTTACTGTCGAAGTGTCCTTGAGCAAGACACTGAACCCCTAATTGCTCCCGATGTGCTAGTTGGTGCCTTGCATGGTTTCAGCTGTCATCGGTGTGTGAATGGGTGAATGTAATGCACAATCTCTGTAAAGCGCCTTGGATAAAGGCGCTATATAAATGCACCATTTACCATTTACGATCAGAAATCAGCAGAGAGTGATCGACGTTTGCGCTACTCTATGCCGAATTGAAGTGGACTTTTTTTCTTCCTGGAAATAAAAAACGTCTGGGTTTCCGAAGCTAGATGCCGCGTAGAGCAGGCGTCTCTTCCCGGTTTTTAAACAGCTGCTGAATGACACTCGCGTGCGGCTGCATTTATTCAAGGTTAAGATTCAAGACTTTATTGCCATGTCAACAGAGTTGATTGGAATTTGTTTTAGTGCACTAAAAACATACATACGATACATACACATATTCACATCACATAATCAGACAGAACACGATACAAAAGTACAGACATCATACTGTATGAGGGGGACCAATAAATAAGAAGAATGCAAAACGTTACAATTCAGGTTGAATAAATAAATAGAAAATGCATCACAGTTCATCGTTTTACAAAGCAGCTTCACGCTGTAAAGTGCGAGTGAAAAGGGGGTCAGCATTCAAGAGGCGAACAGCCTTGGGATAAGTGCTGAAGCGGGAGGTATTGCACTTTAGAGACCGGAGTCTCTAACCTGAGGGCAGGGCCCTTTCTGAAACCAGTCCCTTGACTTGAAGTGCTCTCGGGAGGTTCCCTCGTCAGGAAGTGCCCCTCCAGCTGAATCAAGTTCCCTTGATTAGGGTGCTGGGTTTAAAAAACTGTTTGGAGATACACTCGCCCTCCTTGTGAAGAAACAGGAAACAGACACTATTCGTTGCCATGGTTACCATCATGCAATTGTGTTACCTGTTATTTTGTTTGTACAGTTATATTGCATTGCATCGTGTATGTTTGTGTGACATGTGGATTTCATTAATATGGAAAAAGGAAATACAGCATGACTGTCAAAAATGACATATACATCCATGGTGTTTATAAATCATTGTGTTAAAAGTTGTTTTGTTTGTGTGGTTTCATTTATAGTTTTTCACGGTGGGGTAAATAAAGAGCCCTTGTGAACATCAGTTGGAGCGTTGTCTATTCTGCATCAGATGAAGATTGTTTAGGAGGAGTTTATTTATCATTTATTTGTAGTGGTACTTCCATTTGTAGGTCGCGGTTTCCATGCGGACAGAAAGCAGGGCTGCACAAGGCAATCGAGTCTAGATCGGCACAGACTCGCTCTTGAGGGCTTTATAAGCCACTTCCACTCAAGGCTGCTTGGTTTCGGACAACACTTAATATGGCGCAGCCTCGCGTGAACGCGCATATCGAGGGCAAGTGTGTAGGGCGAGTGGCGAGGAGCTGGTTTCAGAAAGGGGGCAGGGGTGCGAAAAGAGAGCAGGCAGGGTGGGAGGGGTCGGCGATCACCTTCTGCATTCTGCGCTTAGTGTGTGTGGTGTAGATGGTGTAGACGGATGGAAGGTCGAGGCCAATGATTTTTGACGCTGTGCGTACCACCCTTTCCAGCCGTTTCCTCTCTAAGTCGGTGGTGTTACCATACCACACTGTGACTGAGAAGACTCGGTGGTGTTTCCATACCACACTGTGACTGAGAAGACGAGGACACTCTCCACAGTGGCTCTGTAGAAGTGAACCAACGCCTCCCCGGTCACACCGAACTTCTTTGCAACTTGATCCAGTTTTTTGTTGTTGTAACTTTTCAGTTTTTTTGCCGACACATCAAGTTGCAGCAAGAAGCCAAATGAGCAGTATGATCTACTTTAAGCTCACTATACATTGCGAATCTTGTGATGCATTGTGAGCTATTAGATCTACTATCCCCCCCCCCCCCCCTAAATACTTTAAACGTGGAATATTTGGAAGATTTTTGAAACATTCCAACGACACAAATCTGATACAGCCAGGGCTCCGTCCCTGGCACATTTTCTTTTCAGATGGGGGTTAGCGGGGACAAATACATGATATTATTTTGGGTCCATGACGTGAAAATGTTTGAGAACCACAGGTTTAAATAATTAAAAACATTTGTTAGCTCAAGCCCAAAATAGTCAACTACACTTTTCCCAACTGGCCACTCTACCCCTGCCTTTGATATAACCTCTCCGGTCAGTAATTATTTTTATCACCAGTGGGTGATACGATATGATTTCCCACAATTTATTATTAACTATATTGCTATTAGCTATTGTGTAAATGTACTTAAAGGACCACTTCACCATTTTTCAACCTATCTTCATATAATAGGTCCTCACTAATAATCACGATAAAATGACACAATTTTTTCTACTCAGTCTGTGTCTCATACGAGGGCTGTGGGCAGTTCAGAAACCAGTCCACCAGTGACATCATCGTTAGGCAGATTTATTTTTTAAAACAAGATTGTTTTACAAAAATGTTTAGATTTGTATTATCGTGGGAACGATGGCTTCCATTTTCGCATTGCAACTTTTCAGGACTGCCGTTTCTATTAGCTTGGATTCCCCATCGATGATGTCACTGGTGGACGGGTTTCTGAACTGCCCACAGCCCTCCTATGAGACACAGACCGAGTAGGGAAAAAAACTGCCATTTTATCATGATTATTAGTGAGGACCTATTATATGAAGATAGCTTGAAAAGTGGTCCTTTAAGCAGGCTTCCCTATTTTGGTGATATTTGTCTATTTTTACATTTTCAGAACTGCCCTTTTCTTTTCCCTTAAAAAAAATAACATTTATTTTTTACATTTCCGCTTGGCGCTTATAATGACATGGCCAGAATAGGCAGACACCCAGGCTTTAAGTGGTTCGTTAACAAAAATGACCCTCTTCGCGATGACAGCCGCCCCGGTCATGTTTATGGAAAGCCCACCCACTTGAAGTAGACAGTAGAAATCAAACAAATCGCTTTCAGCCTCACAAGCTGTTTTAAGCTGGAGGAGGAGGAGACACAAGTATCATATCTAATCATCATCACTTATATACACAGAGAGAGAGGGGGAGAGAGAGAGAGAGAGAGAGAGAGAGAGAGAGAGCATGCGACAGCGTGGGAACGCTTCTGTAGGAATCCACCAAGTCAGTTGCCATGGGAACTGTGGTCCGTAATAGCAACAGTCAGTGAATTAGTGTCCTCTCTCCCATCTCCACGACAACCACCGTGCACGCGGACAGCCCCCCCCCCCCCCCCCCCCCACACACACACACACACACACCCTGTGGGTCTCTATACTGTATGACAATGTTGTGTGTAAATGATGGGGTAGCAATTTGTAGTCTCTCTCCCTCTCTCTGTCTCTCTATCTCCCTCTCTCTCCTCCTCGTGAATTCTGAGAAGTGTGAACGCATCTATCCTCCAGCCTCCTGGTGGCGCAAAGGAACCTGAAGGGAGGGGGAGGCACACGCGCACGCATGCACACACACACACACACGCGCGCGTGCGCATCCCGGTAGGATGGTCGTCATGCACCAAGTGGATGCGAACACAAGACATCTTTGGTAAGCACGCTTATACGCATTAAATTCAGTTTGAATCAAATATATTTGTTATTAGCATCATTAGCAAATTGAATGTTCTGTCTCATTGCAGCCAAATTTAACACTGATGGCACAACAACACATTTAAGAATGGGATTATTCTAGATTTTGTGAAAGCAAGCTATATTTATTTGAAGTTGTTCCTAATTTTGGGTGTCTTTTGAAAAGCCTTGCTGCTGCATAATAATAATCCATGATGTTCCATGAGTATTTCATAAAGCAAGCGCACTGTCGTCTCTGTCTGGGATGCACTGAAGGAATGCGACATCAAATTCACCCAAACCCCATGTGACATTTTACCTTTACATTGGGGCGATTATTACGGCTTCATTGTCTCCAAAACATTGTCATTTCACACGGCAGAAAATCATTTTCTCCGCAAGTCGTGTCATTTTACGGAAAGTCTGTGAATTATGGAAATGACACAACATTAATATTTTCTTTACATTTTTGTAATGATCTCATGAACCAAAAAAAATGACTAAATTGTTTTGTTTTTTTTACAAATGACAAATGTCTGTTTTACTGATTATTTACTGCTTACACACATTGTGATTGTTGTCATTGTATCTGCTGTAGTTTAACCCATTCTGACCGGGCACCCATTTTGGTGTCAGCATCATGTTATGCTTTAGCTATTTAAAAATAGCAGATCTACAAGCTCATATCGCGCCACCGAGTGGCGCGATACGAGCTTGTAGGTCTGCTATTTTTGAAAAATCGAAGAGCGACTGACATTTTTAGAATCTGATCTCAGGTCAGAATGGGTTCATCAGACCAGTGTGTGTCCGGCGGAAACCTCGTATGAATCTGATCTCAGGTCAGAATGGGTTAGGCTAGTTGGCAGTGTTTGTGTTGAATCCTGGTATTACATAACTCCATGCGTGACATCACCACAACTTCAGTCAAAGCATAGTGACAGAAGAGGCTGCGTTGTCATCGATAGAAACGTTTGACAGGATTACGTCACAATCAGTCTTGCCAGATTGTGAAAAGAAAAAACAAAACACATCCGTGTGAAGTGAGGGGGCACTCCCATCATATACAAGATATATGAAATGTAAGATGACAACTGCATTTATGTGATATATATATATATATATATAAGCCCCGAGCTGAATTAAAACAGTTGCACTGCGTTTAGAAAAGTCGATTTGCTCATCCACATATGACGTAAATTCTCCTTTCATTGTCAATGGCAAATGTGACAAATAGCTGTATATAGGAGCAAAAGAATAAGCAACCAGGTCTATGAAAACAAGCCCAAAAGGAGAGACTATATAGGCCATGAGCGTTTAAAGGAGAATTCCATACTAAAAGGCTTTCTTACCTTTCTTTGTAGTCGTTACGTCCCCACCAAAGAGGTCCAGGTGTTATTTTGTGCAAAAGCTCCTTATTGGCTATTTCCCCTACCATAAGCCCTCAATGAATTGCATTGAATTGAATGGGATGTATGGGGTGTTGTGCTAATTCGCTTATTTCCATCGAAATAAGTAGTAAAGTGTGCCACTTGGGTTATTATTTACATTATGAAGAGAGGATATATACAAAATAATTATAATTTTGAGCGATGGAAATAAGCAAATTAGCACAACACCCCATAGCCCCATTCAATTCAATGCAATTCATTGAGGGCTTATGGTAGGTGAAATAGCCAATAAGGAGCTTTTGCACAAAATAACACCTGGACCTCTTTGGTGGGGACGTAACAACTACAAAGAAAGGTAAGAAAGCGTTTTAGTATGGAATTCTCCTTTAAAAAGAAAATCACACCCGTGTGAAGTGAGGAGCGCTCCAATCATCGTACATCATCATCAAGAATGGTGGTCCCTTATTGGGCATTGGCCAAGGGTGGCCACCGAAATACCCAGCCGATTGGCTCAGACACATGCCACGTAAATTCTACATTAATTGTCAATGGCATTTTTAATGTTTGTTCAGACAACACAAACATTAAACACTGTAGCTGTTTATAGAGGGGCTATAGCGCCCCTAAATTGTGGAACATTTTTGAAGGGTGCTATAGCCCCTCCTATATACAGGTTTAATGTTTGTCTTTAGTTCAATGTTTGTTTTGTAAACACCATTGACAATGAAGGGAACACTTACGTCATAATGTGCCTCATTATGTCATACTGTCTCTTTATTGTTAATGGCGTTTAATGTTAATGTTGGCACCGTTTGTGTAACATCACCATTAGGCCTACATCACCTAATCAACATGAGTTAGACTTTAACCCATTCTGACCTGAGATCAGATTCATACGAAGTTTCCACTGGACACACACTGGTCTGATGAACCCATTCTGACCTGAGATCAGATTCTAAAAATGTCAGTCGTTCTTCGATTTTTCAAAAATAGCAGACCTACAAGCTCATATCGCGCCACCGAGTGGCGCGATATGAGCTTGTAGATCTGCTATTTTTCAATAGCTAAAGCATGACATGATGCTGACACCAAAATGGGTGCCCGGTCAGAATGGGTTAATATATTACCAGCCCTCACTTCACACGGGTGTGATTTTTCAAATCCACAAAAACAAATAACACGCAACTACCTAGCTCTGTTCCATAACCTTCCGCTTCGCAGAAGGCTATGGGACTTTCAGTTTTAAATCTCAAATCGAAATCAGACCAGCCTCTCCTCTTTAGTGGAAATCTCACGAACGTTTGACCTACTCACCAATACAAAGACGGGTTGTGTCAATAGAAAGCCTACTTTCCTTAGTGGACGCACTCTGAGCCCCCCACCACACGTATAAACGGTACTTTTTGGCCAGAAAGGGATTTTTTTCCACCGGAGGAAAAATATTCTCTATGAGGCAGTTCTCTGTGCAATATCAGTAGAGGGCGCAGCAGAGTAACTAAAAATGTTTTTTTTTCCGGTGGAAACAAAATCCCCTTTTGGCCAAAAAGTACCGTTTATACGTGTGGTGGGGGGGCTCAGAGTGCGTCCACTAAGGAAAGTAGGCTTTCTATTGACACAACCCGTCTTTGTATTGGTGAGTAGGTCAAACGTTCGTGAGATTTCCACTAAAGAGGAGAGGCTGGTCTGATTTCGATTTGAGATTTTAAACTGAAAGTCCCATAGCCTTCTGCGAAGCGGAAGGTTATGGAACAGAGCTAGCAACTACCCAGATTTAAAAGCTACTTTGCAGGGAAAAACAAGGCCAAAGTCGCTGATAGTAAGCAGAGATGGCAACACTGACATCAGCCGCATCATAGATAGAAACATTATTTTGACAGGATTACGTCACAAATGCAGAATGCTGACTCTAGGTGTAGTTCCATCTCCTCTGGAAACACCTCCTGAATGCTATATAGTCTGAAACTACTCCTGAATGCTATGATGGAGGGGAAAGGAACTGGTCGGAATAATGTGTTCATTCCACACGCTACGTCCAGCCGGGGAAGCTCCCGCCTGTCAGGTTGAAAAGAAGCAGCTTGGACTGACTCCTCATGCATAGACATAAACATCTTGAAAAATCTTGAATCAGGATTCGATCATTGACACTGGGTGAAAACATGGGTTGCAAAATCGTGGGATAAAGATTTAAGGCAAAATAAATAAATAAATAAATAGCGCCCCTCACTGATTTTTTTTATTGAACATAGCTCATGCTTTGCTCTGCTTACTTTAGAGTTCGCACTTGTAAGTCGAAAATCTGACCGGTCTGAACTGAGTGGTGCTGTACTGTACTTGTGCTCTACTGTAGAAGCTCTCCTCCCTGGCCTGTGTACGTGTGTGTGTGTGTGTGTGTGTGTGTGTGTGTGTGTGTGTGTGTGTGTGTGTGTGTGTGTGTGTGTGTGTGTGTGTGTGTGTGTGTGTGTGTGTGTGTGTGTGTGTGTGTCTGCACAACAGTGACACTTGGTGGTCAACAAACGCTATTTCCATGCTTGGACACATACACATAGGGACACACATTGGTGTATATAGGAGTGGTTAACACCACTCAAACAAAAAGGTAAAATAGTATTTTTAAATGTGTGGCACAGTTGGATAGAATAGCTATTCAAAACGAGATTATCTCGTTTTGGCACAGATTTGGTTAAGTACAAAATGGTTTACATGTTTATTGTGGAGGCAGCAGGTTTAAATACAGCCACAATCAACAAGTGTTATCCATTCAGGCATTGACAACTTTCTAAAACCCTGAGATTGGAACCCTGGTCTCCTGTGTGGGGAAAACAAACATCTACATTTAGCTAAATAACTAAATTGTAAACCGTAAACACTGCCTGGCCTGTAGCTCTGGTCCATATCCCTAATGCCCTGCATTCATTATAATTAAGGCATTAATAGAGCTATGGACCAGAGCTACCTGGCCTGGGGAGATAATATTGGGCTCATGATGAGATTCAAGGCACAATGGAAGAGGACTGACCTAGCCTGGATCCAGCCCATAGACCCCGCCCACTCTCTGAGTGGAGCTTCAGGTCAGGAAGCTCGCTCACTCAGTCTGATAATCAGGCTAGCTAGGACTGACCACCATGTTACACTCAAACCAAAGTTAAAATCATCCATCCACTGCAGTCTGCAGATCAATTGTATAATGCATTAAACATAGGCTTAGGCCTATATACTGCATATTGGATAAAATAATCGTAGATTGCAGCTTTAAGCACAACAGAGGACAATGCTTACATGGTAGTGAGACTCCGCCAGGGGTCCAAAATGGAGAAGCAGTCCAAGTTAACTTTGGCAAACAAGTCGAAAGAAGCAGGCAAGAATCCAAATTCCAATACGCTGACTGAAGACAGGAGCCTAGGCATGCAGGGCTGAATCTGAGATGGACCTCAGATATTCTAGTACCCTATAGTACTAACTATACTGTTAGTACTGTAGAGAACGAAACTTCAGAAACACATAGCTTGTGATCTGACAAAGGAACGGGTAAAACGGGGGAGAAAACAGCACAAAGGTAACAGGAAGAAGGAACACAGGTTAAAACACTAGACACCGATGGGGTCTGATTACACTGATAAGCAACACACTGGGGACATCTGGTGGACAATGTGGAGAAGCACACAGACTTCTGAAACCTTTCCATAGCTAGGAGGATCCCCAGCCAAAATACAGTAGCCTCTGCATGGTAGCCCAGCTGCTCTGCCCTGTTGGGAAATGGCTTTAAAAGAAGAATAACTGACAGGCAGACACCAGAGAGAGAGGAAGATAGAACTTCATTGTCATAAAACGAAATTTAAAGTGCCAACCAATCAGTGCATCAGATCACAAAACATAAAGCTAAAAATATTAAACTAAAACAACAAAACACACATGACCGTACTTCCTGTTATTGCACAACCCCTGTAGCACTATATATATATATTGCACAATAAACATGTAATTTCAGCTGTTATTGCAGAGAGAGAGAGAGAGACACACACACACACACACACACACACACACACACACACACACACACACACTGTTTGCTTTGAGATCAATTGTATCTAGGCTGTTTTCTGCTCTGTACTATTCTGTTTTTATTCTGCTTGTTTTTGTTTCTATTTCCTGCATGTAAAGCACTTTGTGAGTGCTATAGCCTATAAATAAAATGTACTTTTATGTACAGCTATCATAGTTGCTGCCTGACCTGTCCTGAGTGCTATAGCCTATAAATAAGATGTACTTTTATGTACAGCTATCATAGTTGCTGCCTGACCTGTCCTTTACATGTGCCAAGTTCTTGAGCTTAGTCCAGTTACCCTGGGTAAACATAGTACCTTTCCTTTCCTTTCCTTAGTCCAGTTACCCTGGGTAAACATAGTACCTTTCCTTTCCTTTCCTTAGTCCAGTTACCCTGGGTAAACATAGTACCTTTCCTTTCCTCACGCATGACTAATGAGTCATGAATCTTGCACTCTATTGCAGGCTGCCTCGACCACGGGACACAAATGCATGCTTGTCCGCTTGGGTGCAGTACTTAGTTTAGACAGTTTTTGGTTTAGACTAGTCATTGGTTAGACCAGTCATTAGTCCTATACAACTACAACCTATCTCAAACCCTCACCCTAAACCTAACCTCCCACGGGGCAGCACACCTAAACCTAACCTTAACCCATGTCTAACCAATGACAAGTCTAAACTAAGTATGCACCCCTGTCCGCTTCTGGTGTCATTATAATAGAGTCTAGACTACTAGAGGCATGGAGCGACCCCATAGCAGAGAGGCCTGACAGTGACCATTTTCTGCATGTCACTCCCTTATACTCTAAGGTCACTCCCCTATAGTAGCCTCGGAAACCCAGGCGTTTTATTTCCTGGAAGAAAGAAAAACTCCCCTAGTAGCTCTCTCTCTCTCTCTCTCTCTCTCTCTCTCTCTCTCTCTCTCTCTCTGTTTCCTGTCTCTCTCTCCACTGTGTCAAATAAAGGTGCTGGCCAAACACCACAATGTCTAGTATAGTCCGGCAGTCGAGGTGGACGGGTGGGAAATTTGGTATATAGTCTTTTTTTTATTGGCCTAAAATATTGTCTATATGTATAGTATATATATTCATGAATCCACTTGCTGACCGGCTGCCGATTTGGGCAATTTTTTGAATAGGGGTTTCTTGTGACCCTTCCATTAACATCCTATGGCAGGCAAAATGTCAAACTTTCCTTTTGCTTTAAGTAGCATGTGACATGTCAAACTAGGGGGTTTTCATGATTCTGAATTCATTCCAATTCAATTAGTTTTGCACATTGAGAAAATAATTGCCCAATACTAACAGCCGGTCAGCAAGTGGATTCATGAATGGATGTAGGCTGTATAGACAATATTTTGTCCAATAAAAAAAGACTATATACCAAATTTCCCACTTTAAACAAAAGAAGCCTGTCGGCAGTGTCGGCTGCCGGACTAGTATGCCAGTATTCCAACGTCCTGATAACGGTTGATTTCGTATATTTAATGCAGTGATAACGGATGAATCCGCTGGCCATCAAACTTCTCCAAAAATGAACTCACTATAATCACTTAAAACCCCTATCTTTGCTTAATTGGTTGACAAGGGTCCACCAGGGCTCTGCACTAGCTATGCTTGTATTAACCTTTACACACCAAATCTCTGGTTCTGCAGAAAATAGATGTTCAACGAAGCTCACAGGATCTAGATTTGCTAACTCCGATGAATGTTTGTCGCACCCCAGAATAGGGACGGCAGTGAATAGAGGACATTCGTTTTGTTGACAAGATGCGGATCTGCACAGACACATGCCTGTGTGGGGAGGGTGTGACTCATTTCAAGGTTATTTATAGAGGCTGTGTCACTTTAAGATAGCACTAAAAAGCTTTTTATTATTCTTGTCACTTAGTGCGGTGCATGTTCAGAGAGGTCATTGCTGCTGTTGAGGGAATGCATTCAGTCTTGAGTCTTGACGGTCTTCACTTCACACTCGACATGCACTTCCTCAGCATTACTCAAAGGTTTTTACTTAAGTAAAAGTATCATTACTGCAACTAACTACTCTGTTCCAAGTTAAAAGTCCTGAAATCCAAATGTACTTGAGTAAAAGTACAAAAGTATTAGTATCCAAATGTATTTTTTAAAGTACTAAAAGTAAAAGTAGTCATTATGTAGTAGAATGTGCCATTTCAAGTTTTCAAGTCCATTATTTATTTGTTCCCATTTAAAGCCTGGAACCAAGCCATCCAGGCTCCTGGCTGACCATAAGACATTTGATTCTGTGTCAAAAACTATTTGAGTAATTATTTATATTATATAGGTACTAATAAATACATAAATAAAAATTGCGGTGAAAAAAATAATAATAATGTGCTTTCTATAAGTGTAACTGCAAATTGGCCGCCATGGGCCGAGTACACTAACGAGTCATGATTCACTCTCGCAGGTCATGTGACATCTGATGCCGACAGGAGTGCGCGAGAGAAGGCGGGATCATGGGAGACGGAGGCTCCCTCCACATCGAGGGGAACGCCCTCCTCAAAGCCGTCTTCCAGGGAAAGCTGCGTCTGACTCGCTTGCTCTTGGAGGGCGGGGCTTACATCAACGAGGGCAATGAGCGCGGCGAGACGCCCGTCTCCGCCGCCTGCATCGCCGGCTACGACGACCCGGTGTGTATAATGATGTTAACCCATTCTGACCTGAGATCAGATTCTAAAAATGTCTTCTATGTCAGTCGCTCTTCGATTTTTCAAAAAATAGCAGACCTACAAGCTCGTAGCGCGCCACTCGGTGGCGCGCTATGAGCTTGTAGATCTGCTATTTTTCAATAGCTAAAGCATAACATGACACCAAAATGGGTTCCCGCCCAAAATGGGTTTACTTAACCCATTCAGGAAGGGAACCCCTTTTGGTGTTTTAAAGCATTATGTTATATGCTTTAGCTATTGAAAAATAGCAGATCTACAAGCTCATATAGCGCGGCACCAAGTGATGCTTGTAGATCTGTTTCTAAATGAAACGTCATTCATTTAGAAACAGGTGATACGCGGGGCTGTTGAGTGATTTCCAACGAGCCCTTCCAAACTCCAACACTCCATGGCCATGCTGCTCAATGTTTTGCCACTCAGTCTAGATGAGGAGAGCGTGTCCCAGTGTCTCGGTCTCAGCCAAACACTTTGAAATAACACAGATTGGCATAGAGTATATGGGGAGGATTACAGTGCAATATGTACGGATCTGGGGGTTTTCTAGTAGTGTATGGCATAGACCATAGGAGGGGCGCCGTCTCAAGCAAACTTGAGCCACGAGAGAAGTCCCCCCTGATGATCAGCCCCACTTCCCTTGCAGAGGGCGACGATCGAGTTTCATCTACTAATACATCAAATTAATCAATACCACAATGATTGTCATATGAATTGTCTTGTCCACCACACAGGTGGCCCGTCAGAAGATGGTGCGCTACCTGCTGGAGAAAGGCGCCGATCCCAACATCCCGGACAAGGGCGGCCGGACGGCGCTGATGCACGCGTGCGCCGGGCAGGCCGGCAGGGAGGTGGTGTCGCTGCTTCTGGAGAACGGAGCCGATCCCAGCCTGAAGGACTACTCTGGCTCCTCCGCCCTGGTGCACGCCATCAACCGGGGAGACCGCGACACGCTGCAGGTCAGTGCTCTGGTCCATACTCCATACATAGCCTTAAGGACTTCTCCTTAATAATAATAATAATAATAATAAAACTTTATTTGTATAGCACCTTTCATGACATGAAATGCAGCTCAAAGTGCTTTACAGAACAATGGAGAATAAAAGAAAAGCAAGGCAATGACATTAAAAAACAAGCAGTAATGCAGTACAGTGAGGACACGAAAAATAAAAAATATAAGATCAATTAAAGGCAATGTTGTAGAAGTGGGTCTTGAGCTGAGCTTTAAAAATGTCTACAGAGGCTGCCTGACGAAGGTACAGTGGGAGCTTGTTCCAAGCCGACGGCCCGTAGAAGCAAAAAGCTGCTTCCCCGTATTTTTTAGTTGCCATTTTTTGGGGCAAAGCGAGCAGGCCGGCGGTGGAAGACCTTAGCGGGCGGTTTGGGACATATTTAGGCAGGCAGTCATGTAGGTAGGAAGGTGCGAGACCATTAGGGCTATGTTACTCTCGACTTCCTGCCGCCACATGAAGACTGCACAGCCTGTCAACTTCTGCAATAATAAATAGAACGATTTCGCTACTCACCAATTCAAAGACGGTTTTAGGCGGCGAAAGCCTACTTTCTCTAGTGGACGCACTCCGAGCCCCCCACCACACGTATAAAATGCACTTTTTGGCCAGAAAAGAAAATATTTCACCGGAAGGATTTTCTATTGACATTAAATGGTAAATGGTAAATGGTGCATTTTTATAAAGCTTTACATAGATTGTGCATTACATTCACCCATTCACACACACATTCATACACCGATTGTGGCGGAAGCCATGCAAGGTACCAACCAGCACATCGGGAGCAATTTGGGGTTCAGTGTCTTGCCCAAGGACACTTCGACATGTAGACAGGAGGAGCCGGGATTCGAACCGCCGACCCATGGATCATTGGAAGACCTGCTCTACCTTCTGAGCCACAGTCGCCCCATTATCTGTAGAGGGCACAGTGGAGTAACTAAAACATACCTTTGTCTTTGGGTGAAATAGATACTTTTGCTACTTTTAAGTGCATTTTGATGCCAATACTTTTGTACATTTTTAATTACGGACTTAATTACTTATATTATATATTACTTATATTATATATATTAACCCATTCTGACCGGGCACCCATTTTGGTGTCAGCATCATGTTATGCTTTAGCTATTTAAAAATAGCAGATCTGCTATTTTTTGAAAAATCGAAGAGCGACTGACATTTTTAGAATCTGATCTCAGGTCAGAATGGGTTCATCAGACCAGTGTGTGTCCGGCGGAAACCTCATATGAATCTGATCTCAGGTCAGAATGGGTTATTATATATTATAGAGTATTATAGTCATATTTCTATATTGCAGTGTTGGTAGTTAGTTGGTAGTAGTAGTTTTACTGAAGAAAAACTACATTTCCCACACACTGCTCTGCTGCAGGTCCTGCTGGACGCCTGCAAGGCCAAGGGCAAGGAGGTCATCATCATCACCACCGACACCTCGCCCTCGGGCACCAAGAAGACCAAGCAGTACCTGAACGCTCCCCCCTCCCCCTCCCCCCTGAACGCTCCCCCCTCCCCCTCCCCGGGCGTGGCGGACAAGCAGCCGCCCCCGGACTGCTGCATGTCTCCGTCCGAGGTAGGCCTACGTCTCTAAAATGTTCTGATGAATTGAAAATGGTGGACCCTGTTGTAAACAAGTCTGAGTGCTTTATATCATGGTTCGTCCACAAGTTTTCAACCTTTTTCATATCAAGGCAACATTATTTATTCTGCATTTGATGAGATTTAGCCTCTCAGACAACAAGACGTTGGCAAGATTTTGGACTTGTAAATTAATTAATGCAGATAGGCTATTTAACAATAATGTAATCTTGAAAGTGTAAAAAGTTAAAGATCTATAAGGGTCCATTTGGTTACCAACTCTCTACAGCCATGGGGACCACCTGGAACCTCCTCAAGGACCACTGGTGGTCCCCGGCCCACTGGTTGAAAAGTGAAAACCCATGGTTTATTTATTGACTTTTGCTTTCACTTCGAAATGTACCCATACTAGTGATTATACTGTGAAATAAAACATTAAACATCAATCAATCAGGTGGTGATCGGCACGTCCAGCTCGCCGGTGGAAGGCAGCGCCAAAGAGGAGGGTGGGGAGGGGATCTTCAGCTTCGCTCTGGTCTCAGCTCTGCCGCTGCCCAGCGCCAGACCTCCCGGCGAGACGAAGCGGCCGGCCCCTCGGAAGCTTCTCAAGAGGCTGAACTCGGAGCCCTGGGGCCTGGTGGCTCCCTCCTCTTTGCTGAGGGGGGTGGACGGGGGTCTGGAGGAGGAGGTGACCACCCCCAACCACCTGAGCGGGCTCGTCAGAGAGATGAACGGCCTGTCCGTCGCGGAGACGGCGACGGCCAGGCCTCGGTTGTCGCGCCGCCACAGCATCGAGACCCACGACCCCTGCTCTCCCAAGCTCGTCGACCGCTCCTGTTCCGAGGACTGCGCGCAGCTCTACAATTCCTTCTGGGCCGACAAAGTCCAACAGCACCAGAGTCTGTATCGGAGGAACACCGCCCCCGAGTCCCAGGAGAGCGTTGTCGGAGGAGGCGGTGCTTTGGCGCCCCGGGCCCTGGCTCATCCCAAGCTCACCCGAATGGAACACTACGAGTCCGACACGCACCTGTGTCCATCCGAGTCCATCCCCGGATCGCCGGACTCGGGGCGCATATCGGTAGAGCGGCGGAAGTACAACACCTCGCCTCTCACTCTGTTGGTCGGCAACTCCAGGGAGTCCTTGGAAAACATCCCCAACTCCGTCTCTCCCCTCACCGGGAGGCGTCGGGCCCCCGGCATCCTGGAGCGGAGAGGGTCCGGGACCCTCCTGCTGGACCACATCTCCCACACGCGGCCCGGCTTCCTGCCGCCGCTCAACGTCAACCCGCACAGGCCCATCCCGATCATCAGGGCCAACGGGAAGCTCAGCACGTCCCCGGTCCACTCCGGGCACAAGATCCTGGTCCCGATGGCGCCGGCCTCGCCCAAACGGGGTCCGCCCGACTTCAAGACCAAGAAGAAGCTGTTGAGGAGACACTCCATGCAGACGGAGCAGATGAAGCAGCTGTCCACCTTCCAGGAGCTCCTGGCCGAGAAGGTCAGCGAGTCTAACGGGGATTGATGGCTGGGTATAAAAGGCTGAACGTATTAGCAGATGCAATCGCGTGCAAGGGCTCCATGTTCAGAAGCCTGCATTATGTGCAAGCGGGTCCAGCCAAAATAGACCAGATGCATATCTTTTTGCTGGATCAATTTGCATTTGATTCTGTGTCAAAAAAAGAAAACAAAAGAAAGAAAGAAATGGTATATAGTAATATACTATATTTATTTAATAATATATTTATATATATTTAATAAATACCTTTTTTTTTTTTGCTATTTTCAAATACCTTTTGACACATAATCAAATGGTTTTTGGTCATGATTCACCAGGCTTAAAATAATTAAATATTTTCGGAAATCTCGATGAATGGGCTTCATATCTGTGGAACTACAAAATGGCCGGTGGGATTCATGAACACTGGCTTTAATCCCACCAGCGTTCTGGGATAGACCCGCCTTTAATACCATGTGTCTGATTGGCTCCTGGGCAGGCATATAGTTATACTGAGGTTAGGGTTAGTTAGGTTTAGCTTTACCGAGGTTATAGGTTTAGATTTAGGCATAGTTGTAAAAACGAGAACTGTCAATCACAGCGACTACTGGCCAATCCATAGTGTCAATTCACCCTAACAGTGTTGACTTTTTTCCAATCCAATCCACTTTATTTATAAAGCACATAACTCAAGGTTTACAAAGTGCTGTACAGAAAGTTAAAAAAGCTTAACACACTGTAAAGCTAAAACACAAAAACCAATAGCAAGATCACACTGTGAAAAAGAACACATAACACAAAAACATAGAGTAGACCACAGACTCGCTAAAACGGAATTAAAAGCCAAGGCGAGATTAAAATGTCTCGGTGGTGGGGGCCAGTTTGACATGCATGGAAATGGAGCTCATTCCAGAATTTGGGGTTTATGACAGAAAAGACTGTCACCTCGTGAGCCTCTTTGTTCTGAACTACTTAAACTCAATAAACAGTGGCACTATGTTATTTTTAGCTTAGATTTATTATGCGTGCTCTTCCCCTTACCATGTAATAGAGCTGTACCCATTTCTTCCTTCCCGATACCTACAAACAACTTGTATAGGCTATCGATAGAGTAGTAGGCTACTGATCCCGATACCAGTGTGTAATTTAATGTTTGTGTAAGACGGAAATCTACATAATATAGGAGGGGCTCGACAAATCTAGGACAGTAGTTCTCAAAGTGGGCTCCAAAGTGACCCTCTCTCCATTTGGGTTCCATCAGTGTTACGGGGGTCCTTACGTTTCAGAACCACTGATCCAGAAATGAATACACATTTAATTAATTAATAATAATTGAAGTGCAGCTCCAAGTTAGTAAAGTTACCAATAATGTAAATGAAATATATCGTCATGTGATAAATTAAGTGGTATCGGACTGGCATACTCGTCCGTCTCGCTGATACCGATAGGCCCGATACCAAGCATTTTAGGCAGTATCGGCAGCTTTTCCGATCTTGGTATCAGTGTGGGAACAACTCTACCACGGAGGCTTGTGTTTCTGGATGTGTTCTCTGTTCAGTGGGCTTATAGGGATATTATTGCCAGTGACGTTTACACTTCCTGTGAAATATCACACACACTTTGTATTCCTACCCAGCTGTCAAAAAAAAAGAGACTCATTACTAGATGTTTACAATTGCAAAGTTTGCACGTATCTTTAATGAATTATTACAAAACATTTCAGTTTATATACACACTAGAATCGCTGCGTGTATACTATTTACATGAAGATGGAGAAACATGAAGAACTCATGACACAACTTCATGAAAATGAAGTCAATGTTGAAATTCTGAGCTCCTCTTTCAAGCTATATTGTTCACCAATTTGCGTTATTAAGTAATTCCCTTTATTTATTTAATTGCAGCTTATTTAATTTCAGAATGTGGAAATGATGTCGCTGTACCTAATTAATGTGCTGTATATTTATGTACTGTATGGATCATACCTTGCTCTGATGTACATTTATTTATATTCAAATTTGCTTAATTTGTTATTATAGTCAAATATCTTGATTCGGTAGACTTAAGAATCCACTACAGGACATACCCTCTTCCTGATCTATAATGTACAGTATACATTGCAGTGTTTACATTAGTGGTTCTCAAAGTGGGGTCCGGGGACCCCCAGGGGTGCTGGCACACGTGTGTGTGTGTTGGGGGCTCAGTTTCCTGTTCTATGATCCTCACAAAGCAGGACTTGTATTATGGTGGTCCGTGCAGTATACCAGAGGGCCAGTTCTAATACTAATTAAATTACATCCCGCGGGCCAAAGATAATTCATTCACAGGCCTGATTTGGCCCCCGGGCCTTGAGTTTGACATATATGCCTTACGGGTTATAAAATTAACAAATAAAATAGCATTCTAAGAACAAAATACTTGAAAAAGATGTTTGAGAACCACCGCATAGGGGTTGAACTGAGGTTGACACACAACAGGGCCCATTTCATACTTCCAGAGAAACCCCATTTACAGCTGCAATTTGTAACTTTATTCCTCATTCAAACCCTGGTGACGTCTACCCGCTCAACAAAGAGACAGTCCTCAGTGACTAGGGGGGGATACAGTAGGCCAGGGGTCTTCAACAGGGGGTCCTAGTTAACCCATTCTGACCTGAGATCAGATTCATACGAGGTTTCCGCCGGACAAACACTGGGTCTGATGAACCCATTCTGACCTGAGATCAGATTCTAAAAAAATGTCAGTCGCTCTTCGATTTTTCAAAAATAGCAGACCTACAAGCTCGTATCGCGCCACTCGGTGGCGCGATATGAGCTTGTAGATCTGCTATTTTTAAATAGCTAAAGCATAACATGATGCTGACACCAAAATGGGTGCCTGGTCAGAATGGGTTAATACAGGGGGGGGGGCACCAATACTTGAACTCCAGCGTCCCCATTCTGAGAACTTTAGCCAAAAATAGCAGACCTACAAGTTCAAAAGGTGTTGTGAGCTTGTAGATCGGATATCTTTTGGCAAAGAGGTTTGGTGCAGAGTGGAAGGAAGAGCAGAATAAGTATAGAGTAATGTAAAAGATCAGGTTTACCGAGTATTGATAGTTTTAAGTGGAAAACATCTGGAAAACAGACATTAACATCAATCCAACACTGATGATACTCAGTGCTGTGCTGTCTTAACAATTCTATGACGCAATCTATGAACAAATTAAATTTACAACACAACTTTATACAATGGTGGTCCTTGAAATTAAACAGATTGAGAATCACTGCTAGAGCCATTCAAAATGACAACTCTTCTCTCATGGGGGTCCCTGGCATATATTTTGGGGTGCTAATTAGTGTCAATTTGGGGGTCCTTGACATGGCGACGTTTGGGAACCACTGAGCTAAGGGACCATTTTACCTGAAAAACGTTGAAGACCCCTGCAGTAGGCTGTATTGGTTTTTTCAGGCAGTACTACTTGTCAGCCAGTAGGTGTCGCCAGACACCAGGGATGTCTCCAAGTGGCTAACAAAGCGAGCCAGGTGATTATGTAGATCAAACTGCTATAGATCTACACAGTATGTGGTTTAAATCTAACTGGTTTAGATTTTGTGTAGAAAATGTGAACCTTTTGATGATTATTGTCATTTTAATGCCGGTTTGGCAGTGAAACCAATCCCTGGGATTACTTTTATTGATGTAGATTACTTGAAGTTTACGATACATTCAAACAAAGTATTTTTGTATGCTCGTTAGGAGATAAAGAACAATTGAATTATGTAATCTATTTTTCTTGTTTCTCTTCGATTGTAATTCAAACTGTGGAATAGAGGTTAGCCTACAGTAGTTTCCTTTTCAGACGTGGTTCATTTGAAACAGTCTAACCTCTCTGGTGTTTGACCAGCTCCTGTAAAGAAATAAATAAAATAAATCACACTTGCGTGAAGTGATAGGCGCCTCTTTTTTTTTGTCTTTTGCTTTTGTACGTCACGGGGGTGGGGTGGGGGGTGCATAGACATGGCTGCTCTATATAGGCCACAGCTGAATTCGGCTACATGAGGCGACGGCACTACCGTCTCGGCACTGCCACTACCGAGGTCTTTTTGTTACCTCGTTCATGTATCTTTGGCAGAACACTATGCCAATATGCCCCAGATACTGTTTTAACGCCGGCCAGCCCACTGTCAGTCTCCTGCATGCGCTCCTGTCGATGCAGCCTGGCTTCAGTGTCCAGGAGCTCCTGACTCAACTCCGTCTCAGTCGCCGACTCCATGAGCTCCTGCAGTTTCATCTCGAGGGCACGCTTGTCCTTCTTCCTCCTGTCCTGTAGCATCAGGAAGCTGAAGAGCACGTCGGTCAGGGTGTCGGGCAGAGCTCCCGTGTCGTCGTTCTCCGCGATGCCAGCGACGATGGAGCAGAAGAGCGGGACGTGACACATGGCGCTGAGCCTCTTGTGCGTGTGCATGTGCGCGATGAATCTCTGGGCCAGCTCCTTATCGACGAATCTCTTCATGAAGTACTCTTCCTTCTGGACGCCTACGAACCCTCTGATTTCCGTCACCCTGTCGACATATTCACGGGGTATCTGTACGGCTGCTGCGGGTCTGGTGGTTATCCAGATTTGAGCCCGGGGGAACAGATTGGCCGTGATGAGGTTCGTCAGCAGCACGCTCACCGACGCCGTCACTGTGACGTCGTTAACATAGTCATGGTCGTCGAAATCCAGCTTGATTGTGCTTTGATCCAGACCGTCAAAGATGATCATGGGATTAACGCCACGGCGAGTGAGCTCATCTTCCGTCACCCACCGTAACGTCGGATGGAACTCGTGGATCAGTTCGAGAAGACTGAACCGTTTATTCTTGACCACGTTCAGCTCCCGGAATGAGAACGGAATCATGATATCAATGTGGCTATTGGCCCTGCCCTCCGCAACGTCGTGAATGAACTTGTACACGGAGAACGTTTTCCCAATGCCGGCGATGCCTTTCGTAATGACGACTCGGATGGAGGGTATTTCTACTTGGTAGAAAGTAAAGAACATCTGCTCCTTCCCGGACGCTTGTCTCGCTTGTTTCTGGAGTTGACGCCACACGTCGCCGGGCTGCTTCGGTTTGCTAGTCCCCAGGCCGTCGAGGCTTCCCACGACCATGCTGGGCGAGAAGATCCCTTCCATGGGGAGGTGTTGGTCCCTGGTCCGACGGGTGTCTTCTGGTGACCTTCTGACCTCTACGTGTGCCGTTCTAAACCTCCTGCAGAGCGACGTGCGCTGTAAACAGAACAGATCATGAATGTTAAACACGCGTTCAATCATAGCTTTAAACAGCAGTGGTTTTCAAACATTTTCATATCCGTTGTTAAATTCGGCATTTTGAGCCACGGACCACCATTTGATGAGATTTAGCCTCTCAGACCCAAAACGTAGAATATTTTGTTAGCGTTGGATGGGATTTTTGTACACAATTCCATGGTGTATTGATGTGGTACTACCATTAGGAAAGAGAACAGGAAAACGTTGATCAAAAATAAAAATTTTAGTCTCAGTCTCTGGTCGCCTCCTCTGGAATCATTTCTGTCTGTTTCCTGATGATTCTCACATTATTTATCACTAAGTAAAACTAACCCAGGCCTGCCACAGTTCTTGCATAGTCTAATCGCAATTACACATTGTAAGCTTGTATAGATCAGCTAAATTTTAAGTAAAAAATAATAATGAATATGTCAGTAATTTCTTTGTATATTTCATATCATATCTAATCTAACCTGTGCATTTTATTTTGATTACCAAACAGAAATGTATGCTTTATTCATATGTTCCAATGTTCCAATGACAAAAACACAATTACATCGTTAATCACATTTATTTATGTGACAATCGTCAACTTAAATTTGTAATTGCGACAGTCCCACTCTAACATATAGTTTGTATATGATAACAGCTAGGCCTATACAGTTGCTGCTTGTGATGATATAGGAGCTAATTTATTATTATCTTTTTAGTCATTATCATAGACATATGCAATTTTACTTTCTTATAACTGTGGTTCTTAAGATAGCCCCCTCTCTATTATGTTTTAATTCATGAGTCGTGCACGTTATTAACAAAATGTGTTAAGAACGTGAATTAAGCAGGAAATGCAAGTGAAACGTCGTGTCAGCTCTTATGTGAGCTGACACATGCATTTCACTTGCATTTCCTGGTTCTCTCTCTCTCGTCAGTCGTCACACAAGATATCTCTGTCGGGTGGGAAGTTCTATCTGGAAACATAATTATGTCCAAATTCTCCAAAATGTTACTTTTCAGCATTAAATGTAGCAGATCTAAAAGCTCAAAGCATGTTTTTGAGCCAGGTTTGCGCTACTTTTAATGATTTTGTGTGACACTGACACTGTGTACTTATAATACTACACTACTACAGTAAATGTACGCCTTATTGTCTCCACCAGCCGAAGGCATGGGGAGAGTATGTTTTGCACTCCGTCCGTCCGTGTGTCCGTGTGTCCGTGTGTCCGTGTGTCCGTGTGTCCGTCCGTGAACAGCTAATCTCGGCCACCGTTAACCCGGTCGATGCCAAATTTTGCACACACACTCCCTGGATGCCAACCATGAACCTCTGCCCCAAACTTTCCAGAACGGCCTGTTATAGCGCCACCAGGAGGCCGCTTTGTGCAAAACAGGTTTTTGCACAGCACACCTACAGATTTTGTCCAAACATCACGCAAATTGGTACACAGTCTCTCTAGAGCCATTCAACGAAACCGGTCTTTCAGATTTCTCACACTCCATCCTGATTGGTTAAGATTGGCTTCCAAAGTTCACAGGAGTGCTCAGTTTCAAACAAAATGCTGCAAATCATGAACACATCGCGTGATTTCCGTGAAATTGTGCACCCACATTCCCACTAGGCCGAGGACAAAATGCCACATGAACAATTTCAACTCAGCCTCAAGGTGGCGCTATAACTGGCCGAAAAGTGTTTTTACCTCTAACTGCACGGATCTGTGGATAACCTGGTGGAGACCTGTGCCCGGAAGGGCACTTTTTCTAGTTGATCATGTTGTACAGTGTATAGTATTATCAAGGGGGGCGTTGATTTACAGGGGGGGAAGAGTTTGAATATGGAGATAATAGGTTTCTCGCCCGACAGTAAAATATGACATTGTGTGGAAGAGAGATAACAGGCAGCAGACATTATAGTTGCAACATAAAATGGTTGGTGTAAAAGGACACACGGAGGTACACCACCCAGATTTGCCTATATTTCATTTAATATAGCATGAACTCACGTCCCTTTAGAACTTTCGGCGACAGCATGGTGAGATTGTGACCAATACAGAGAGAGAGGGGGGAGGGTAAGTAGTAGCCTAAAAAATGCATTTGTTTGTATGTTAGAGGCGAGTCGAGTCCATCTTTTCTGGACGACACCAGGTGGTTTTATAGTTATAAATTAGTATAAAAACAAATGTACGTATGGTACGGTTATGTGTGATTTATAGAGTATATTTAAACACTTACCCTGCAGCTATTAAAGTAGAGTTATTCTGTTGTTCTGCTTAAAATGGAGTCAGTCAGGAGGTCGGAGACGGTCAAACGGAGAGTACTGAACCGAACATGTTACTTCCTTCCTTGTTTTGGAGTTGCTATTGTGTCATAAACCCTCGCATGGCGTCGTTATAAGGGCGTCACCAGATGGTATGGGCGTCACCAGACTTTCCAGTTTTACCACAACCTAGTCAGTGTAGCCTACATTTACACTTGACAGGCCTACATTTACACTTGACAGATCTACCCAGCAGGGGTGATCACTGATCAGCCATTCTGGTGCAATAATGTCCACAGACCCCTTTTCCACCGGTTGGTTCCCAATGGGAACCGGTTCAGTTCTTTTTGGTTTTTAGTCCATGAGCCAGAGCTCCAAAATTGGTGGGAAAACTATACCTTATATTAAATTGTTTATAGGATCAATACAAGTAAATTATACATGATAACCCTTCCACAGTAGTAGCTTTATCCTATTTTCGATTATTTTGCATATTTTCCTATTTGCATATTTAAAAATGTAAAATTTGTAATACTATAAATCATTGACTTCGTGTAAGTACTCAATTGGGGAAAATGTCATGGTGACAATAATCTAATATAGGTATAGTTTTGATTAACGTTTCAATTTTGGTGCTCTGGCTCATGGACTAAAAACCAAAAAGAACTGAACCGGTTCCCATTGGGAACCAACCGGTGGAAAAGGGGCCACAATGTCAACAACGGAGGCTAAACAGAGTATGATAAGTTATTCAGCACAATAATATTAGTCTCCAATATCCATCTCTCTCCAATATTGGAGAGAGATGGATGGATGGATGGATGGAGCTTAAATAAATGTGTCACTCGGAAAAAACATTTTTTTAATGTTACCATTTCACCATTGTAGAACTGGTAGGCTATCGTGAATCTGCCAGAGATAGAAACACTTTTATTTGTGTCGTGATAGACACAACTCTAAACCACAGAGTAGGGGGCCATGTAGCCCTGGAACATGACATGCCATGATGATTACGAGAGTCATGAACCATGGCTAGGGGCCATGCTAAGTACTCATGGTTTTCACCTCAAATACACATGTGAAACAAATGATTATTATGAACGCAATGAATCCAATGAATATCATCGCACACAATTAACTATAGCTCTGTACTTTAAGCCCACTGTTTCCCCCCCCTTCTTATCTACAAGATCACAACGCTGGGTGCCACAGGTGCACTGTCGCTCCGATCCACACCAAACTTGGCAGTTGGCACAAACCTCAAGGCACAAAAGGCCTGATATCACACAACAGTCACATGGTACCAGGGCCCCTTTAGGGCCCCTTTTCCACCAGGGTTGAACCAGCTGGTCACACGGTACCAGGGCTCCTTTTCCACCAGGGTTGAACCGGTCACACGGTACCATGGGCCCCTTTTCCACCAGGGTTGAACCGGTCACACGGTACCATGGGCCCCTTTTCCACCAGGGTTGAACCACTTCAGTTCTTTCTTCCCCCGCCTAATATTTAACCAGTTCAGAGTGTTTCCACTGAACCCTAAAAGGTGATTTGGAACTGGAACAAAAAAAAATGGCCACCGGTTCTGTGTAAGTACCAAGGTTCCAAGAATCTATAGAACGGAACCATCTCTAGAACCAAAGTTATTTTGGTGGAAAAGGGGCCCAGGGAGGAGGGAGCACGTTTGGGGGGCCCGGGGACACAGGTTCACTGCTGCTCCAATCTGCATTCTGGCCTACACCCACATTCCAAATTCCACCCCCGCCTTACAGTCACAGCTTGGCAACCTGTCCAACCTGTACGGCGTGATGTTCGACTCTAGCCTTTCATTCATTCACTAAGGTTTCATTTCATTCATTCACTAAGGTTTCATTTCATTCATTCACTAAGGTTTCATTTCATTCATTCACTAAGGTTTCATTTCATTCATTCACTAAGGTTGTGCAATCCTGTTTCTTCCAACTCCGTAATATAGCAAAAATCTAATCATTTATCTCATTCCCTGACCTTGAGAAGGTAATCCATGCTTTCATCACATCACGCCTAGATTACTGCAACTCACTCTATTCCGGACTCAATAAAAAAAAAAACTATCTCCCGTCTTCAAATGTTACAGAATCTAGCAACCAGATTATACTCACCAACTCCAGAAGGCATGACCACATTACCCCTGTCCTCGCCTCCCTCCGCTGGCTGCCTGTTCATTTTTAGGATTGATTTTAAATTACCACTTTTAAGGCACTACATGGCTTGGCCCCCCATCTACATAAAAGATAATGCTGGAGCCCCATAGGCCAACACGTAGCCTTAGATCGGCAAGCAAGGCTCTTCTGGAAGTTCCGGCTACCCAGCTTGTCACCATGGGTGAGAGGGCTTCCTCGGCCCGGGCACCTAAGCTGTGGAATGCTTCACCAGAGGCCCTAAGACACATTACCCTACTGAGTCCTTTTAAATCACAGCTAAAAACCCACCTGTTCACGATGGCTTTCACTTGAATTATTGATCGTTTTATTTTGTGTTCACCCGTTTACTTGTTTTAGATTTGTTTACTGTTGTTGTTTTATTCTACTGCACTGCATTTTATTCTGTATTGGAAAGCACTTTGTAACATTGTTTTAAAAAGTGCTTTATAAATAAACTTAAGTTTATTATTATTATAGCTATACAATAAAGAGATAGTTGCACTTCCAGGATTAACAGGTGACATACTGTAATCAAGGTGTTAAGCAATCCGTCATATCAGGCTAGATGCTTAATCAGTCACCCATTTAAACAGGAACTTTAATTAGTTTGACTTTACTAGGTTAGGGTTACGGTTAGGTATAGTTTTACTGCGGTAAGGCTAGGTTTAGGCATGGTTTAACTGAGGTTAGGGTTAGCTTTAGGCACAGTTGCAAAAACAAAAACTGTCAATCACAGGGACTATGGTCAATAACAGCCGGTTTGCCTAGAACTGAGGTGGGAATAATGCATCATTCAGGTATTAAAAGGAAAACCGGAGAGACTCGTTTAAGTTATCTTTTTTTATTAAAGGTGCAAAGTATGATTGCAGACCAATTTCAATGTGGACTTCATCTTCATCATCAAAACAGGCCAGGGTAGCATTTAAAAATGGCTTCCCAGTGCTCCCTGATGAGTAGCGTGGTCTGTGCTATCAATAATCAATATGCCAATGTCTGACATCCACCATGTGACAAGGTGTCCTCACATTATTACACAATTAGAGGTACAATCAGTGGTACAATATGCAACAATCACCATAAAGATCCATGAAAACAAGCACAACACAGTGTAATAGTATATATAGGATTTAGAACAGCAGTTGTAACAGACATTAGTTAGTAGCAGGCAAGCTAGTCATGAATGGCCTACTTGTCAACCTACATTATGGTTACTATTATAATGCTGAGGAGTCGGTACCCCCTGGAGCCCCCTCAAGGAGCCCCACTTCCACAGACCCCACTTTGACAGCCCCTGCCATAGACTACAGTATGTTTCCAAACTTTCCAGACTGCTGACCAGACTGATGAGGCAAGCAGGATGCGACAGCCAGACTGTGGGCACTACCCTCGATAGAAGATGATTCTTTAAACACCGAACCTGAAGAGACGCTGCATCAGACCACATCACACGATTACGTCAGATGTCGTCACATACAACCTTATGTAAAGTGTAACCGTGAGGCCAACCGCAGGATATCTTCTCATGCGGTTTTTCCCAGCATTCATGATTTGGTTGAATGCACCCAACCTGACCAGAGTTCCGTGGTCACCAGAACCATCGTCCTGACCAGACAGACACTGAAGTGTCGGTCTCGGGCGCATTCTCTCCTACAGCCCCACATCACTCTTTATACTCTACATCCAAACCATGTCTGACACCCAAGAATCCAAGATAGACCTCGTGAAGAGATTCCTGAGGTCGTACGACTGGCCGGCTAAGGGCATCGTTTTCAGAGACATCTGTCCTCTGCTGAAGGAGCCCGCCGCTCTGGCGGCGGTGATCGACCTGTTCGAGGAATACGTGAACCGGCACCACCGGGAGGTGGAGCTGATCGCGGGCGTGGACGCGCGTGGCTTCGTGTTCGGCGCCGTGCTGGCCCAGCGGCTGGGCAAAGGCTTTCTGATGCTCAGGAAGAAAGGCAAGCTGCCCGGGCCCACCATGTCCGTGTCCTACACGCTGGAATACGGCCAGGCCGAGCTGGAGGTCCAGGCGGACGCCGTGGACCACCCCGGGCAGAAGGTTCTGATCATCGACGACATCCTGGCCACCGGAGGGACCATGGCGGCCGCCTGCGAGCTGATGGCAAAGCAGCAGGCCGAGGTTCTGGCCTGCTTGTTCGTCGTGGAGCTCAAGGATCTGAACGGGGCGCAGAAGGTGCCGCGCACCGTCTACTCGCTCATCCAGTACGGATAAGGGGGGCCGTGTTGGCACCGTTTGGACACATCTTGGCCTTTAAATGCGTGAATGTCCGCTGTGAAAGTCCACGCCAAAAGACTGTTTCTGTGGAGGAGCGGTCTCTCTCTCGTTTTCCCATAATGGCTCCCTCCCTCCCAATCATAGCCAATTGACTGAATTGAATGGAATATGAAGAATCTGAATCACACGTTTATCCCATGAGACGTGACCGTAGTTATTGTAATATTAAGAAGTTCTGTTTTTGTTTTGAGAAATCAAAGGTCATGACAGAATGCATGACATTGTGATATTGGTGGACAAAGTCAAATGAAGATTAATTTGTTAGTTTTATATTGTTCAAGTTATTTTAAGTTTCACTATATAATAGTCACATGACTTGAAAAGAATTGGGATGGAGTGTCTTTGGCCTACTGGGAGTGAGTGCATGCAAAGCTGTGGACACATTTAACATCTTTATTTGCATTCACATTTTACAAGGAATTTCTTGAACACAAACAATAGTGGATGTGCAAGCTTGAAAGAAACTGTACAACAAGTGCTTCAGGATACAGATCACGGGTACAGAATGCATCGACTTCTCCATATAATGGCGACTGCCAATTATTGCAGACAATGAACAGAATTTTGCCGATGCCTTAGCTCTCGGCTTGGGCATGCCTGCAATCTGCAGGCCCCTCACGACTGATTTATGGACATTACCGAGGCTTCCAAATATGAACACAAGTAGTTTACATTTGTAGCCAAGCTGTATAATAGCATCCTTAAGACACACACACACACACACACGCACACACACACACACACACACACATTCTAGATGTGCCAAAATAATAAAGAACAAAAAAAAAGCTGGTGGAGACTGGAGACGGCTGTATTGATTATGTGGCTGGCCTGTGGTGCATATCAACAGAGCGTAGACCCACAGCTATACTACATCTAGCTGACGTAATTGTCAGCCCTATAGCCTCATCCAAGTGCCCTCGTGTCACTAAAACCCTCTATAATATAATAATATATAGGGGCCTTGAACGTTTTTCAGACCAAGGACCCCTTAGCCGAGAGATGAAGCTATAGGGACCACCCACTACATATGGGGTTCATGCTAAATGGGTGTTTTCAGACATTTAACAACTTCCTAAACCCTCAATACTTTGTAAACTTAACCATTGGCTTGGTTCTGTCAATTTAATAAAGTCTAGTCTATCAAGTCTAGTCTTTTAAATTAGGCCCATATTAGCCAAACTCAATTTCAACTCTACCTGTAACAGCAAGAGTCCTATAAGGTTCACTCTGTTTTTTAGGCATGCACCCCACCCGCCATTTAAAGCAATTAAGCATACCGTAAGTCAACATTATTTATGGTAACATACCTGTTCGTCACCATGGATCCCAGGTGTTTGAATCCATGGCGGTACATCCGGCTTGGCCCATGCAGTGACTGCATACCAACACGCTTGGCCATGTTTGAGAGAGATCTGTGTTGGTGCACTAATAACTGGGGGGTGTCCGTCAGTGCAGGGGTGATGAACGGACAGAAGATCCATTTCCCCCCGCTGGGGGCTCCTCACTGCCAGGTGAGCTAGCAGGGTACAATAGAGCAACACAGAAATGTCTGGGGATGATTAGTATTGGCAAAATTACTAAAGTCTGATAAAAGGATGAAATAAGTACAAGATATAACCTACTTGTTTTCTCCTCTCAGTCCTCCTACCTCTTTAGAAATGTTGGAACAGACTGTAAAACTGGCGGATCTCTCCAGCCTTCCTGTTAACCTCCACGTCGTTAATGCTCTCGTGTTTATTGACGAAGGCCTTGCTGATCACGTACTTCTGAAAGCCGAGCTCTGGTCTTCCTTCTCCTTTGTTCACGTAACTATTCACAAGTGCCGTAGTGTAGCGCACGCTGAGGCCGTGCCGGAAACATGCTACACTTTCAACAGGAACACTGTTAAGGCTCAAGGCTCGTTCATAGTCTGGATTTTAGGTGGTGAGGTGACCACCGCTCCGGTGGTGAGGTGACCACCGCTCCGGTGCTGAAATAACGTTGAGCGGTGGTGAGTAAAAACAGAGAGGGGCTGGGGCGGTGGTTTGCTTTTCACCGCGGCTCGTGACGTCATGTTGTAGTTGGGTGAGCCTTTAGCCTTTAGCCTTTAGGATTAATTAGAGCTCCAGGTCTTTTAACAGCTACAGCTACACTCTGCAGGGCCGACACATTATTTTATATTATTGGGGAATTAATTTCGGACGACATCACGGTTGTAGAGATCTTATGAATTTCATCATCAAAAAAACCATTCTCGAATTGACTAGCTGAGACATGAAGCAGGGACCCCCTCACTACATATTGGACTAGCTGAGAGATGAAGCAGGGACCCCCTCACTACATATTGGACTAGCTGAGAGAGATGAAGCAGGGACCCCCTCACTACATATTGGACTAGCTGAGAGATGAAGCAGGGACCCCCTCACTACATATTGGACTAGCTGAGTGAGATGAAGCAGGGACCCCCTCACTACATATTGGACTAGCTGAGAGATGAAGCAGGGACCCCCTCACTACATATTGGACTAGCTGAGAGATGAAGCAGGGACCCCCTCACTACATATTGGACTAGCTGAGACATGAAGCAGGGACCCCCTCACTACATATTGGACTAGCTGAGAGATGAAGCAGGGACCCCCTCACTACATATTGGACTAGCTGAGAGATGAAGCAGGGACCCCCTCACTACATATTGGACTAGCTGAGAGATGAAGCAGGGACCCCCTCACTACATATTGGACTATCTGAGAGAGATGAAGCAGGGACCCCCTCACTACATATTGGACTAGCTGAGAGAGATGAAGCAGGGACCCCCTCACTACATATTGGACTAGCTGAGAGAGATGAAGCAGGGACCCCCTCACTACATATTGGACTAGCTGAGAGAGATGAAGCAGGGACCCCCTCACTACATATTGGACTAGCTGAGAGAGATGAAGCAGGGACCCCCTCACTACATATTGGACTAGCTGAGTGAGATGAAGCAGGGACCCCCTCACTACATATTGGACTAGCTGAGAGATGAAGCAGGGACCCCCTCACTACATATTGGACTAGCTGAGAGATGAAGCAGGGACCCCCTCACTACATATTGGACTAGCTGAGAGAGATGAAGCAGGGACCCCCTCACTACATAATTGACTAGCTGAGAGATGAAGCAGGGACCCCTCAGGGACCCCCTCACTACATATTGGACTAGCTGAGAGATGAAGCAGGGACCCCCTCACTACATATTGGACTAGCTGAGAGATGAAGCAGGGACCCCCTCACTACATATTGGACTAGCTGAGAGATGAAGCAGGGACCCCCTCACTACATATTGGACTAGCTGAGAGATGAAGCAGGGACCCCCTCACTACATATTGGACTAGCTGAGAGATGAAGCAGGGACCCCCTCACTACATATTGGACTAGCTGAGAGATGAAGCAGGGACCCCCTCACTACATATTGGACTATCTGAGACATGAAGCAGGGACCCCCTCACTACATATTGGACTAGCTGAGAGATGAAGCAGGGACCCCCTCACTACATATTGGACTAGCTGAGAGATGAAGCAGGGACCCCCTCACTACATATTGGACTAGCTGAGAGAGATGAAGCAGGGACCCCCTCACTACATATTGGACTAGCTGAGAGAGATGAAGCAGGGACCCCCTCACTACATATTGGACTAGCTGAGAGATGAAGCAGGGACCCCCTCACTACATATTGGACTAGCTGAGAGATGAAGCAGGGACCCCCTCACTACATAATTGACTAGCTGAGAGATGAAGCAGGGACCCCTCAGGGACCCCCTCACTACATATTGGATTAATGTTAAAAAAAAAAAATCACACCCGTGATTTTGAGGGGGAAGAAATTGCTCTTTGCTGGAAAATGTTTAACTCAGCTGATGCTTCATATCCATATGAGTAAGATTTCCGGATAACATAACAGTATTTCATCTTGTGGACAGGCTGAGTTTATTATGTGTTTGTAACAATAACCAGATTTGCTCATCATAAAACGTATTGCTGTTTTCTACATTTCCATGACATAAAGGTTTACAAAGTTAGCCTGTAAATGGGATCCAGCATACATACAGTATGTGTGCTTTACCGTAAACCATGTGTGCTTTACTGTAAACTTTATAGTAAAGTTTAGCCTGTAAATGGGATCCATACAGTATGTGTGCATTCCTTAAAGTAACATGAAAGCGCCACGCACATACAGATTCAAAAGAAAACTAAACAAAAAACGTTTTAGTGCATAATAAAAGAAATTAGCTCAGTACCTGAAATGACAAAATGAATCAACAAATGTAGAACTTAATGTTACCTACACATTATTTCTATATTTATATCTATGTTCCGTTTAGCGCTATTCAATAAGTTATCTATATATTTCCGCATAACAGCGCCTTTTTAAACAATAGTGTTTAGTGCAATATGTACATGTCAAAACATTCATTCAGGACCAATATGAAACAGCACATTCACTGGGTCAGTGACCAATATGAAACAGCACATTCACTGGGTCAGTGACCAATATGAAACAGCACATTCACTGGGTCAGTGACCAATATGCAACAGCACATTCACCGGGTCAGTGACCAATATGAAACAGCACATTCACTGGGTCAGTGACCAATATGAAACAGCACATTCACTGGGTCAGTGACCAATATGAAACAGCACATTCACTGGGTCAGTGACCAATATGAAACAGCACATTCACTGGGTCAGTGACCAATATGAAACAGCACATTCACTGGGTCAGTGACCAATATGAAACAGCATATTCACTGTGTCAGTGAACAATATGAAACAGCATATTCACTGGGTCAGTGACCAATATGAAACAGCACATTCACTGGGTCAGTGACCAATATGAAACAGCACATTCACTGGGTCAGTGAACAATATGAAACAGCATATTCACTGGGTCAGTGACCAATATGAAACAGCACATTCACTGGGTCAGTGACCAATATGAAACAGCACATTCACTGGGTCAGTGACCAATATGAAACAGCACATTCACTGGGTCAGTGACCAATATGCAACAGCACATTCACTGGGTCAGTGACCAATATGAAACAGCACATTCACCGGGTCAGTGACCAATATGAAACAGCACATTCACTGGGTCAGTGACCAATATGAAACAGCACATTCACTGGGTCAGTGACCAATATGAAACAGCACATTCACTGGGTCAGTGACCAATATGCAACAGCACATTCACTGGGTCAGTGACCAATATGCAACAGCACATTCACTGGGTCAGTGACCAATATGAAACAGCACATTCACTGGGTCAGTGACCAATATGAAACAGCACATTCACTGGGTCAGTGACCAATATGAAACAGCACATTCACTGGGTCAGTGATCAATATGAAACAGCACATTCACTGGGTCAGTGACCAATATGCAACAGCACATTCACTGGGTCAGTGACCAATATGAAACAGCACATTCACTGGGTCAGTGACCAATATGCAACAGCACATTCACTGGGTCAGTGACCAATATGAAACAGCACATTCACTGGGTCAGTGACCAATATGAAACAGCACATTCACTGGGTCAGTGACCAATATGAAACAGCACATTCACTGGGTCAGTGACCAATATGAAACAGCACATTCACTGGGTCAGTGACCAATATGAAACAGCACATTCACTGGGTCAGTGACCAATATGAAACAGCACATTCACTGGGTCAGTGACCAATATGAAACAGCACATTCACTGGGTCAGTGACCAATATGAAACAGCACATTCACTGGGTCAGTGACCAATATGCAACAGCACATTCACCGGGTCAGTGACCAATATGAAACAGCACATTCACTGGGTCAGTGACCAATATGAAACAGCACATTCACTGGGTCAGTGACCAATATGAAACAGCACATTCACTGGGTCAGTGACCAATATGAAACAGCACATTCACTGGGTCAGTGACCAATATGCAACAGCACATTCACTGGGTCAGTGACCAATATGAAACAGCATATTCACTGGGTCAGTGACCAATATGAAACAGCACATTCACCGGGTCAGTGACCAATATGAAACGGCACATTCACTGGGTCAGTTTGACTCCTTCCAGCAGGAAGAGTGCACAGCTTATTTCTAATAAGTGTAAAGGAGTGGTTTTCAACCCTTTTCAAACCCAAAACGTTTGTTTCCACGCTGTATTAATGTTGTACCATGAGGAGAGATTCAAAATAACAATTGTGTTGTAAATGTTTAACAATAATGTAACCAATGACCAATAAGGTCATTTTACACTCTCAATAGTTACTACAGTATAAGGGTTCATTTGGTTACGAATTCTCCATAATTTGGCTGTGGACCACCTGGAACCCCCTCAACGACCACTGGTGGTCCCCGGACCACTGGTTGAGAACCAATGGTTTAAAGGATAAATTTGTTAACCACCGAAGACGAATAGCAAACATAGCAGATCTACAAGCTATAGATCTGCTATTTCCGCTATTTACAAATTACTTTTTTTATTTTGTAATTTCTTTGGGGGGGAGAAAAAAAGAAAAGAAACAGTTTGCCTAAAATATGGACACCAGGGTTACTAGTTTTAAAACGTAAACATAAGAGGTTATTTGCTCCTTCCACAACGAGACTTCAACTGAAAAAGTATGGATGCAAGACGGTAAACTATCTAAAAGTTAAAGTAATTAAAATAAAAAATAATCATGGATCCTCCTGGGAACATCATTTTAAATTAAATTTGTTTTATATTAGTCTATAGCTTAGTTAATCGGTAAATTACAGCCACCTGGGCTTCTCCGTTCTTTTAAATTCTAATGGAAAACAAAAGGAGAAAGCCTACCTAACTGACCTTCAAACTGTAGTGGAAATCGACAACATTGAAGGCTGTGGGCGATTTTGATCAACCTAAACGTTTTCCACGTATAAGATGATAGTATGTTAATACAATACTACAACTGTGGCGGTTGCCTTGTCTACCTGCTCTACTCTTCTATCAAGACCTTGTTGTAGATGCGGTAGGACATCTACTGGCTGAAAAGAGGTATCGCAGAAAGGTAAAATGCATAGGTTGACACTTGACGGTAGAAATGTTGGCAGTCACGAGGAAAAGGGGACCCAGGTTTTAAATCCTGGGTAGGATATTAACCCATTCTGACCTGAAATCAGATTCATACGAGGTTTCCACCGGACACACACTGGTCTGATTAACCCATTCTGACCTGAGATCAGATTCTAGAAATGTCAGTCGCTCTTCGATTTTTCAAAAATAGCAGACCTACAAGCTCGTAGATCTGCTATTTTTCAATAGCTAAAGCATAACATGATGCCGACACCAAAATGGGTGCCTGGTCAGAATGGGTTAAAGGAGAACATTAGCCACTTTTTTCAGCATGTATTAATATAATTGGCCCTGATACTAATGCTAATTACAAAAAGAAAGTGAGTGTCTACTCACTCTTGTGTTCTCTTCCCAGGAGAGTTGGCATACTGAAACAGAAGCGATTGTTCTTGAATTAATAAAACATATTTAAAAAAGGTTTGAAATGATAAAACTCTGACTACTGATGAGCTCACTCTTAGGCATATTTCAGAACTGCCCACAGCCCTCCTCTGAGACACAGCGTGAGTAGAAAGAAATGTTAGCCATTTTCATAATGACAAAATTGGTGAGGAACCAATTATGTGAACACAGCTTTAAAGGGGAAACGGTTGAAGTGTCTTTGATGTTTGGTGGGACGGCCATTGTTAGATGCAGTTGAAATGACTGAACATTACGACGTGAATAAATTATATTATACTAAGACTTCTCTTTCCGACATCTTCATCATCTCTCTGCTCCCATTAACGACTTCAAACCAAAAAAAACCTTCCCTCCGGTACAGTAGGATATGCGCTTGTGTTTAAAAATGTACAGGCGAGGCACACAGAAGACCACGAGAACCTAAAGAAGAATTGAAACGTCACCAGAACTTGAAAAAAAAGTTGAAGACAAACTGAGAAAACCCACACTTGAGAATGTGCGTAATAGGAAATAAGAGTAAAACTTGAGGTTCTCAATTTCTTTAAATTTCAAGGACCCCCCATAACTCTGAGAGTGTGCAAATGGAAACCATTGGTTCCTTTTCAACACTCTCAGAGTTACTCACCAGACCAGTAAGGGTCCATTTGGTTACTAACTATCAATCATTTTGCTGGCGAAACCCCTGGCCCAGACCTGTAAGGGTCCATTCGGAACCCACTGAACAAACTGAAGATTCATTTTAAGACCAGCAAAATTCAAATAAAAAAAGGCAGGGATGTAGAGATGGAAACAAGTAATGTGTGTGTGTGTGTGTGTGTGTGTGTGTGTGTGTGTGTGTGTGAGGTCCACAATGTCAACAGTTCCATCACCCCTTCTCTCTCCCTTTAGCCAAATTCCAATACCCTCCAAATCTCTGCCACTCGCTCACTCACTCCAGCATGGCGGTGAAATTGGTGACCTCCCGAAATATGTGACCTTCTTGTGGACTTACATGGAAGCCTTTAAATACGTGGCCTAAATACCTACTAGGTTGAACTCCGCAAAACGATTTGCGTTGGCGTGATGTTACTCTACTCTACAGTGCAAGGTTGTCACATTATTATTTCAGCAGGTCACCAGCTTCACCACAAAACACCGCCATGCCCGGAGTGACCGGAGTGTGAGCGAGTGAGCGGCACAGATGTTTCTTGGGGGATTGATATTCATCTTTTGTCTTCCTCAAACCGCTTTCTTTCACTGCGTTCCGTCCGTCCGTCCGTCAGCCACGTCCTCTCTCCTTCCTCCTCTTCCCTCCTCCTTCCTCCGTCGCCGCCACCCCAAACTTCCGCATCACTTCGTCCTCGAAGCCGTCCATCTCCTGCTCCAGGGCAGAATCCTCTTCCTCCTCCTCCCCTTCCTCCTCCTCTTCCTCAACCATGTCCTCCAGGATGTCTGCGACGTCCTCGGCGAAGTCCTTGAAGCTCATCAGGTGGTGAGCGAAGACGCCGTCGGGGAAGAAGTCCGCCGCCAGCTTCCGGAGCTCCTCCGTCACGGAGGCCTCCACGGCGCCCGCCGCCTCCGCCTTGGCCAGGTAGCCCTGCAGGAGGAGGAGGAGGAGGAGGTCACTACGAGGCCTGATACAATTATTACATCATTAATCACCTACATCTTTGAGCTCCTAACATCGTTGCGTGGTTCAATTCAGTGAAGTGAAGTGAGGGGCTCTCTTATCATCATATGTCATCTCATTCCGGGCCAATCACACTTTCCGTCATCACTTTTGTCTTCAATGTTTGTGTTTACACAATGTTCGTGTTAGGACAAACACTCAAAAGTGGCCATTCATTGTCAATGTCATTCAATGTTCGTGTTAGGACAAACACTCAGAACTGGCCATTCATTGTCAATGGCATTCAATGTTCGTGTTAGGACAAACACTCAAAGTCAAAGTCAAAGTCGTACGAATTGTCACACACGTTACCGCAGTGAAATTTGTTTTCCGCATTTGACCCATCTCTTGGAGCGGTGAGCTGCAGCGTGCGCCGCGCTCGGGAATCATTTGATTAGTAGATTTGACCCCCCCCCAATCCAACCCTTTGATGCCGAGTGTCAAGCAGGGAGGCATTGCGTCCCATTTTTACAGTCCGTTTGGTATGACCCGGCCGGGGATCGAACCCAGACCTCCCAGTTTCAGGGCGGACACTCTCTAACCACAAGGCCACTGAGCCGGTAGGTAGAACTGGCCATTCATTGTCAATGGCATTCAATGTTCGTGTTAGGACAAGGTTTCACAAACCCCTCAAAAAACAGGTTATAAAACGGTGAAACCCGTAAAACAGCAGCTACCTGCAGGACGTCCTGAAAGGGGTCGTGGTGGACGGGCTGCAGGCCCTGGGCCCGGGCGCACGTCTCCACAGAGTCACAGCGGACCTGGACCTTGGCGTTCCTCTGGAGCTTGTGTTTCTGGTGGAGCCAGTAGTCAGGGTGCTCCACGGAGGGCGGGGGGGAGCGGGGCGGCCCACCTGGGGGAAGGGAGGGGAGGGGAGGGGAGCAGTTAGTTAACCCATTCTGACCTGAGATCGGATTCTAAAAACGTCTTCTACATCCTGACAGTTTTCTGAAAAAGCTATGTTTCAATGTCAGTCGTTCTTCGATTATTTCAAAAATAGCAGACCTACAAGCTCGTAGCGCGCCACTCGGTGGCGCGATATGAGCTTGTAGGTCTGCTATTTTTCAATAGCTAAAGCATAACATGATGCTGACACCAAAAGGGGTTCCCACCCAAAATGGGTTAATGCACTAGTTAAGAATGTGATTTAGATAGCATGTTGTTTAGGCCAGTGCATTTCAACCTATTTCATATCAAGGCCCACTATTCTTTCAGCATCTGAGCCGTTTGAGACTTGCTGACCCAAAACTAAATAATTTTGTTATCGTTGCATAGGATTTTGTCCACAATTCCTTTCTCTAATTATGTAGACTTAAGTAATGCAGATGTTTAACAACGATTTAACTTTTGAGAATGTAAAATGAAACCAAATGGACCTGTATGGGTCCATTTGCTTTAACTTTACTTACACTGGGGGCAAAGGTTATTTTTTTAGTGACGGGTTTGGACGGGTTTCTGTCCACCTGACAGAGACGATATCAAACTGGGAGTCCAGTTAGAAATTGAAAATATCAGAACAAAATAATGTATAATAACCTTTGCCAGCGTGCCACACTTTGTCATCGCGGTGGCGGTGGTGGTGGTCATGGTGGTGGCGATGGTCATGTTGGCCGTCAACGTGATCGTGGCGATCGTGGCGATCGTCGCGGTGACGTTTGTCGTGTTTGTCAGAGCGTCCTCCGTCTTTCTTCCACTCTCTCTTTCCTCCTCCATGTTTCTTGTCGTTTTTCTCTCCCTCTTCGTCCCAGTCGTTTCTGTAGTGTTTCTTCTCCTCTTTTCCTTCCTTCCAACCCCTCTCTTCCTTGCCTTTCCACTCCTCCTTCCTCTCCTCCTTGCTCCATTTCTCCTGCTTGTCCTTCCAGACTTTTCTCTCGTCCTTCCGCTCTTTCCTTCTCTCGTCTGTCATTCTCTCCCCCTGCTCTTTCCTTCCCTCCCTGCCCTTCCACGGCTTCCCCTCGCCTTTCTTCCACTCCTCTTTCTCCTTCCACTCCTTGTTCTCCTTCTTGTGTTTCCAGTCTTTCCCTTCCTTTCCTCCCTCCTCGTATTTTCTCTTCTCCTTCTCTTTCCACTCCTTCTTCTCCGCCTTCTCTCGTTCCTTCCGTTCCCTCTTCTCCCTGTCCTTCCACTCTTTCTCGCCCGCGTATTCGTATTTGTCTTTTTGTTTCTTCTCTGCCTTTTCTGCTTTCTTTTCGTGCGCTTCCTGACCGCCGTCTCCCGTGTGGCCAGTAGGGGTCTCTGCAGCACCACCAGTGTCAGGTAGAGGAGGCGCTCCATCGGCTACTAAAGGAGAGGAGAATCAGAAACACAGTGTGAATTAGCACGATAAAAAGACGCTTTGACCCCCCCCCCCCCCTCTCCCCCTCAACCCATTCTGACCGGGCACCCATTTTGGTGTTGGCATCATGTCGTGCTTTAGCTATTGAAAAATAGCAGATCTACAAGCTCATATCGCGCCACCGAGTGGCGCGATACGAGCTTGTAGGTCTGCTATTTTTGAAAAATCGAAGAACGACTGACATTTTTAGAATCTGATCTCAGGTCAGAATGGGTTCGTCAGACCAGCGTGTGTCCAGTGGAAACCTCGTATGAATCTGATCTCAGGTCAGAATGGGTTAAAAGGAAAAGTAGAAACACAGGAAGCAGAGTGTAAAGCGGAGGGAAGGACAAGCACCACATGGGGCCAAATTCCAATACCCAAAATGTCAGTGGTTTAGGTCTAGGTTTTTAATCTGACCAAAGAACTGTCATCGGTCAGGCTCTATAGTTCACACCTCGTCATATGTATGTATGTATTAATTGATTCAAGTTTTATTTATTCTTAAAATTACACTGAGTAATTAAACTCATTGTCAGTGTCGTCGAGTAATACAATATCATTATAGAAAAACAAAAATAAAAAAGCAAAGACAAATTTCAAAACGATCTAAAAAACAGTTACATATCGTGGGGGTCTGTATGCTCGCCAAGGTTTTAAAACGACTCAAGTGTACCAATGTGTTCCATTTTAATGTCGTTTGCAGGTCATTCCATGTATTAACCCATTCTGACCGGGCACCCATTTTGGTGTCAGCATCATGTTATGCTTTAGCTATTTAAAAATAGCAGATCTACAAGCTCATATCGCGCCACCGAGTGGCGCGATACGAGCTTGTAGGTCTGCTATTTTTGAAAAATCGAAGAGCGACTGACATTTTTTAGAATCTGATCTCAGGTCAGAATGGGTTCATCAGACCAGTGTGTGTCCGGCGGAAACCTCGTATGAATCTGATCTCAGGTCAGAACTCAGAATGGGTTAAAGGACCACTTCACCACTTTTCAACCTATCTTCATTATAAGAGGTCCTCACTAATAATCATGAAAAAAATGGCGCAATTTCTTTCTACTCGGTCTGTGTCTCATAGGAGGGCTGTGGGCAGTTCAGAAACCGTCTTCCAGTGACATCATCGATGGGGAATGCAAGCTAATAAAAACTGCAGGCTTTCTAGTCCTGAAAAGTTGCAATGCGAAAATGGAAGCCATCGTTCTCACGATAATGAAAGTCTAAACATTTTTGTAAAGAAATATTGTTTAAAAAATAATCTGCCTAATGATGATGTCACTGGAAGACGGTTTCTAAACTGCCCACAGCCCTCCTATGAGACACAGACTGAGTAGAAACAAATCGTGACATTTTATCATGATTATTGGTGAGGACCTATTATATGAAGATAGGTTGAAAAGTGGTGAAGTGGTCCTTTAAGGCCACAGAAGCTAAAAGCAGATCTACCAAGTTCAGAGTTAACTTTTGGTACCTTGAATTTGGGGAAATTACTTGATCGGGTGTGGTAGGGTTCAGCAGAGTCACATTTCAGAAAAGATGTATTTAGGACAATCTCCAAGCATGGCTTTATACAAGAACAGGTGCCAATGGAGTTCTCGTATGTATGCAAGAGTGTACCTCCTCTATGGGGTCATATTAATGCCCTGTCTCTGTCTCTCCTCCTGTATACGTGCAGAGTGTGTGTGTTGGGTCAAAACGGCTCAGAGTGTCTACTAGCTCTTTGTGGATGCCGGGGACAGACTCCAGCTCGCTCCTCAGCCTCTCCTTCTCTCTCTTCAGCCTACCGTTTTCCTCCTCCTCCTCCTCCTCCACCTCCTCCACCTCCTCCACCACCACCGCCGCCTCCCTCTGCAGCGGCTCCTTCATGGCCGCCTCCGTCGCCTGGCCCTGGGGTACTTTTAGCTCCTCCCGCTGCGCCTGAGAGACACAGACACACATATACATGCAAGTGACGCACAGAAATACAGAAATACAGACACAGAGAGAGAGCTATATTAGAGAAATGTTAACTCCATAGACGCATACAAAACAGAAAAAGTACAAAAATCATGGCACTCCATCTTTAAAGGTTTTATGACATTCATTTATTTTTCTTTATTTTTTCTTTTAGGTTTTATGACCTCAATTACACCCAAAAAACCTGAACTTTGAACATTCAGTGGATTTTCTGTAGTCTGAAGTTTTCTTTGGGGTTTTTTGGGCCTTTTGAGCTACAATGAAAACAGGCAACACAGTGAAACAGTGACATCTGCTGGCAAATCCCATTGACATATATGGGATTTGCAGTAAGTGATGTCACTTACTGCCGGCAAATCAGAGCACCTGTTTGAGCCAGAAAACCCCAGATCACAGAAAATCTACTGAATGTTAAAAGTTCATGTTTTTTGGGTGCAATTGAGATTAGAAAACCTAAAAAAACAATTCCAAAACCTTTTTTTTTATGTCACAATCCCTTTAAGATTTTATGCAATAACGGAAAACAGCACATATAGATACTAGGTAGATGTTTTCGCTGTGCAACATGCTTCCATAGAAGACACATGGCTTCTATGGAATCCAAAAGACAAATCAGTTGTCTGAGACTGAGAACTTGAATCCACGGGTCCTCATGTGAGACCGAGCAGAGCATACAGTACATGCATGTACCTGTACCTGAGCTTGGAGGTCAGATATCTGCTCAGTTCCTTTGTCCAACTTATTGAGAAGATCTGCATCATCTGCAAGTGATGGAGGTCCCTCTGTGTTCGACCACTCCTACACACGCACATTGTGTCAGGTACAAATGTATATAATATATTTGGCCACAGACCCGTATCTGAGAATGTTTTTCTTCATTCTTGTATGCGTCTGAAAACACTGCATTTTCACGGAAACCTTCTTCTTTAGAAAGTAGCGACAATAATACCACGACTGGACACAAGACACTTGGATTATACTGTGAGAGTTGTGTGAGAGTTTAGTAACTGATCTTTTGGTTTTAAATTTTCTTTGGTTCATCAAGCATTTTCTACATTTTTGTCTATTTAAAAATAACAGACTAATAACTTCAGAGCGTGTCACTTCGTGGCGTGCTGTGCACTTGTACATTAGTTCTAGTATTTTCTAACATTTTTTTTAAATCTTGAAAGTGAAACTTGAATTCTTTAAGACTCTCTTCTCTTCTGGGGGTCTCTGGCACAAAACATATTTTCAGATGGGGGTCCGTGGCCAAATACATGTCATTTTGGGGGTGGTCCTTGGCCAGAAAACGTTCCAGAGCTAATGATTTAGAAGGCATTTGTAGAATAGGCCTCACTAGGTCTTAATGGGGTAACATCCCACCACCATGTTCAACGATTTCTGTGTCGTCATTTTTAACGCCATTTAGACCCGAGAACTGATTCTACAAATGTTTCCATGTCAGTGGCAGATGCCAACAATGCAATTTCACACGCAAAGCAAAGTAATTCGACCACCCACACACAGGGGAGAAGTATGACATCAAAGGTATCATTATGTGCTCTACAGCCAATGGGATTTATATGCTGAAGTGTCCGTGTGGTCTTGCCTATATCAGTAAAACATCAAGACCTTTAACCCATTTTGCGCGGGAACCCATTTTGGTGTCAGCATCATGTTATGCTTTAGCCATTGAAAAATCGAAGACATAGAAGACATTTTTAGAATCTGATCTCAGGTCAGAATGAAAACTGTCAAGGTGTAGAAGACATTTTCAGAATCACTTCCATGGACATCCACGGTCATGTGATCGACACTTTATCTTCTCCTCGATGGGTCTTTTCCTGGTTGTTGTTTCTGGTCCATATTTGTAACTGACTCTCCTTTTTAAATAAGGTATTTTGTTGTCCCTATTTTTTTTACTTACATTTAGAGTAGACAAGAGGCGCCTCTTAGGTAGCAGTATGATGGCCTGATCAGCGTATGAATACAATGTCTGTAAATTAGGACAAATATGAATGTATTGTATTTTGTATATGGGTGTTTATTATATCTTATACAATGGATATACTTTGAGACTTGTGTCAATGTCACCTGATCAGTGACAGTGATTGGGACTGATGGTTGATGGTACATCACACACTATACTGTATATACATGTATTGTCTACTCATTCCTTGAAGGGCTGAGGAAGGGCTGTTAACGAATTAAAGTAAAGATACTTGGGAGCCTGAATTGGTGTGCCGATCATTTCATTTTCTCTATGTTAGTGGTGCTCAACCCATTTCATGTCAAGGACCCCCAGAATTGTCTGAATTTGACCGCGGACCCCCCATCTAAAAATATGTTGTTCCAGCGACTCCAAGAAACAAATATTTGAGTTAAAAATGTTCACTGTGAAAGAATATAGATTCAAAGAATTTGCACACATTATCACGATTTTTCAAAAATGGAAGATCTACAAGGTCGAGCTATGAGCTTGTAGATCTGCTATTTTTCAACGGGTAAAAAAAATAATTGGTTAGGAGTGGTATAACCCATTCTGACCGGGCACCCATTTTGGTGTTGGCATCATGTTATGCTTTAGCTATTGAAAAACAGCAGATCTACAAGCTCATATCGCGCCACCGAGTGGCGCGATACGAGCTTGTAGGTCTGCTATTTTTGAAAAATCGACTGACATTTTTTTAATCTGATCTCAGGTCAGAATGGGTTAATCAGACCAGTGTGTGTCCAGTGGAAACCTCACATGAATCTGATCTCAGGTCAGAATGGGATAAAGCTATGAGGCGACGACACCGATGCGGCCTCAGGTCTAAATGGGTTTGGACTTTTCCCCCCCGAGACGTTGCTCTATCCACTCAAGTCTCCACGGAGATTGAAGTTCATCTTAGATTTGATTGTTGGATTAATTTCACTGTGACCTACAGTTAGCAGTCTAATGTTTTTTCTTAGCCGAGGATTGATACAGAAGTGTACAGACATTAAAACTGACCTGTTTTACTGGGATCTCTGCATCTCTCAGGTCCATGTAAGCTTCATATTCACTGTCTGGAAACAAACATTCACATGATTAGTCAATCGATCAACCAAACTTTATATTAATAGTACATTAAAAAAAGGACCATACCGTTTCACGGTGTCAATAGTAATACATGCCATTGTCTATTCACAGAGTCATCCGTATCGTGCGTAAACAGACAATTATTTTCCAGTAATGTCTTCATTTTTAGATGTTGTTTGTTTTGATTTAAAAGGTCATTGAAATATTACAGAAGTCATCTGAATAACTATGCCAGTGTTGGCTAAACATTACAGCACAGGTTAATAAAGTGCTCTTTGAAATCGAATAAAATGCAAATAATAACCACAATTAGTGTGTGTTGGATGAAGCTCTAGCGCAAGTTTCACGTAAGCAAGTCTAATGTTTGTTTAGGCTTTAGGGCACTAGTTAAACAAACACTGACGATGTGAGTTATGTTATGTGGCCAACATAAATACATCTTGTGACTGATTTTGTTTTATTATTTATACAGTAACAAACGGCATGCCGATTTCTCAAATGGCCCTCACAAGTGAAGCAAATCATACAAGTACAAACACGTGCATAGTTGCATAGACACGCACACCTGACTGTTGTTTTAACAAAGATATGTGAGGATTGGGAGCATGCATTCGTCAACATCACCACATCACCATGTGCTTACAAATCTAATATCCACTAAATTATAGTGAAGTCTGCCGTGCAAAGCATTCAAGGAAATGTGTCCACAATAAAAACAACAATAACTTTGTTATTTTCATGGATACTCATTATATTATACTGCACAGCCGCACACACACACAACCTACCGTCATCTACGTCAATGAAGATACCTGTAGATAAAAACACACCTCAGTCTCAGAGTCCTTCAAGTAGTAATTTACGATGCCAACCAGAACTCAGCCACAATCCAACATTAGCTCACAAATAGTTTTGTACTTTTGTTAGCCCCCAGGCTATGGGATACACATGGTCTTTAGGCTATAGAGGGTGTTAGCCCCCAGGCTATGGGATACACATGGTCTTTAGGCTATAGAGGGTGTTAGCCCCCAGGCTATGGGATACACATGGTCTTTAGGCTATAGAGGGTGTTAGCCCCCAGGCTATGGGATAGATACACATGGTCTTTAGGCTATAGAGGGTATGCACATGCATAAAGTGAGTGGCAAATTGACTGGCAAAGTGAGTTTAACATCGTTTAATGCAATCAGACAGGACTTCCCACAATCCCATGCCGTATTGATGATGTCGGTACCTAGCCTGATTATCAGTATGCAGTCCACTCAGAGAGTGGGCGGGGTCTTTGGGCTGGATCCAGGCTAGTTGGTACCAACAAAAACGATCAAAAACGTTGATCAAAATAACTATTCTTCAGCTACATTCTCTATTTTGTGTAGACTTCTTGTAAAATAAATAATGCAGATGTTTAACAATAATGTAACTCTTGAGAGTGTAAAATGAAACCAAATGGAGTTATAGATCTATAAGGGTCCATTTGGTTACCAGGGGGGCAGTCAGACAGATATTTTGTGAAGCCTGAAACTCCTGAAAGTTCATATAATGGCCTGTTGTGGCGCTGTCACTGGACCCAGAAAAACCCATAGCCCCATAGAAGTCCATGTATTTGGGCCCAACTTCACCTAGACTGTATTACCTTAATAAACATGGTCATGAATACTTTCTGCTTCCAGTCACTAGTTTAAAGTCTCATTTCTAATGTCATAATATTCTTTTTGGAAAATTATGGTCCCATTTATAAAATAAATGACCATAAAGTTGCGTATGTTCTGAGGGGCGTGGCTACCGTTACAGTCTATGATCGGGAGTCCCCACCCACTCGAGTCAAAATAAAAACCAACGGAGAAGAAGGGGGGGAAGTCCCGCCTCGTTGTCTGGGCAGCCAATGGTCAGCTGGGCCCAAACGGAGCCAGCCAATGGCCAGCTGGGCCCAAACGGATCTAGAAAGATGGCGACTTACAGTGCAGGAATAACAGGCTTCATTTTACGTCCATGTTAGACCCGGGGAACGCTTTGTCCATATTTTTTACAGTCTATGTTGGTTACCAACTCTCCTTCACTTAGCTGGGGACCACCTGGACTCCCTCCCTTCAAGGACCACTGGTGGTCCCTGGTCCACTGATTGAAAACCACTGCCGTTTGGGACACAGAAGGTCACCGGTTTGAAGTGTCCCGGAGCAACCCATACTCACACCCACCCAGGTCGTTCTATGGACAAGTTGGCCAACATGTGACCAAAGTGACAGATATCTGACGTGGCAGGCTCCCCCTGCCTGACGTGTCACATTTTGCCAAGGATGGTCAAAATAGTGTCGCCCCAACTGGACACCAATACTGACGTGCGAGTGAGAATGTGTAGCCCCTAGCAGGACACTTGACCCCTCGCTGCTCCCCACACTGAGCAGGACACTTGACCCCTCGCTGCTCCCCACATGTATTAATAGCTCTGTGCTTAGAAAGGAGTAGTTGGGCCTGGGGCGTGACTCAGCGGTCCAGGCACCTTGGCTGGTAATCCAGTCTGGCAGTGTGCCGCGGGTTCGACTCCCGATCCCGACGGCCTTTACTGCGCAGTAAAGGCCGTCGACTCTCTCCCCATTTCCTGTGAGCCTACTATATAAAATATAGGTGAAAGCCAAGTTCACCCAAACAGTAGTTCACCCAAACAGAATTACTGATTTTCTATCAATTACACACCCCATGAAACCTTGAATTCATCAAGTTTTTTAAGAGACAAAGCCCGAAGGGAAAAATTAAGGTTTTATGAGCCAATGAAAGTTGCAGTTTTATGAAAATTCTTCTTCTGCCCCTATATACATGCAGTCACACGTTTATGAAACTTTACGGGGTTTTTTTGGGGTGAAAAGTCATGATGAAATATTAAAGAAGAGTACCTCAAGTTGCCATGTATTGCTGTACTTCAATATATTTTGATGAGAACATTAATTTTCTTATGGAATATTTTTCTCCATTGGCCAAAGACGCGGGCGGGTCATCTTGCCTTTATATGTCTATTGTTTTAACACTCTAATCTTAGTAAAACTGACCTGTGTTGTCTCCAGGTTTTTTTTTCCAGGTTTTTTTTTCCTACACCAAATCTCTTCCATCGAAAATAGCCGATCTACAAGCCCTGCTGTGAGGCATTGTGAGCTTGTAGATCTGCGATTCTCCGTGTTCCCACCAGACGCTAGGCTAGGGCACCAAGTGGTCAACACCTACCCGAGAAGAAGACGGTGCCGATGCCCAGCAGGATGATGGCTCCCAGAATGCACTTGTTCAGAGAGAAGCTGAACTCCTCCCCCCGGTGGGGCGGCTGGAACTCCTCTTCCTCCTCCTCTTCCTCGTCGCTCCTCACGATCTGCTCCAGGGTGGACAGGAGAGTCCTCCTCCTCCTCAGCCCCTCCTCCTTCTCCTCCTCGCCTACCTTCTCCTCCCAGCCCTCTGAATCCACGGGGGAGTCTGGGGGGGAGAGCAGCCATTTTGCATAATTATACTAAACACAAGCAGGGCTGAATGTCCTGAAACTATCAAAAATATCATTGGCGATTATTAGGGCTTACAAATATAAGTTGACGATTAACGATTTAATTGTGTGTTTTATTTCATTGAACATTGGAACGTTACAATTTGTGTTTAAATTAAATATTCAAAGACGCATTTAATATTTTTTCTTTCCAAAAGAAATGTACAAAATAGTGGAAATAGTTGATCTAAAAGCTTACAGCACGTCACGAAGTAAGCCGATAGATCTGCTATTTATTCTATATATGGAAAAATACTTGAAAATGTATGTACAAATTACAAAATGGAAATGATTAATCTACTCAAATCTAATACAATATAATAGTTTTATTTCATCAAAATTCATTTGGACTGGACCCTGTCATACAGTACCTGTTTTGGTATCACATCCAACAAGGCGATCGCCAAAAAAAATCGCCACTTTGCATCATCATTACATCACGACAAACTCCCCTATACTAGTGCCAGGAAGCATTAGCTTGAGCTTCAGCATTTTGAACACGCATACAGGCCAGGGGATTGACATTATTGCTACTGTATGACAGCCAGCTACACAGAGGAGATCCTCCTATCCGCAGGGCTACTGTATGACAGCCAGCTACACAGAGGAGATCCTCCTATCCGCAGTGGAAAACTAAGTAAAGCCAGTTGAGCTGAGCTGAGCTGAGCCGGTACCATGCAGAAGAAAAGCACCGTACCAGGAGGAGCAGGAGGTTAAAGCTGGGGGGTTCCCAAACATTTGCATGGCATGGACCCCCAAATAGCCATAGCCTCTGGCTGTAGCCCCCCATAGACCATAATCACACGGCAGCCATTTGGGATTTTTGCATTGGAGAAGCAGGGTGGCACGTACGTTGCCACCCTGCCATTAACTTAATGGCAAGATAGCCGCTGTGTGAATCTGGTCTATTGCTAAATAAATGGCTTAAAAAAAAGCTTCATTTTGCATTAAAAAAAACGTAGCGAAAAGGCTACTAGGACAGGTGCGTCGGAGACGGCAACCAAATGCGAGTCATGAGAAGACTGCACACCGTCTTCACTTATAGAGCAGTAGTTTTATTCAGATGACAACATTGAAATAGTATAGAGAGTATGTCCACTAGACCAGTGCTGTAGTATGTCTACAGACGTAGACATTGATGAACTGAACCTGAATTTAATTTAAAAGTGGCACCTCCCACTTTGAAAACCACTGGTTTAGAGTTTCCAACAGTGTTGACTAAAACTATGGCAATTTTATTTTCACTGACGAAAACTAAAACTAAATAAAAAGTTATGCTGACTAAATAATATATTGACAATTTAGTCAACTACACCAAACTAAAAACTACACTAAATATGTTCGGGGAGGGATCCAGTAGAACTAAAACAGGTCTTCATGGGGCATTGCTGAAAATGAGCCCTTGTGCTCAGCTACTACCCTGGGTAAATAAGCCAGAGAGATGGGTGTAACAGACAGAAAATAGCTGATCTACAAGCTCACAATTGAAATCAGCTCACAATGCGTTACGCTGCGAGTGAGTTGAGTGAGCTTGTAGATCAGCTATTTCTGGCATGCAGCCAAGTTAAAAAAAAAAACAGCCATTTCAATGGCATCTCTGCCTGCCAAAAAAAATATATATATATTTTAGTCGGGCTAAATCAACTTTAGATTTAGTCGACTAAAATCTTTTAGACAAGTAAAACATTTCAGGTGACCAAGATGAACTAAATCAAAATGTGCTGTCAAGGTCACCATTGGGTTCCAGAGCTCATGCAGCTTTACAGTATATGTATCTCTACTGTACCAGCATCATACCGAGCCCAGTGTCCAGTCCCTGCTCCAGATAGGACTGTATAAGTCCAGAACCAGCTGGTCCGGTAAGTACACTTCACACATAAACACAATCGCCCACACAGAGTGCATCAGTGATATTACAAAAAATGAATTTTTTTCATCCCACGATTTTGCAACCTATTTTTTTCACCCAGTGTCAATTATGTGTCAATGGTTTACCTTTTTAACCCATTCTGACCTGAGATCAGATTCTAAAAATGTCTATTACATCCTGACAGTTTCATTATTAACCTATTCTGACCTGAGATCAGATTCTAAAAGTGTCTTCGATTTTTCAAAAATAGCAGACCTACAAGCTCGTATCGCGCCACTCGGTGGCGCGATATGAGCTTGTAGATCTGCTATTTTTCAATAGCTAAAGCATAACATGATGCCGACACCAAAATGGGTGCCCGGTCAGAATGGGTTAAATTACCTGATGCCTCACTTTTTAATCCATTTCAGATTATTGTTTTATAAATATTAATTTGAATCAACACATCCTCCAATTAGAATAGAATAAACTTTTATACTGTACATTCAAATATAATATCAACACCAATCAACAAAATATATAAACATATCTACTCTTTCAGAAATAGTTATACAGAATTTTCCAAAGAATCCATTCAAATATATAAACTCACCTGCTTGTTTCCCTGAGTCAGTCACCCTCTGAGATAGCTCTGACTCCTCCGCTTCCTGCCCTAGCCCCTCCCCCTCTGTGGCTCCTCCTCCTGCCGGCATAAGCCCCTCCCCTCCCAGAGTCTCGGGTGTCAGCATCGAAGCGGGGGGCTCCTCGGGGGAGGGGCTTATGTGGGTGTAGGAGTCGGAGAAGGTGTCGGCCTCTGGGCTGGGCGGCACCTGGCCCTCGGGGAGGCCCTCCGATTGGCTGTGTGCGTCGTCATCGAAGGAGGAGGGGGGGGCGGAGACGCGCAGGGAAGAGGGGGGGCGGGGGTCATCGGGGACAAGGGTGTTGGGGGGGTCAGGGGTCCCATGGGTGGGGTCGACAGTAACAGGGGTGGGGTCGTCAGTAGGGTTTTCGGTAATAGGGGTGGGGTCCTCATTGATAGGGGTGGAGTCTACAGTGCTAGGGCTAGAATCTTCAGTGCTAGGGCTAGGATCTTCAGTGCTGGGGCTAGGGTCTCCAGTGCTAGGGCTGGGGTCTTCAGTGCTAGGGCTGGGGTCTTCAGTGCTAGGGATGGGGTCTTCAGTGCTAGGGATGGGGGTGAGGATGGTGTCTGGACTAGGATTTTCACCTAGGTCCGTCCGGTCTTCTAAGCCCTGTAAGCAAGAATCATTCAGTCAACCAACTAGCAGGTGTTAAGCCTACTTCACCCTGGTGACGGAGGTGTTGCCTAGCAACCGGACCAATGTTAAAAGCTGATTTTCGACCCTACTTTTAAAATAATACGAAATGAACTGAAGACTATATTGATCTGAATAAAAATATGTTTCCAAATGTATGAAGTGTCTTAGTCAACATATATTATTGTAAAGGCTACAAGACATCAGAGACGCATACTTCCCACAATCACCAAAGGACAGTTTGAAAACATGACTAATGACAACAAACTCCCATAATGTCTGTTTTGCGGGAAGTACAACAACATGCAAACACAGCAGCAAGATTCGAGCTGCCGTGACAGGAGAAGGATGTCAAATGGAACACAACCACCTTAAAGACTATACTACTAACCACTGTGTATTCCTGCACTATCCGCATCGAGTGACCCCGGCACATGATATAAATCGATCTATTGGATACACCGACTTCCAATTGTACAGTACATACAACTTTGTCTTGATTGTATATTGTTCCACTTTTTGCTTTGGCAATGTAAACGCAATTGTACATACAACTTTGTCTTGATTGTATATTGTTCCACTTTTTGCTTTGGCAATGTAAACGTATGTTTTCTAAAGCCCTTTGAATTGAAATGAATGGTGTGTTATGAGGTCAGTATACCTGCCGTTCATCCACAATGATCTCTGATGTCGTCACTGACCCCTCCACAGACGATGGACAGCCTGCTGACACACGGCCCAAAGGTGGGAATGCATCGAGAAGAGTTTAGATAGTGTGTGTAAAGCATGCACGCATGTGTGTGCGTTGCCGCCATAGCTAGGCCACATTTGGGCACAAAATGAGTGTTTATCCAAAATTCAAAGGACTGTTGTTAGAGTTGGGGTTAGTGCAATGACCCAAAAAGTCTAAGTCGACATGAGTGTGATTGTGTGTGTTTGTGTACCTGCTGTAGATGATGTGTTACTGCCTTCATGTTGCTCTGCTCTCAGTGTCTCAGCTGCAGTCTCCTGAGACAGACAGACAGACTCTTAACACCAATTATGCGTGTATATAATACACGTCTTTATAATAAAAAACATGGGGTGCCTTGGACGTGTATCGGCGTCTTTAGGTCTTTTTTTTATTGATATCAAAGTTCAAACCATTTTATAAAAATCTATTTTGGCCGTTTGGCCTTTCCTTCTTCAGCGGTCTCCTGCACACTGCCGTATACTTCCTTGTTTACGGCAAGGACTGTCTAAAGAGGACGGGACGCGAAGACCGTAAGGGCACCGCCATGTTGCTCACATGGTGCTCCATGGAAGGAAAGAAACATGCGCAGTTGAGACCAAGGAAGCTGAACGAGGAAGTGTTGGCTGCATATAGCCCATTGCGCATGTTTCTTTCCTTCCATGGAGCACCATGTGAGCAACATGGCGGCGCCCTTACGGTCTTCGCGTCCCGTCCTCTTTAGACAGTCCTTGGTTTACGGCCCGACTAAAAAGGCTCATAACTCTAAATCTAGGGAGCTCTCCATGGTTTTGACCAAAAGGGCAATGTTCCGTCTTCATCTCTGACTTCAGGAAGCATCTCGTTTGGAATATAAACACTTCTAGAGGGACTTTGGATGTGACAGCGTGAAGTAGTAATGGAAGATTATCATTATACTGTACCTCACGGATTTGGGGGGAAATGGTAGGCGGGGCTTTTCAGAGTAAAATCTGCCTCATCTGCTGGCACTCTATAGCGCATTTATTTTGGCAAAAAAAAGTGTTACACCTGGAAACCAGGCAAATCTGCAATTGCCCCTTGGAAATGCAAGTTCCACACATAGATTCCAGACTAATAACGCATACTAACGCAGTGATATTATTCTGGCCAAGTCAGGCTAGTCTCCACTAGCAGCTCCCACCTTGTTGGCACATGAGCACTGCATGGTTATGGAATGCTTGTGGAACCGATTAATTTGTTAAGTCCAGTCCGAAAACTAAACTGCCGACAGTCACTTTGAATAATACAACGAGCATGCTAACTGTCTGTCGAAGTACTGTCTGTTATACACAATTGGAATTATTTATTTGATATACGTAACATTAAAATGTTCTGTTAATTAAGCCTAAACGGATCGTGGCACACATTAATTTTCGTTATAAACAGTTACAGACAGACAGACAAACATGGCAGATACACAGACAGACAGACAGACATGACAGATACACAGACAGACAGACAGACAGACAGACAGACAGACAGACCGACCGACCTCTGGGGTGACGACGGTGCCACTGCTGTCAGACATCGCCCTCTAGTGGAGACGTCCCGACTCCTGCAACACAATGACATTGTCTTATTGAACGCCAGTCTTCAGTTCGGGTGACAATGAATATAATTATTACGAAATAGGACTGCCTCCTCTCCGTTCTCTCGACTAAAACCTAAATCAGGGCCTGGGCCATGGCTCAGTGGTCTGGCAGTGTGCCGCGGGTTCAACTCCCGATCCCGACAGCCTTTACTGCATGTCTCCCCACGCCATCCCCCCCCCCATCTCTCTCCCCATTTCCTGTCAGCCTACTGTCTGTCCCTCTATAAAAAATATAAAATAAGGCGAAAGCCACAAAGAAAAAAAGAAAAAAAAATCAGAAAATCTGTGGAACAATGCAAGCCAGTTCTTACAAATTTAGGCATTTAGCAGACGCTCTTTTGTCTTATCCAGAGCGACTTTGAATAAGTAAGATAAACACACACATAAAATGCAGAGAGAACAGTTTAGTAGTGCCTCAGTAAACTAGAAACACAGGAAAACCAATAACCTAGCATCATCAGTCTCAAACGTTTTAATTTCAAGGACCACATAACTCTTGAGGGTACACAAATGCAATGTGTACACTCTCAAGAGTTACAGAACTGTAAGGTCCATTTGGAACCCCCTCAAGGAACCCTGAGGGTCCCTGGATGGACCGCACTTTTGAGAACCACTGCCTTTTATGTTTTGGGCATAAAATACTTGCTCTTGTTCATATATAAATGCCACTAATACTTTGTGAATAAAAGGGAGTGTGGAGCTCTGTTTTGTAGCCGTTGTGTCTTGAGGTGTTTCATGATATATTGTGTGTGGTAAATGTGGTAATATGTGGACAATAAAAGTGTTTCATTCATTATCCCGACATGGAACTAGCAGGACACACAAATACACATGTTCCTGAGCTGTCACAATGACCAGTGGTGGAAAAAGCACTCATATTTTGAAAAAGTATACCAATACTGCAATATATAATTCAAAATACTTCAGAAAAAGTATTGGCCTAAAAATTTACTTAAAAGTACAAAAAGTCAAAGTAAACCTTCTGAATAATTAAATTATACAGAAAGTCCCATTTCAACTCTATCAAATGTATAATAAAACGATTTTGAAAATAGCTGATCCACAAGCTCACAATGCGTCGCAACGGCCCATAGCACTTACCCTAACCCCTTAGATAGCATTTCTGTTGGCTTAGATAGCATTTGACACAGACTTATAGCATGTTATGTAGACAGCACTATAATTGTATTGTATATAGTCATAGCACGCCATAGTACATATGTATAGCATAGTAGTGAATATGTATAGTTTATTATGTATAGTGTATGTATAGTTTCATCATATAGATATTCCACTGTTACCTTCTTAGCTTACGCATGTCTCATGATAAATGCTTTTATGTGATGTATTCCCATGCTTTTGTTCTTGCTTAAATGTAAGTCGCTCTGGATTAAGAGCGTCTGCTAAATGCCTAAATTGTAACGCAGTGTAAGCTCGAGTCGTAGATCGGCTATTTTCAAATGGCCAAAATGCATATAGGGTTGAAGTGGTTAGTGTATGTTTTGTAATAATCATCCAAATCTACAAAAAGTAACTAAAGTTTTCAAATAATTGTTGGAGTAAAAGCACAATAAATTGCCTCTGAAGATGTATTGGAGAAGTATTGGAAATATTCAAGTACAAATGCCTCAACATTGTACTGAAATACAGTAAGTACTGGAGTACATCATTAGTTACTTTCCACCACTGACAACGACACAGGCAAAACTAAACGGACATCGTCTATTTACACAAGGACAGTATTTGAATAGAGGCCCAATGCTTTCAGCCTTAACACACCCTGCTTTACTGTCTATGTGTGTGTGTGTGTGTGTGTGTGTGTGTGTTTAGATTGCATGGGAGCGTGTGTGATTGCCTGCCGTGCCTGTGCTTCGTTGGCACGTCATCGTGTTAATGTATGTGTGGTGTGTGTGGGTGCACTCACACGCACGTCGCACATGTACAGTAAATGTTGACGCACGGCGCGCACGTGGATGCACAATTATGCGTGTGCGCTATGTGTGGTATCCACATGCACGCAGTGTTTCCTGCAGGAAAAGGCCTTGGCATGGTGCTGGGCGCGGGGGGACCTTTCGAAAAAATTGATTAATGAATTAATTAATTTGATTAATAAATTAAGATTAATTTGTATTATTTGTATTATCTTGTATTGCTATTGGAGACACTGGGGGGACACTGGGGAGGCACTGCAGGGGCACTGGGGAGACACTGGAGAGGAACTGGGGGGGCACTGGGGAGACACTGGGGAGAGAGACACTGGGGGGACACTGGGGAGGCACTGGGGAGGCACTGGGGAGAAACTGCAGCCACTGGGGAGACATTGGGAAGGCAGTGGGGAGGCACTCAGGGGGACACTGGGCAGACACTGGGGAGGCACTTGGCGGAAACTGGGCAGACACTGGGCAGACACTGGGGAGGCACTGGGGGAGGCACTGGGGAGGTACTGGGGAGGTACTGGACATTTCATATCACACACACTATGATTCACTATCCCCCTCAAAAAAAGAAAAGAAAAGAAAAAAACTTTTTTTGAAGCTTGGCATGGCGCGATTTATTTCAAGCATGGCGCAGCGCCATGCCAACAACATTGTGCAGGAAACCCTGCGCCTGCGGATACACTCGTGCACGTGATATTATGCAAATGTATGTGAGCTCGTCGTTAGTGTGTGTATGTATGTACACTTAATTACTATACTTGTGAGTGTCCCCACAAGTATAGTAGAATATGAGAAATAGACATTGGTGAGGACCGTTTTCGTGCTTCTTATGGTGAAGAAATGTTTTAGAATGAATTAGGCTTACAATTAGGACAAGGTTCAGGTTGGGGTTAGGATTAGACATGTAGAGGTCAGGTTTAGGGTTTGGAGTTACAGCATGCCAGAAAACATGGCAGATCTACAAGCTCACAATGTCATCGTGCTGCGACACATTGTGAGCGTATTATAGATCATTGATTTTCCACTTTAAATGTTAAAAATGGCAATATCTAAATATCTTTTCGTATTCATGAACCCATTTAGAACCTGGGGACAAAACACCTTCTGAATCCAGAACAGTTTTATGAAAAACGTATATCGTCTCGGTCGGGTGGATCAAACCATAAACTGTCCAAAGGTTTTACTTTTCAGGATTAAAATTCAATCTACAAGCGCTGCTACTTTTGGGCATCACTGTGACTGTAGTATGATCAAGTATAGCATTAAAAACACCACAAAAAGTTTAAATATGCAGATAAGAGGGGGTACTGTACTGTAGTGTACATGGCAAAAATAAAAAAATGACGCAGATGCTTTCCTGGATTGAACGGGCTAAAATGTCGACGTCCTCGCAAGTATAGAACCACGACCGTGTGTGTGTGTGTGTATTTACATGTAAATGTTCACAGGGCTTGCATGCATGTGAACATTGGGTTCTTCATTAGTAGTGGCTGTGTGTAGCTCTGCCTGGCGGTCTGACTCCTAGCTGAAGGGGAAATATTTCAGCCCGTCCCTCTGGTAACTAAGGCTGGATCTATTCTAGACATACAAGCAACGGACACTTTGCTACACAGTAAAGACTCCGGTGTTAATTTAAAGGGGAATGCGAGCCTCCTTCTCTCTCTCTCTCACATGTGGGTCCCCTTGGAACACATCCCTTATTATTTATTTTATTGTACACTTAGTGACGCAATGATTTGTATGGTGTGTCCTATAAGTCCATGTGGGCTGTGAAACACAAATAAAGAATCTATCTATCGATAGGCCTAGTTCACTCAGTGTGAATGGCCGAGCATGAAACACGGGTTCAAATCATGGGTAGAAGAGGCGAGTTTACCACGCTGAATTTGAAAAAGCAATGCCTTTATTCCCAAACTAGGGATGCACCGATGTTGAAATGTTATCCCGACATAAACAGCTTGAATGTAGTATTTTTAATTTAAAAACGTTCCAACTTGTTGACTTTTTGAAAGCTTCCCCAGAAAACACTGACATAATCTGCAGCCTTCATCGTCACAAAAGGCTTTTTCAAGCTTTTATTTTAACATAATTATTATAAATTTGCTAAAATATATTAATTTTGATATCGTTTCAATACCGATATTGCATTTTAAGGCCAACACCGATTACGATGCCATGTGTAGCCTACATTCAAGTTACAAAAATAAAACAACTTGTTTGTTTTATATTTTCTGCCACAACTCTCTTCCACCCCTCCGTTACATAATTGTTCGATTCAAGTATGTAATTGGTATTGGTACAATACTGGGAACAGTACTGATTCAGCTTTCAGCATCCATATTCTGGGAGGAACATTAGCCAAAAAGTACTTGTTTTCTTTGCAAAGATATCTCGTATAGATGGACAAAAAGTGGTCCAATTACATTATCTATAACTCAGACCCACTTTACTAAGTCTAAAGGGTTTAAAGGACAACTTTAGTTTTTTTTCAACCAAGGTTCATGTTTTAGGTTGTTATTAGAGAAAGTAAAAGATGAGTGTTCTTTTTTTTTTTCATTTGCTGCTTTCTTTCGTTAGGGATTTTAGCTGTTTTTGACAGGGGGCATTCGAGCATGGGGCTAATTATGTATTTTTTTACAAAATATTATTGCGATTTTGTTTTGTATATCCACCTATTCGAGACAGTTACTGAAGACTGACACCTCTCAGTCTCAAAACATAACACCAAAACACGCCACACTGCAACACATCTATACTACTTAGTATAGATCTGCTATTTTCCGCTATCACGTGCACAACGACATATATAGGGTTTTTAAGCGGTTAACCATGGTTAATGACACACTTCAAAGTCCCTTAAAAACTTAATTCCCTGTCAGTAATTTAGGTCTTGTGCTGCTAATCACGGTCTGGTCCCGAGAGAGAGAGAGAGAGCGAGAGACACTGAGCAGAGCCCTGGGGGCCTGGTGCCAGTGTTGCCAGATTCTGAGAGAAATAAGCATCAAGATCTATGAAAACAAGCCCAGAAGAAGCAACTATTAAAATAAATGGTAAATGGTAAATGGTGCATTTATATAGCGCCTTTATCCAAGGCGCTTTACAGAGATTGTGCATTACATTCACCCATTCATACACCGATGGCAGCGGAAACCATGCAAGGCACCAACTAGCACATCGGGAGCAATTAGGGGTTCAGTGTCTTGCTCAAGGACACTTCGACAGTAACTCTGGGGGAGCCCGGGTTTGAACTGGCAATCTTACGGTTACCATCCAGGCACTCTACCCCTGAGCCACCGCCGCCCCAGTATTAACAGTTTAACCACTTTAAACTGATACATCGGCTATTTGACAATAGTCGACCTATAAGCTCACAGTGCATTGCCATGTGATGCAGTGAGCTTGTACAGGCAAAAAAAAACAAAAAAAACACAGCATATCTGTCAGTAGATTTGGGTGAGGTGCTGGAGTCACGATGAAGCCAGATGAAATAAGAAAGAGTGGCTCCACTCCGATCTGGAATATTTTTGTCCCTGGCAGTTGGCAGTTTCAGATCATCAGGTCAAGTCAACGGACACCTGGGGGGTCCTTGACATGAAACGTGTTTCACGACCCCGACCACTGGTTTAAACAACATTTAGGAAGCGAACACATACGCAAGCAACTACTGTACACTTTAGAAACAAGCCCGAAGGAAGCATGAGCTCAGTTCGGGGCTCTCTGCAGATTAGCAGAGGCAGAGTTGCACCCAGGATTACAGTTTATAGGCAATTGCCACCGGATGAAGACCTTTTTCAAACCAACAGTAAAGCATTTTCCATCAGCACGGTCGGTTAACAGCACTGAAGGCGGACGTTGTTAAAGGAGAATTCCATGCTAGAATGCTTTCTTATCTTTCTTACCTTTCTTTGTAGTTGTTAGGTCCCCACCAAAGAGGTCCAGGTGTTTTTTTGTGCAAAAACTCCTTATTGGCTATTTCCCCTACCATAAGCCCTCAATTAATTGCATTGAATTGAATGGGGCTATGGGGTGTTATGCTAGTTCGCTTATTTCCATCGAAAGAAGTAGTAAAGTGTGCCGCTTGGGATATTATTTACATTATAAAGAGAGGATATATACAAAGAAATTATAATTTTGAGCGATGGAAATAAGCGAATTAGCACAACACCCCATAGCCCCATTCAATTCCCATTCAATTCAATGCAATTCATTTAGGGCTTATGGTAGGGGAAATAGCCAATAAGGAGCTTTTGCACAAAATAACACCTGGACCTCTTTGGTGGGGACGTAACTACTACAAAGAAAGGTAAGAAAGCCTTTTAGTATGGAATTCTCCTTTAACCTGGGCCTCGACCGATCCGATCTGGAAGTTATTGATTTGATTTGGCTTATGTTTTACGTCGGATTCCCTTCCTGACACAACCCTCTGCATTTACCTGAGGCACAAGTAGGACACTGGCTTGTGCCCCGTTGAGGCTGCACCGAATGAAGACAGGGAGTTACAATTTACAAAATCGTAAAGTAAAGAAACAAGCCCCAATAAAACAATATTTACAAGCAATTTGCCAAGTTGCCAATTATTATTATAAGCGACTTTGGGATTGTTTGTTCTGTGACAAACAATCCCAAAGCCACTTATAATAAGCGGACTTGGCAACGCCACTTGGTGGAGCGTCACATATACAGTGGAGTGGCTCGAATAGATTAGCTCAGCTAAATATAACCTTCATGACACAGGGAAGTGAAGAAAGGAAACCAGAGAGGAGGGATGGAGGGATGGATGGAGGGATGGATGGATGAGGGAGAAAGAGAGCCAGAGGGAGAGTGCAACATTACACAGCCTTGAGGACTAAAATAGACAGCCATGTAACGCTCATGATTCACAGGGTATTCTTGAAGATATGCACAGACTTACAGTATATAAACGAACAAGAGCTGTGTCTATCAATTCATTTCTTAGTCCAATTGATTGGATGATTCACCACACAAAATAAAACAGAGCATTGGAATTTGCCAGAAGGCTTTCATAAGTGGGCGCCATGAGTCCTGCATCACCCTAACACAATATCATAATAATGTTAATTTAATGATTTCTGAGTAAAACTAAATAACATTTGTAAAACTCTGAGTTGAATAAGCCCACTGTAAAGTGGGAGTATCAGCCATGCAGGCTGGTATAGGCTACTCTTGGGAGAACTGAACCCGCCTAAGTAAATATCCATCACAGAACGAGCTAAGGACTACTTCCACATGTCAGAACTGTTTAGTTCTTCTGAATGATGCTTTTTCTTTCCTTTTTTCTGGTCTTGGTCTTCCACAGCAGGGAGAAGAAATGACCAAACATGGTCACATGCAGTGGTAAAAGTCCAGTACAGGAACAGCAGCACCACATTGATTAGATTAAACGCCCACCCCAACTTCATTAAGAAAACACATAATCAAATGTTTAACAGCTTTCAGGTTTCTGGTTTTTTACATCGATGCGAAGCTTTAATTTGAGAGGCGTTTGACAGCTGTCAATTATGGTAATCATCAAATAAATCTCTTTAAATTAATTATCATCAAAAGTCAGAAACAACAGGACACGAATCGTTATTTATTTCGTCTTCCCTTTTTTTTGTACAATATATTTATACAACTATGTTTCCTAACTTAGAATTTCTTCTCATGCTGAATAAAATCCGTGTTTTGTTAATTCACTTGAGTTTGACAAGAGGACCTTGGCGGAGCAGGAAGCAACGCAGTGCAACATAATGTAACATTAATGTTTGTTTGTCTGTGTTTGTTTTTACCTGTCCGGTCAGTTGTCTTTTTGCTTTGATGCCAGTCAGTCCGTCCCGTCAATGAAACGTACCGTCCGTCAATAAATGGAGTAGTTTCTCTTCTCTCCATCAACTTATTCACACAACTAGTAGTTGGAACATTTTGATCAGTGCGTCAAGTACGACGGAGAAGGAAGATCGAGGCTTCCAGTGAAACTTCAAAATAAAACAGTAATCTTTCTAAATATAGATTCTGTTTCTGTTTACAGCTGCAATAACGAAATGGTTTCCCAGAGTTTGTGAAAGTAAACTGTATTTAGCCTACCTTTACATTTCTGAAATACTAGTTTAGTAGTTTTTTTTTTTGTAGATTTGTGTTAGATTAATAATACAACAATAATAATAATTATTATTGTAATAATACTACTAATAATAATAAATAAATAATACATTATGTACTTGTTTAAGCTACCCAGCTGCCTGCAACATTAGTTACAATTATACAATTACTTATGAAATGGACCGCATATTCTTCTAACATAAATGAGTAATGCCTTTACATTAAGGTATAGCATACTGTAGGCTAAGTATATTTTGATGCCAATACTTTTATAATTTTAAACTGAGCAGAAAATGTTACGTTACAAATAGTTTTTGAGGCCCTAAAAGTCTATAGCCTAGGCCTACTATGGGGCCCATAATCTATGTTTAAGCTTGTAGATTTGCGACTTTTGTGTAATGGGGCCCTGCCTTTAGGTCAAACAGAGTGGCAAAGCCTTAGCCTGAATTTTCATTTCTTTTCAGAACATTTCTTCGCCAGAACATATTTTCTTAATGAGCGTGGCTATAGTGATTCAGGGCTGGAGTAGTGAAACAAGTGTGAACATTGTAAGAATTTATTATAAATGTTTTATAAGAGTGCCATTTTTCCCCCCAGTATAGTTTCCTGCATCTTGCAGATAAACTAGCCTACATCCTGTCTTATCTTTTCATAATTGCGAGAAGCAACAGTCCTGTGCAACAGTCTGGCAACGTGAGACTATGTCCACTCCAATCATAGAGGACTCCAATTTACACCACTATTTATAATTGTAACGGTAAAAAAGGTTTTATTTTGAGGGCAAAATTGAGTTACTTCCAGTGTTTCTGTGGCTGACTGTGGGTCTTTTGTGCTCTTCTCCGAGTTCTTCTCCATGCTTCACTCTTGTCCAATAACAGTTAAATATTCACTTTAGTTCTGCCCCTCACCCCCTGCCTCGACCAATCACAGGACAGCGTCACGATGACTCAAGGGGACATTTCCTATGATTGACAAGCACAGGTGGTAAAAAAAAGATAATGACTGATGATGTAAGTAGGCCTACTGTATGTTATGACTGCATTTCATTCTCTCCCTCTCTCCCTCTCTCGTATTAACTAAAACATTTTCTCTATGTACAAAAGAGAAAACCCTATTCTACCTGTTGATGGGAATACAAATTGTTTGTTAGTCCAAATGAAGGACTGTAAGTGATCTCTGATCAATTAATTCAGGATCTATTTTCAGCCTCTCAGCTCGGGATCTCTGAGGTCGATCACAAAGTATAGCCTACTGGTACATTACAAAGAGTTCAGACACTAATTCAATTTAATTCTCACTTACAAAAATGTCTTTGATCGATCGATCGCTAGATGAATGATTTGCATGCTCTCCCAGATGGATGGGTTAATAGTCAACTGCTCACTAAAACAAGCTGAAGGAGAAATGGGGTTAAAACAGATATAGTGATCAGTTATATTATATAATCGCTTAGTTCAGTCGTTTTCAACAAGTGGTCCTTGAGGTTCCAGGTGGTCCCCAGCTAAACAGAGAGTTGGTAACCAAATGAACCATTATTAGATCTTTATTGTCAAACATCTGCATTACTTAATTTACAAGAAGTCTACACAATTAGAGAATGTAAAATAATTGATATTTTGATCGTTTGCCCGTTATATCCCCTAATGGTATACCAACATCAATACAGCATGGAATTGTGGGCAAAATCTTATCCAACGATAACAAAACATTCTTTAGTTTTGGGTCTGAGAAGCTAAATGTCATCAAATGGTCTGTGGCTCAAATGCTGAATAAATAATGGACCTTGATATGGAAAAGGTTGAAAAACACTGGTCAGTCCACACTGGTCACTGGTCACTGGTCAGTCCATCTTCTTCATCACATCTTTTCCAGAAACCTCCTGACACAACAACTTTTAAGTCCACTGGACTTTTTCTTCTTTTTAAGTCCATCAATATTGGTTCAGTGACTGGTCGGCAGCTGGTGTTGTACGCGACTGTCCGTACACACAACACACTGATGAATTGAAAATGGAGGACCCTGATGTAAATGTGATAGAGTGATATAGCTGGGATCCATGGCAGTGATCTAGTTGGACAATTCATTTAGCAAATAAATAAGCCTTGTGATCTAGTTGGACAATTCATTTAGCTTCTGAAAACTTAAACCGTTTTGTGACATTCAATAAATGTAAACATGTTCTGTGATTCAGATTTAATAGTTAAAAGGAGAACAGAGTCAGAATAGATCAGTGCATCTGTAATCTACTACTTCACACTTGGTGTTGTTATGATGTGTTGTGTATATCTTGAGTTACTTTGTGACCAAATATAAAGTGTTTTGAAAGTCTTATTTTGAGAGTTTGGATCATACAGTATGTGGATTCAGTGCACAATGCAGCACAACGTGGCCATGCTACATGCAGTGTACAACGTTGCTAATGTGTGTGTGTGTGTGTGTGTGTGTGTGGGTAACTTGCATGCATTCATGCAGGCAAGAGAATTAAGAGAAAACGAGTGGTTTTGCAATTTGCATATGAAAAGAATTAAGAGAAAACGATTTTGTGTTTATGTTATTGTGAGAAAAGAGACATGTTATTATGCTAAAAGGGGTATTTACCTGCATGTGAAAATAATTGTGTATTGAAAACCTGCACAGAGAAAAGTTGGTATTGCAATGAAACATTGTGACTATGTTAATATTTCTGAACTAAAAGTGACAATAAATGATTCTCATACTGCTGACAGAGAGGAAACACTGTGTCCAGCTTTCTTACTGAGATCTCCCCTTTTACAGGGTACTACATAAACAAGTCTTACTGCCTTTCCTGGTTATATCCTCACAGTTTCTGCATTGACCTGTACTTTCTTTTGAACTGTACAGTACAGTACAGTACAGTACCCATTCTACAAACTGTGAATACAAAATTTCAATCGAGTTTCAATGAATCAACCACACACGTCAGTCCAGGATCTCCTTGATGCACCAACAGCACAGCAGGAAGTACAGACACTCCTTGACGGACTGGATGAAGCCGTAGGCGATGTTTCCCCCCAGCAGGTGCTTGTTCCCGCGGCCCAGGCCCATGGCCATGTCGCGCAGGTTCTGCCCCAGGGAGGCTGCAGGCACAGCCTGCATGGGGGGAGGAATAGGGTTGTCACTTTTTTTTTTGTTTCTTTACATTTTTATCCCACGATTTTGTTACCCATTTTTCACCCCTGCATGTCAATTATCTAATGTGATCCTGGGCTCTATACACACCCTCTGCCAACCTGGGGAGACCAACGGACTTTGAACTCATTGCTTCCTTCATGCATGAGTGTCCAAGTTGCTCCTTTACAACCTGACAGGGGGGAGTTTCCCTGGTTTGGACGGTTGGCATGGAAGGAACACGTTATTCCAACCAGTTCCTTTCCCCTCCATCAGGTGCCCCGGCTGGCCAGGGGGAGGCAGTTTAGAGACCAGGAAGTATAAAAGAATGCCAGTAATTTCTTATATTAGTATATTTCTTGGTTGTGTGTCATATCTGCCCTGTGCACCTTTTTTATCACAAAGCCAGAATTGTCAATTTCTAGTCATAACGTGCCAATTTCCAATGCAAAAAAAAGAAAAAAGAAAACAGAATAACACAATGAAATGGTTAATACACAATCATATTTTGCGTGACAAATTAATTGTCAACTCTAAAAAACTAAAGTAGTAAATGGTGACCTGGGGGAGTGGGCGCTGAGGATGCATGGCTGCTGCTGCTGCTGATGGCTCCCTCTCTGGAACGGAACAAACAGGGAGGAGGTGTAGACTAGGATGAGCTGTGGTGGGGGGGGGGGGGGGGGAAACAGGTACACACATGGTTTACTTCAGTAAACGTTATCAACACGGCAATGTAGAACTACTCCGTTACATGTAAAAGTATACAGAAATTAAAATTTGACTTGAGTACAAAAGCGTTATCAAAATGTACTTAAAAGTACCAAAAGTAGAAAGCACTCATTATGCAGAATGTGCCATTTCAAGTTTTCAAATGTTTAAACATCTTTGGAAATGAATAGCCGATCTACAAGATCACAATGCGTTGGCTATTTTCAAATGGCCGAAATGCACATACATGTAGGGCTGAAGTAACTAGAAACTAAGTTTTCAAATAAAAGTAAAAAGTAAAAGGTACAATATTTGCCTCTTGAGATGTACTGGAGTAGAAGTAAACGTATGAAACACTCAAGGAAAGTTGCAAACACTTCAAAATTGTACTTTAGGTATACAGTACTTAAGAAAATGTACTTAGTTACTTTCCACCACTGAGGATGAGGAGGAGTCCGGCAGGAGGAGTGAAGATGGAGCAGACTAGGAGGGGGAGGAGAGAGGAGAGGAGTTCAATGTGAACGCAGAGAGGAGGAGTGTGTCCGTGCGATCGATTGCCTCCCGTGCTCGTCCCAGAAAGGTCACCCGCGACCTCCCCACTCCGAGTCCTACTTATAACCTTATCTCCATTCATCCATGCATCCCTCCATCCACGCACCTCCTGCTGGTTCTGTGCTCTTCCCTGACACTGTGTGCTTATTCATCGCTGTTGTGTTCCGCTAATCCGCCGCATTCATCTCCTCTATACACGGTTCCAGCACACACACACACACGCACACACACACGCACACACACACACGCACACACACGCACACACACGCGCGCACACACACACACACTTTCTCCATCGGTCACTGTCCATAACCTTCTCTCTCTTTTGTCTCCATTTTTGGGTCTCTTTTCATCAGTGTCTCCATTTCTCTCTCCAATTCAACCAGGAGAGTTCCAGCTCACTGTTCCATTTCACTATAGGACTCACAAACTCTCTTCATACAGTATAGTTTAAATATAATTCAGATTATCTATGTTAATGGACTTCATATTACGCTCTGTTCACGTAATTCATATTATCTGTATTTAAAGCAGCACTGTGTAATTATTCATGAATAAAATGTATTTTTGTTGAATCCGATTTATACAATGTTAATACAATACAAAGTCTACACTTGGGGTGATTGTATTTTGTCTCTCTGCTCTTCTATTAAGACATTTAGAATAGATTGTGTCAAAGGTCATGTCTCACCTAATCTTGAATTGCATTTTTATAGCGCTTTTCCAAGTGCTCAAAGCGCTTTACAATGGTCCTCACTTCCCACATTCACACACCAATGGTGGAAAGCTCACACCGACCGACTCATTGGAGGCAATGTAGGGTTCAGTGATCTTGCCCGAGGACACTTCGACATGTGGACAGGAGGAGCCGGGATTCGAACCGCCGACCCAGGGATCATTGGACGACCTGCTCTACCTCCGGACCCACAGAAGACACAGGATGATCCGACACGAATGTCGACCTCATGGTTAACATTCAATGGGGGTAGAAGAGGGAAGTTTCAGTGCAGCTAATAATAGCTAAAATGAATAGCTTCATTCATACACATAACTGTTTCTAACTTACCGATACAATGACTCAAATGTCAGTAAAGAGAGAGGACTCCGAGGCTGACATTTCCAGAGTGTATTTAAAACCAAAGCTCACCATGAATGACATGATTTATATATACTTATATGCAATCTATATTTTCAGATACAGGTGTAAACAGACATTTTTAACCCCCCCCCCTCCCCTCAAAAAAGTAAATAAGTATTAAAACATAAGTCAAAGGAAAACAAAATCATTAACCCATTAAGACCAGGAAAGTGTTCCGTGTCCATTTAAAAATGTAGCCATATTTTATGCTTTGGCCATTAAAAAAACAGTAGATATACAGTACAAGCTCATATCTCGTCATTTTTGTGTCACGCTATGGGAGGTCCCACCTGGAACAACATTATTTTCAGAGGGCGGTTCTCGCGGCCAAATACGTATAATTTCTCACGTCAAAAGATTTGAGCACCACTGATATAGCGACGACACACGTTCAGGATTTAGAAGACACTTTGTAGAAAACGGCCTCAGGCAGGTCTTAATGGGTTCATAATATATATATTTTTTTTTTACAGGGTATCTGAAAGAAACCTTTGGCGTCAAAATGAGAACTCATATAGAAAACTAAAACTAAAACAAAAGTGTACACCAGCATTGATCACAAACGTCACCAAGAACCATCAACAAACGACGACAAATCACGAGTTTCATGCAACGAAAGGCAGCTGTGATGAAGAGCGGTGAAGACTCTGGACTGACTCACTGGTGATGCGGACGGACAGGTGGGTCCTTTTAGGTCGAGCAAACACGTGCACGACCGGGTGTAAAGCACCCACGTTTATTACATTTCTTTAATTGACCATGTGATTGGCTGGCGGGGCCCAGCTATCCCTCGGATTGGGGAGTGTGTGTTTGTCTGTGTGTGTGTGTGAGATTTCCGTTTAAAATCAAAGGAAATCATTGGATATACCCGCGAGAATGTCGATCCAGGACCCAATGCAAAAAGCCCACCGATCGGGACGGACCTCGTATGTCATGTGACGCTCGACTAATCGGTATGGATGCTATATTTACAGGCGACCAGGAAATACGCCCCCCGGAGGAAGGTGACATCAGGATACTGTGCATGTGAACACGGGCTGAAAGTAAGATATGTGCAGAGATTGCCATCACTGGACTGATGCGTTTGTGTCTGTGTGTGTGTGTCACTGTATTAAGTACACCAGGTGACTGCATCCAGTAAAACAAGGCACAAGTAAAAAAAGATATAAAAAACACTTATGAGCAGAAGGTGGCGGAAGAGTGTGTCTCTCCTCGTTTGCGAAGACAACTCTAAAACCTGATTTCTACTCGGTTCTTCGCACGACAGGGCTTAGCCCATTTAGACCTGAGGACGCATCTGTGTCACCTTATAGCTATTAACCACTTTAACCATTATTTTAAACTTGAGCTGTTGACAGTTGATAGTAGATCTACAAGCTCGCTTTTTTGCAAAAGCCTGAAAATGTGTGCAATTGTTTGAATACAATATTCTTTCACATAGTGAAAGTTTTAACTCAAATCTTTGCTTATGGGAAAACAACATATTTTCAGATGGGGTTTCCGGCGATATATTTGAGTGTCCTTGACATGAAAAAGTGTGAGCACCACTGATATAGAAACATGGGGTTTTTGAGAAAACGGTTACGATATAGGAGACATTTTGTAGAATCGTGTCCTCAGATCTTAATGGGCTTAAAACTCACGTTTTACCTTCACGCCTTTCCGTCTCAAAACGCTTTAGGAAAAAAAAAATAAAGAATCTGTCATTCCCTCGAGTGGCACCCGTGAAAGGCAGGCAGCCTCGTGTGGTGGTGGTGGTCAGTTCTGGCCATCTCAACTAATATTATTGCCACTAGATGGCGTCACATTACCAGAGGGATGTTGGTTCGTTGATTGCCTCAACTTGTTGTCGTGCAACGCAGTCTGAAGGAGCGCGATGGCTCACTTCAACGACATATCCTCAAATGCTCCAAACACGTGTGTCGGCCATCGATTGTCACTTTGCAAACAGTCCTCAAGACAGCGTGTGACGTCTTAAAGCACCGTTTAGTTTTTTACTGCATCAACGTCAACTCCGCCTTTAGTTTTCAGATGACATCATGTTTCAGGCGTCATGCCAATGGTTTTTAATCCCCGCTACAAAAACAGTCTTTTTATATATTCATATATATATATATATAGACATGGCTTTCTCTCTGTACAAACGATCTGCCCCCTATGTAAGTACACGCACGCACGCGCGTACACACACACACACACGCACGCGCACGCACGCAAACACACACAACGTAAAGTTGGCAAATGAGTCTTTGTTGGTTAGCTTCATGGCTTCCTCCGCCTTTAGCAAACCAAGTCCGGGTGTTCTTTGGCATGATGGAGGATGTGTGTATACAGTAGGTACCTGTGTGTGTGTGCGTGTGCGTGTGCGTGTGCGTGTGCGTGTGCGTGTGCGTGTGCGTGTGTGCGTGTGCGTGTGCGCGTGCGTGTGTTCATAGGGAGGACCCAGAGCGTCCAACAATGTTAACCCATTCTGACCGGGCACACATTTTGGTGTCAGCATCATGTTATGCTTTATCTATTGAAAAATAGCAGATCTACAAGCTCATATCGCGCCACCGAGTGGCGCGATATGAGCTTGTAGGTCTGCTATTTTTGAAAAATCGAAGAACGACTGACATTTTTTTAATCTGATCTCAGGTCAGAATGGGTTTAATCAGACCAGTGTGTGTCCAGTGGAAACCTCGTATGAATCTGATCTCAGGTCAGAATGGGTTAAAATGGCGTCCTGTTCTCTGACGGGACGCCCATTTGAATTCATTCTAAAAACACAAAAAGGTAAAAGAATTTAAAAAAAACATAGAAAACGGACAGGAGCTGATGGCGACCATTGGCATAGCAACGCGACCTTGCCTCGCAGAGGGCGAGGACGCGAGAGTTCAAGAGAGTCCTTTAAAGGGGGGAGTGGCTTGTGTGGGTGGCGGCGTGGGGCGGCCTCCTGATTCGATTGGTTTAACATAACAAACGTGTTCATTTATGCATAATAAATCGCCAGGCTGATTGGTTTTCCCCGGGGGAGCTGTTGTGATTGGCTGATGAAGTCTCTCTGAAGCGGGGGAAAAAGAAAAAGCATTCCTGGCTTTGATTGGACAGGTCCACAGGCAGGAAGTAGTAGGGTCCCTTCCTCCTCCATGCCCCGCCTCTGTCAAAACGAGCTCCCAACGACAAGCATCACAATATTTTCATACTTTTCTCTGGATTTTTTTTTAGTTTTTTTTTAGAATAAGCTTTCAGTGTTTTTTTTTTTTTTTTTTTTTTTTGCATGTTGTCGCTTTTTCTTTTTTTTTGTGTCGTTTCTTCGTAGAAAAAGTGTTTTTTTTTTTTTCTGGTTTGCGCTCCTCTCCGCTTCACAGTTAAGCCGCAGTAGAACAAGTGGTTCTCAAAGTGAATCAGGGGTCCATAAGGGGCCCCCCCCCACAGGGGTCCTTGAGGGGTGGGTCCATAAGGGGACCCCCACAGGGGTCCTTGAGGGGTGGGTCCATAAGGGGCCCCCCCCCACAGGGGTCCTTGAGGGGTGGGTCCATAAGGGGACCCCCACAGGGGTCCTTGAGGGGTGGGTCCATAAGGGCCCCCCCCCACAGGGGTCCTTGAGGGGTGGGTCCATAAGGGGACCCCCACAGGGGTCCTTGAGGGGTGGGTCCATAAGGGGACCCCCACAGGGGTCCTTGAGGGGTGGGTCCATAAGGGCCCCCCCCCCACAGGGGTCCTTGAGGGGTGGGTCCATAAGGGGACCCCCACAGGGGTCCTTGAGGGGTGGGTCCATAAGGGCCCCCCCCCCACAGGGGTCCTTGAGGGGTGGGTCCATAAGGGCCCCCCCCCACAGGGGTCCTTGAGGGGTGGGTCCATAAGGGGACCCCCACAGGGGTCCTTGAGGGGTGGGTCCATAAGGGCCCCCCCCCCACAGGGGTCCTTGAGGGGTGGGTCCATAAGGGGACCCCCACAGGGGTCCTTGAGGGGTGGGTCCATAAGGGCCCCCCCCCCACAGGGGTCCTTGAGGGGTGGGTCCATAAGGGGACCCCCACAGGGGGGGTCCTTGAGGGGTGGGTCCATAAGGGGACCCCCACAGGGGGGGTCCTTGAGGGGTGGGTCCATAAGGGGACCCCCACAGGGGGGGTCCTTGAGGGGCGGGGACCACAGCTATGTGATTGATATTTAGGAATCCAAATGGGACCGTTACAGATCGGTAACACAGAGAGAGTGTATGAATGGAACCAAATGGACCCGTAACCATTTGGTTCCATTCATACACTCTCTGAGTCGAGAGGGGGGTCCGTGGTCAACATGCATATCAATCTGGGGAGAGGTCCTTGAAGTTCAAACGGTTTTGAGAACCACCGCAGTCAATAGAAGGAGAAAAGCACACGTCCGGGGCGGGGCGAAAAATGGTGCGCCGCGATTGGCTGGGAGGGACGGGGAGGTCAAAGTTTGGCTTCCAGGAAACGCTGGGGCTTTGTGGCCACAGCGGCGCACAGGTGATTTGGCAGAGGAACTGGTAGGAGTCTTTAGATTCTGGTTTTTGGCTGTCGTTGCTGTGTCGTGTGTGAGTAGTGTTGTTGCTGTGTGTTGTACAGAGCATATAAAGGGGAGTGTGTGTGTGACGTGCGAGCTTGCATGTTTTTGCATCACTGTGTATTTGGGAGCGTTGCATTGGGAGTGTGAGTTGCATTGATTGCATATCAATGGGTCTGTGACATGAGAGTGTCTGTGTCTGTGCAACGCTTGCATATATGCATGTATGATTGTTATGTGCATAATTATCGTTGCATATCGTTGTCGGGCGGAAACCTCGTATGTTATTTGAATTTACTTTTGTTTTTTCGTATAAATATAACGCCTTACTTTGTAGTACAAGAATGTCACGGCAAAAAGTAGCAACACGCGCCCCAAAACAGCCAACCTACAAGCTGTGATCTTGTTGTAGACCAGGTATATTTCTGCTATTTTTGAAACATTTTTGTAAAAACGTTCTCAACATCTTTGAGGTGGATATCAGGGGGGGGAAGATTTCCTACGTAAAATTTACACCCATTATTTCCAACAGAGCCTCGCATAATAACACCTCCCGATACACACACCCTGCCCCGATAAAAAAACATCGTTGGCCCTAGCTTCCATGAACGGATACTCCACCCCACCCCTTAACCGCTGAAAGTGGGTAAGTATGCCTGTGGGTTATATACCGTCCATTTTGAACAAAAAGAGCTTGTGACTACATTGGATACATTGGAACACAGGCCATTTTTTCTTCTTCTTTTTTTCTCCATTTCCTGAAAAGTAAAGGTCTGCTACAAGGTTTCCGCCAGAACACATGTATGATTGTTATATGCATAATGTACGTATGATTGCGCGTGTACGTGCGTGTATATGTGTGTGTGTGTGTGTGTGTGGTATGTTCAGGCCCTGCGTTCCACTGGCTGCTGCAAGCACACCTCGCTCCCGGCCGAGACGATGGGCAGCCTGTTGTCCATGTGGTAGGAGATCAGGTGACTCACGCTCTCGAAGCGGTGGTCTTTGGTACGAACCTGAGGAGGAGACAATACCAGTTGGGGTTTTACTTACAATTCACAATGTAGGCATTTAGCAGACGCTCTTGGTCCAGAGCGACTTACAGAAAGCAAGAACAACGTATGGAAATACTTCAAACACATAGAAATAGTCATCAAGATAAATAAACAAGCGAAGAACCTAAAATCTGCCTAACAGTAGATTATCAGTACAGTGAGGCTATGAGTATACATTATAGACTGCTATGTGCTAATAACTGCTAAATTATAAATCTAATAAAATGCCAACTTATAAAATCTAAATTACATAAGTTTCAGCATTTGCATACGCCTGTAAGGTCGTCGAGGCTAGTGCGAGTGCTACGGGCCAAGATGGAGTCTGAAGAGGTGAGTTTCCAGACTACGGCAGAAGATTGGGAGTGTTGTCCCGGCTTTTTTTAGTGAATGTTCTGCCAGACTCCCTGCTTTGGCTGATCTGAGCACACAAGACTCCCTGCTTTGGCTGATCTGAGCACACAAGACTCCCTGCTTTGGCTGATCTGAGCACACAAGACTCCCTGCTTTGGCTGATCTGAGCACACAAGGCGGTTTTGTAGACTTTGACTTAAGTGCAAGTAAAAGTCCTAGAATGGAGGTACATGCCTGTGGTGACGGGCAGGTACTTTACCACTGCGACACCCGTCGAGTGCCAGTTGTGAATGTAATCTTAAATTGCACCTTTGGCTTAACTAATTTGTTACATCCTTACAGTATGTGGACATGAATGTTTTAATTATAAAGTGTGTGTGTGTGTGTGTGTGTGTGTGTGTGTGTGCGTGCGTGCGTGCTCTCACTCACCACTCCCTCGGGGTCCACCAGCAGCAGGTGTTTGGGCTGTCCCCCCTGCTGTCCCGTGAGGACGTACTGTCCCGGCGTGGTCCCGGACTCGCGCACCAGGAAGTCCCCGTCTCGCGTCAGCAGCCGCTCCGCCTGCCGCCGACTCAGGCTGCCGTGGAACCACAGCTCGCACTGCAGCTGCTCCACCAGAGGGGGCGCCGCTGAGACGGCCAGACCGCCCGGCCCCGAGGAGGAGGAGGCCGGACCGGAGACGCCCAGCGCGTCGTCGAACGGCTCTGGAGAGGGAACCAGGGGACAGGTGAACGAGGGGACAGGTGAACAAGGGGACAGGTGAACCAGGGGACAGGTGAACCAGGGGACAGGTGAACAAGGGGACAGGTGTCAGGTGACGGAGGCAACAAGAACCGGTAAAAATAATACTAGCGATACTGGATGCATTATAAACTTTGACCAAACATAAAATTACTTCTTCCACTAGTCCAAGATAGTGAGTGATCCTTGAGCATTACTGGTACATATGCTGAAACTTTTCTTTCATAAAGGCTGTATTTAATAGCTATCATTCTGAGAAGACATTAAGCAATAAATATGTCCTGGTACGACCCGTTACATGTGCCTGTGATTGGGAAAGACACACCGAGTCGTTGGCATGCCCGCACAAGACTGGAGAAGACACGCTAAACTCACTCATGTCAAAAGCATCTCTGTGAGTGTTCCCATTGGCTGCTGAGGGGCGGGGTTTGTCCACGTTGACATATGATGGGTCATCAAAGAGTTCCCGCCCACCTTCCTTGGCTCCCACTGGGGGAAAAGAAAAACAACTTAATTCATGACATTACTGTGAAGAGAAAGAAAGAAAGAAAGAAAGAAAGAGAGAGTGGTGAGATAAAGGGAGGGGTATTTCAATAATAATAATAAAACTTTATTTGTATAGCACCTTTCATGACATGAAATGCAGCTCAAAGTGCTTTACAGAACAATGGAGAATAAAAGAAAAGCAAGGCAACGACAGTAATGCAATACAGTGAGGACATGAATAACAAAAACTAAAATAAAAACAACTAAAAGATCAATTAAAAGCAATGTTGTAGAAGTGGGTCTTGAGCTGAGCTTTAAAAATGTCTACAGAGGCTGCCTGACGAAGGTACAGAGGGAGCTTGTTCCATGCCGACGGCCCGTAGAAGCAAAAAGCTGCTTCCCCGTATTTTTTTGTTGCCATTTTTTTAGGCAAAGCGAGTAGGCCAGCAGTGGAAGACCTTAGCGGGCGGTTTGGGACATATTTAGGCAGGCAGTCATGTAGGTAGGAAGGTGCGAGACCATTGCATTTTTTCTTGCATTTTGTTTCTGTGTATCTGTTGTATATTGAAGCAGTAACACTAGACGACACTAGAGGTCACTAGAGGTCTGTTGTATATCAGTGGCATCAGAACAGCCTAGTGCAGTGATTTTCAACTAAGTCTAAATTTTTTCGTGTGTGTGTGTGTGTGTGTGTGTGCATAAAAAGATTTGAGAAAAAGTGCACACTATATCAATTACAGCCCTTCGCTGAGTACTCCCCCACCCGTATCTCCTCACTGCCTGCACCAATCGCTCCCACCTTTCACACAGGCATTGACCATAATAATATGGAGGTCTTAACGGAGCCATTTTTTCAATAAGATTAATAATGAATTTATTAGTGAATAAAAACCCGTTTATTTGTCCGTGGTCTATCTCCGACCGAGCCACACTATTAGCACACATCTCTCCATGCCAAAAAAAATCTGCACGCTCCCAGAATCCGGCTAGGCTACATTTTACCGACGCTACTGTCATATTTACTGTACAGATATTGTTTTTTACATCACCACACGATCCCACGGGCAAAGTTGCTGTGACGTCATAATCGTCACACTTCTCCACCAGCACAGAGGCCAGCCATCCACACCGTTTGCACACATCTCACCATGCACAGCAGCAACAGCTAGCCTGTCCACACATCAACCTTGAACCACTACTACTACTACATTCATATTCATGTCATATTTACAGTACTACGGCCTTCACAGTGACCGGGATCCCCCTTTGCACAGACAGGCGATTGACGATTCAAACCACACACGGGTAAAAACAGCGCAGGCACCATTGTGGCAGACAGGCAGCTGTTACACACGGCGCATAGCCTACTAAGGTTATTTAACCACTTTGCAATGCAATGTTTGAACGTCACTTCATATTATAACTTCAAACCAAACGCGGGTGACACGCCTGGTCACTGACGACGCGCGTCGCGCAGTTACAGATCTCATCTTTCCTGCACCTAATGTGAAACATTGAACAACACGGCCACGATCACAACGGAATGATTATCTATCGGGGTGGCTCTGTTGGATCAGAACATATAAATAATTTAAGCCACCACTCGACGGAAGGGAAACACACATCCCGTAAAATACAATGATGAAATACATACAGACAAATGCAATGACTAACGTTTGGCTGCCCTGTCGACACCACTTGAGTACTCAGGAACGAAACATTCCTAAATCACAAAAAAACGTCTCATTCTTATCCTGATTAGATAAAGCACAAAAGCCAACCTCCGACTTTAATACAGTAGATTATATGCATCTCTATGGGCAGCAGACGGTCAGCTGAGCGGTTAGGGACCGTCTACAAAGTGCAACACCGAAAGTGAAAATATTCAATAGCTTTATTTCTATGCAGAATATTACCAACAAATATACATCACACATCAATGGTGTACTTATGATTGTACTACAGCATCTATTAGTGAATACATTTTTCCCATTGACTTGCATAGGAAAATCTACAACTATAACATTATGTCCTACAGTCCACTTGCCCCCCCCCCCCCCTCCTCAAGAGTGCGGGTGCCCCGTAGGCTTTTGTTTCATTTGCTCGGTTCACCAGCAGCCCTTAGGGTTATCGGTTAGGGTTACCGTTAGGGTTATCGGTTGGCCACCAGCAACATTATCTATCCATCCATCCATCCATATTAGCCTATACTTTTGTGCCTATAACCCAACTTCCCAAGATCATCTGTAAACTATTCCCTGCCTATCAGTAATGTCATCTATTACATCGCATTACCCACACTGAATATCATTTGCTGTTCATATATTCAGAACAGGTAAGGACTAGTTTAAATAAACTAGAAATACGAGAAAATGAAGGGAGAAACAGTATCCAACATCAACTTTAACGATCGCCCGACAGGAGTCTTCATGTTGCAAAGTAAGACTACTGTACGGTCATTAGTGTTATTGCCATCACCTGGGCGGGTCAGTCATGTAACTTTCCTGACGTTAAGCTGCCTATGTGTTCAACAACACAGCAATGCAAAAATAACACTGACAGCTATGAGGAGGCGAAAGCTTGTCCTGCATAGCAACAGTTGCTATGCTATATGGATTGGCATTGGACGATCGCTTTTTGGGGCGGTGGTTTAGCGAAGGGCTAATAGTAATTACGTGCATATTATATGGTTGTTGGATGGGAAAATGACAGACAACTGACCTGGTATTGGAGGGAGGGGCTGCTTGTGAATGTCATTCTGTCCTGGCTGTCCATAGGGCTGCACGCACACGCACACACGCACACGCACACGCACACGCACACGCACACGCACACACACACACACACACACGCACACAGAGAGAAAGAAAGATAGACGTAAATTATACATACACTGATACACACACCAGAGTCTTGCAACGGGCCGGGCGGGTACCCACGGGGTACTTTTAGAAGTACACAGGGTCGGGGACTGAAGTAAACGTGGGTGGGGTAACATTTTATTGTGAAGATTAGCACCGTTTCCGCCCAAACAACGGTCACTTATGGAACTCAACAGGACGCGTCGGTGAACATGCATTCATACAACGATGATTTTAATTTGAAGGTTCAACAGGACGCTCTGTTCAACGTGTTTTTGGTGAGTTACGTCAACTGTTCATGTCAAGTTCTTCACTGAATGAACCCGACCACTGATCACGGGGCGGGTCTACTGATCTGATTATACCTGGTTGTACCTGATTGTACCTGCCTACCTGGTTGATCCTGCCATGCTTGTCTCAAAGATTAGTACAAATGGCTCGTACAGTGAAATTACGAGTGAAATTTCACCTCCCGTACGGGAGACAGGTGGGTCGTGACAGGGACCGACGCAAAGCCATGGTACAACGGCGGGCGGCGGTGGCTCAGAGGTAGAGTGGCTGGATGGTAACCGCAAGGTTGCCAGTTCGAACCTGTGCTCCCCCAGAGTTAGTGTCAAAGTGTCCTTGAGCAAGACTCTGAACCCCTAATTGCTCCTGATGTGCTGGTTGGTGCCTTGCATGGCTTCCGCCTAACCTGACGCTGCCAGATGGGGGCGGTATTGGGTAACCATGTTCCCCAACACAGCTTCCATCTGGGATCTCTCAGGGAGTTCAGCTAACACCAATCCTTTCCGTACCGAACCAATCAGCGTGAGCTAAGGGCGGGATATGTGCGAAACCGGATGTGAAGCTATATAGACACGTCAATATGATTGGTTGTGTTTGCACGCCCACACGGTGATAGACAGACGGTCCCATCCAATCATCTACCAAGTATCTTGAAAAAAAGGAACAGCCCCGTCATCGAATTTGCTTCCGCGATCCCAGATCCCAATAAGCTGTGAAACAGATTTGTGTAGCAAGCTTCTTGGATCTGGCAGCGTCAGGTTAGCTTCCGCCACCATCGGTGTATGAATGTGTGTGTGTGTGTGTGAACGGGTGAATGTAATGCACAATCTATGTAAAGCGCCTTGGATAAAGGCGCTGTATATAAATGCACCATTTACAACTAGACTGCTATGCAGAGAAGGTTCTCACCCTCCATTATGAGCTGTTGACTGGGTCAACATGTTGACTGGGTCAACATGTTGGAGCCGTTGACTGGGTCAACAGCTCAGTCAACAGCTCCAAAAAAAGACAGGCGGGGCGGGTTAAGGTTGTCCAAACCTGGACCCGTTCAGGACTCGACACACACACACACACACACACACACACACACACGGTCAGATATATATCATCCCCATGGGGGGTACAGACCAGCGTGGCTCCGGGCCGGGCTCCTCTCATGTCGACGAGGCCTCCGGGAGGAGGCTGCTTCCCGGGGAAGTTGTTGTAGTACGGAACCTCGGCGGGAGGGGCGCCTTCGTCCTCCTCTTCCTCCCACGCTGAGCCGTCAAACGGAGCCATTCTGAGTGGAGAGGGAGAGAGAGAGAGAGAGAGACTACATGTCAAACAGAGCCATTCTGGAGTGGAGAGAGAGAGAGAGAGAGAGAGAGATGTGACTACATGACTCTGATGAAGACCGCAAGGTCGAAACGTTAGTCGCTTTGTATACTCAGCACCTAAATAAAAGGCTCTAAATGTCCGTGCTGCTCCAGTCTCTTCTCCTTATGCAGATGTGACTACATGTCACAAAATGAGGGACAAATAAAAAACAACACTAAATGTGACCGTTATCTTGACACACACACCACGGACACTTTAACCCATTCTGACCTGAGATCAGATTCATACGAGGTTTTCCACTGGACACACACTGGTCTGATGAACCCATTCTGACCTGAGATCAGATTCTAAAAATGTCAGTCGTTCTTCGATTTTTCAAAAATAGCAGACCTACAAGCTCGTATCGCGCCACTCGGTGGCGCGATACGAGCTTGTAGATCTGCTATTTTTCAATAGTTAAAGCATAACATGGTGCAAACACCAAAACGGGTTCCCGTACAGAATGGGTTAATACTGTACATTTTGATAATTTGCATATTGTATTGTGTAAGCTAATGTTCTATTTGTATGTTTGATATTGTTTTGTTTGGTTATATTTTTATTTTATTTTATTTTTTGCTGCATTGTATGCTTTGGCAATACTGTAGTTATACATTCATGCCAATAAAGTTAATTGAATTGAATTGAGAGAGAGAGAGAGAGAGAGAGAGAGAGAGAGAGAGAGAGAGAGAGACATTTGACCACTAAATGAAAACTCAACGCGACGATGACTAAAACTATGACTTTAATATATTGACAATTTTCATCAAAAAAATAAAGCAAAAATAGACTAAAATGTGTGGAGAAGAGATCCAGTAGAGATCCAGTAGAACGAAGACAAGTCATTTCATGCTTAGTTACACATGGGTGTCCCTGCTCCGAAAATAGCCGATCTACAAGCTCACAAGAAACAGAAATGTCATATTTCATCATATATGACATTATTATATTATTAATATATCATATTATATTATATTATCATTATGTATACAGCGTTGGCCACACTCTTTGAAGCACTCTCAGCCGGTGGCTATTCTGAGAAAACCAGAAGTGAACCGAGATGAACTGGAGTTTCAGATCAACTAAATCTAGACCCAGAAACCAGAACTAACTCCATGCTGCAACAGCTGTGCCTCAATCTATTTTTCTATGTATCTAAATTCCAGGAACCTGTGTGTGTGTGTGTGTGTGTGTGCGTGCATTTGTGTGTGTGTGCCTGTGTGTGCACATCAGTGCATTACATGTACATACATAAATGTGGACGCATGTCGTATAGACATACATACTGTACACTTGTGCACGTGAGAGTATAGGCAAATGTTTGGGAGCTTGTTTGTGTTTAGTGCAGGGTAAGGCAACCTTAGGCACCAGTGCCAACCTTAGGCACAAAGGAGGATGATCACTGGCACACTGGCCAGTGTGTGAGAGAGTATTTTTGGTTTTAACCCATTCTGACCTGAGATCAGATTCATATGAGGTTTCCACTGGACACACACTGGTCTGATGAACCCATTCTGACCTGAGATCAGATTCTAAAAATGTCAGTCGTTTTTTTTTAGATTTTTCAAAAATAGCAGACCTACAAGCTCGTATCGCGCCACTCGGTGGCGCGATATGAGCTTGTAGATCTGCTATTTTTCAATAGCTAAAGCATAACATGATGCTGACACCAAAATGGGTACCCGTTCAGAATGGGTTAAAGAAATGCAGTCAAATAAATATCCCTCACATTTGTGTGTAAATTACATCCTGCATTCTGCATTCATTAAAACTGAACTCTTGTGGACAAGCAAAACAAAATTCACGTGGTGTCATTAAAATTAATTAATGTTGATATGGCACACTGACAATCTAGAAAATAAAAACATGGCACTTCATTTAAAAAAGGTCGCAGACCCCTGGTTTAGTGTATGTGTGTGTGTGCGTGCATATTAATTAATGTTGATATGGCACACGGACAATCTAGAAAATAAAAACATGGCACTTCATTTAAAAAAGGTCGCAGACCCCTGGTTTAGTGTATGTGTGTGTGTGTGTGTGCGCGCATGCAAGCGTCTTTCGATATACCCAAATTAGTAACGCTACTAAATGATACACTCTTTCTGTGCGGGAGATCACTTTAAAGCTGCATTCCAGGAACCGAGCATTCCTGGAAAGTTAACGCGCTGAAATAGAAGCCGTTGCTCTTCTTGCAACTCTGAAATGTCCACATCGATGTTGGCTGGTGGCCAGGGGTCACATCACCATGTTGGCTTGGGGTGGACATTTTTTAATATAAACATTCCATTTTTGCCACAGACATACAAAATATAGTCATCTCATGCTTGCTCGTTTGCACTCAGGTGTAACTCTGTTGTTTGCTATTCCCGGCACGCAGCTAAGTATATATCAGGCATTTTAACAGCATCACAGCCTGCAGTCAACTAAATAAACTGTAGATTTATAAACATAAACATTATAAACATTTCAGATGGCTAAAATAGGACTTAAACTAAATGGAATGTTATGCAAAAAGACTATGACTAAAACTAAAACTGCCTCTGAGACAAAGAGCGTGTCGACCAGGAGGGGTAAGTAAGTAAGTAACCAACCGGTGGAACGCGATCGACGGGTTGATCTTATAAAGCCACCAGTCGGTTCCCAATAAACACAAATACATGTTGTCTGCCGCGGCGGCTCGAAGCCTTTGATTGATCAACTCAGGGCCGGGGGCGGGGCGGCAGTCAGGCCTAATTTATGTTTTTTTCCCAGACGTGCCTTAGGCTGGCATTCGCTGGAGGCTCTTTCAAGTCTTTTGTTTGACTGTGTTTAGAGTGTAGACAGAACGGTACCAAATGGACCCACTCAGGCACTGGAAATTATAACACTGAAGTTAACAGTGTAGATCGGGAGGGGGGTCCCCGGAGATTAAACAAAATGGTATCAAATGGGGGTCTGTGGCCTAATGCATATCAAACCCATCAAATGAGAACCCATAATTATATGGAAGTGTGAAGTGATGTTGAAATAAGGCCGCATTTTCCTTTAATGTTGTTGAGTCATATTTCCTGAGTACTGATGCTGTTCCGTTGTGTTTGTGCAGGGCGATGTTGTTCTTGTATGTGTGTGTGTGTGTGTGTGCGTGTGTGTGCGTGCGTGTGTACCTGTCATGGGGCGTGACCAGTTTGGGCGGGTTCTTCAGGTACTGTTTGAACCGGAGCTCGAAGGCCTGACCGATGGTGCTGATCACCTCCTGTGCCAAACCCTCCGAACACTCCAGGATGTGACACGCTGACACACGGAAAATAGAGCAAAAACAAGACAATGATGTTTTAGGTATGATCAGTAGTCTAAACCTATTGTTGCTGCTGTTCCACACAACAGACGACCAAGCTGAAGAACTTTGAGGCATCATCAAAACCTCTTTTATGGCATTTGTGAGACTATTCTTGTTTACGGAAGATGTGCTTCTAAACCTGGATTCTATCGCTAGTTTGGTCTCTCTGTCTCTCTCTCTCTCTCTCTCTCTCTCTCTCTGATCCAAGAGTTATGGATCGGTCCTTGACATGAACCCATTCTGGTATTTTGAGATTTATGTTATACTTTAGCTATTGGAAAAAAACAGATCTACAAGCTCATAGAGCGCCACGCTACGAGCTTGTAGATCTGCTATTTTTTTTTAAATCTTGAAAATGTGTTGCAAATCTTTTTTGAAATCTTTAAATCTTTGCTTCTGGGGGGGGGGGGGGTCCCTGGAAAAAACATATTTTCAGATGGGGGTACAGTACAGCCAAATACAGATAATTCTGGGGGTCCTTGATGTGAAAAAGGTTGAGCACCACTGACATAGAAACATAGGGTTTTAACCCTGTGAGAACCACTGACATAAAAACATAGGTTTTTCAGAAGACATTTTTGTAGAATCGTCCTCAGGTCTAAATGAGGTTAAAACAAGTTTGAGAGCCACTGTGCTACACCAACAGAGCTTTCATTAGTGTCTTTGGTAACACCTGTGAACTAAGGAACTTAGGAAGAGGCCCAATTGGCTCCTGTGCGCATATATAGAATAGCCTATCAGGCAGTTTGTAAAAGCACTATTTCCCACCGTTTGTGGACAGAAAAATGCAACGGATTCCCTTCCAGGACGCCGGGGTGGTCCAAGTGCTCTCGCGTTACATATCAATATTTGCCAAGTCTAAAGACGGAACAGCTGAAACAGCTTTTCCACTGTGACAGACAGACACAGTGCACGTTCGGTCCATCCACTGTGACAGACAGACACAGTGCACGTTCGGTCCATCCACTGTGACAGACAGACACAGTGCACGTTCGGTCCATCCACTGTGACAGACAGACACAGTGCACGTTCGCTCCATGCCAAACGCTGTGACAGACAGACACAGTGCACGTTCGCTCCATGCCAAGCGCTGTCGTGATGGTCTGTGAATGCTGATGTTTACCGGACGGACGGACGGACGGACGGACGGACGGTATAGCTCGTGGGAATCTCCATTCGTTCGTAGCTTTATTCAAACACTCAGTGTCCTAACGTGTGTCCATAGCCAAACAACCTGCATGCATTTGGATGTACTGTAAGCTAGCTTCAATGTTAGATAGCATTTTATGTAGGCACTCAATAGAGCATCGCAGTCCCGCCCCCTTTCATGACGACGCCAGGCCCAAGGAAGCTCTTAGAAGGAAGTGAAGTGGTCACGTGACTGGGCTGCGCCATGACACTTTCATGGACACTTTCACGGGAGCCAAACTACACCCGGAAGTTCGGCAGAATGCACTGGAGCCAATGAGAGCTCAGTGACCAGCTCATGAACAAACATTATTTATGAATGACAGACCTTTTGTAAAGTGATCGCTTCTGGAAAATAAAATAATATATATAACACGTTATTTTAGGCTGTCTTATTTTTTTATGTGCATACTACTTAATGTGATTTATTTTTTCAAAGAGCAGAGAGCAGCCCAGGCAGAAAACTTACTATGTGCTCTTCTATAAATACCTCAATAAAAATAAATAGTTATTAAGTCGAAAAACAACCACTCGGAAAAAACGTGTGATATCACTTATGTCTTCTTTCATATTCCTGAACCAATTATATGACAAAGCTCGAAATCGTTCATGTATAATGTTTGTTATGAGCTGGTCCAGCCGGCTCCATTCACTGCCATGTATTCATTGCACTTCCTGTGTGAGTTTGGCTCCCATGAAAGTGTCCATGAAAGTGTCATGGCACAGCCCAGTCACGTGACCACTTCACTTCCTTCTAAGAGCTTCCTTGGCCAGGCCCAAGGACTGTCTAAAGAGGACGGGAATCGAAGACCGTACGGGCGCCGCCATGTTGCTCCATGGTGCTCCATGGAAGGAAAGAAACATGCACAATGGGCTTTATGCAGCCAACACTTCCTTCAGCTTCCTTGGTCTCAACTGCGCATGTTTCTTTCCTTCCATGGTGCACCATGTGAGCAACATGGCGTCGCCCGTACGGTCTTCGCTTCTTGTCCTCTTTAGACAGTCCTTGGCCAGGCCCAGGAAATGATTCCCAATGCATTTTCCCCATAGACATTTCAAATGGTCGCGGACAAAGCCAACTCGAGTCGTGACAACTCATGACAACAAACACAATATTTTGGACCAAACAAATAATAATAGAAGAAAAACAACAAAAAAATGTTTTTTTTTTCTTCTTTCTAATTATTTGTTCGGCCCAAAAAATTGTGTTTATTGTCATGATTTGTCAAGACAAGAGTTGGCTTTGCCCGCGGTGTAAACGTCTTTAAATAAATACTTTTGGAAATGTCTATGAGGAAAATGAACGGAGAATAATTTCCTGGGCCCTGGTAGGGGGCGGGACTGCGACGCTCTATAGCGTATACACATAGTTTCATTATGTAGATATTCCACTGTTGGGTTCTTAGCTT
>NC_139698.1:9102995-9106932 GCF_964188405.1 Protomyctophum parallelum | reverse complement strand
TGCTCACCCCTCCCTATCTCCCTCCTCCCCCATCTCTCTCTCTCTCTCTCTCTCTCTCTCTCTCTCCCCCAGTCTCGCTCTCTCTCTGTGCTGTCTGCTACCTTGCTGATGCTGCCTCCCATTCTCTCTCTCTCTGTTTCCCCCTCCCTTCTGTCCATCCTGTCAGCTTCCTGTTTCCTCCTCTCCTCTCCTCCCCTCCCTCTCTCTCTCTCTCTCTCTCTCCCTCCCTCCTTCCTCAGTCTCTCTCTCTCTCTCTCTCTCTCTGCAGAGCCAGTGTTTTTGATGGTGTACAACATTGCGCTGGCGCGCGCGCACGCACATGGTCCAGTGGGGGGGGAGCGGTGGAGCGGAGCGGTGGAGGTTGGTTATGAGTGAGGGAGCGAGGGATGATGGGAGAATGGTGGGGGAGGGGGGGAGGGAGGGAGGGAGGGAGGGGGAGTCGCAGACAGCCTCCCCTCCTCCTATAGAGTCCTGTTTGGCAACCTGAGAAAACGCGGTGGACGGCTGTGGTGTGATGGGGCGAGCAGAGAGAGAGAGAGAGAGAGAGAGGATGGAGAGAATACAGGAACGAGACAAAATAGGAGAGAGAGAGAGATGGAGAAACATAGGAGTGAGTGAGCGAGCAAGCCAGAGGAGACCGTTCTGTGCGAATGAGACAGACTGCCTTTTAACACGTTATATAATATAGTCTATCTAAATGTCAACTATAAATAAGTGGAGTGACATTAAAACATAATGACGGTGGACTGTAGTTTTACGTAATAACGTTAAACAATTATGAGCCCCTATAAGAAGCCTGCAGGACTGCAGCTCACTGTCTCCAAGTAGAAACCCCTAGGTTAAAGGAAGGGAGAGAGAGAGAGAGAGAGAGAGAGAGAGAGAGAGAGAGAGAGAGAGAGAGAGAGAGAGAGAGAGAGGTGTTTGAGACCGGAGAGAGAGAGACAAAGAGAATGCGATGCAGGAAACTAGCAAAAAATAAATATCCAGCAGGCTACCTCAAATGACACCCCCAGAAAAAGCAAACCCATTGTTTACCTTAAATAACCCCCAGCTCAACCCCCCCTAGAGAGAAACCCCACCTCGAATGACCTAAGGAACGTGACACCCACCCACCCCCCCCAGAACCGAGTCCTCAGATGACACCGCAGACCCGAGTCCTTAGTTGACACCCAAACACCGACTCGAGACCTCAGCCGACACCCAGACACCGGTACCGAGTTCTTAGATGACTCTCAGACACCGGTACCTATATATACAGAGAGAGAGCCCGGTACCGTCCGAGACCTCAGATGACACCAAAAAACCCTGGAACAGAGTCCTTAGATGACACAAAGACCTGGTACCGAGTCCTTAGATGACACAAAGACCTGGTACCTATACACAGAGCCCGGTACCGAGTCCTTAGATGACACAAAGACCTGGTACCGAGTCCTTAGATGACACAAAGACCCGGTACCTATACACAGAGCCGGTACCGAGTCCTTAGATGACACAAAGACCTGGTACCTATACACAGAGCCGGTACCGAGTCCTTAGATGACACAAAGACCTGGTACCTATACACAGAGCCGGTACCGAGTCCTTACATGACACAAAGACCTGGTACCTATACACAGAGCCGGCACCGAGTCCTTACATGACACAAAGACCTGGTACCTATACACAGAGCCGGTACCGAGTCCTTACATGACACAAAGACCTGGTACCTATACACAGAGCCGGTACCGAGTCCTTAGATGACACAAAGACCCGGTACCTATACACAGAGCCGGTACCGAGTCCTTAGATGACACAAAGACCTGGTACCTATACACAGAGCCGGTACCGAGTCCTTACATGACACAAAGACCTGGTACCGAGTCCTTAGATGACACAAAGACCTGGTACTGAGTCCTTAGATGACACAAAGACCTGGTACCTATACACAGAGCCGGTACCAAGTCCTTACATGACACAAAGACCTGGTACCGAGTCCTTAGATGACACAAAGACCCGTTACCTATACACAGAGCCGGTACCAAGTCCTTACATGACACACCACCACATACACCGGTACATACACCGATACCGGTACCGACAGTCCTTCAGTGGTTCTCAAAGAGGAGTTTTGGTTCTGGTTCAGGCAGGAAGGAGACGGGGACCCTCAGGGTTTCCTTGAGGTGGGGGGGGGATTCCAAATGGACCTTTTTTTACGGGTCTTTAACGTGTATACGAATGTATGATGGTTACACTCTCAGAGTTACGGGCTTTTACTGGAAAGAAAAAAGAAAAGAAAAAATAACAACTTTGAGAACCACTTGCCTTATAGACGGATAACACCCAAAACGGAGAAACAAGAGTCCTCAGATGACACCTCGGGACAGAGTCCTCAGATGCACCCCAAAACACAGCCTGCAGTACCACCTTCTGCCTTCCGCCCACCCACCCCACTCTACTCTACTGGGCACACCGGGGGCATGTGTGTTCGGTTTATTTATATATTGTTGCTGTCAGGTAGAAATCTCTCTAATTAATAGGTAAATAAACGACCTATACTTATACATATACTACAGCATCACACAAAAGCGTTGTGAGCTTGTAGATCTGCTACTCTTGCACAAAAGAAAAATGACATTTGTAAGGTTAAAGGCCTATTTGTAGTCCAGTTTTCAGTGAAGAGAGAGACTATACAACATGATTTACTAGTCGACTAGTTGCTTAAAGCCATTCTGACCGGGCACCCATTTTGGTGTCAGCATCATGTTATGCTTTATCTATTGAAAAATAGCAGATCTACAAGCTCATATCGCGCCACCGAGTGTCGCGATACGAGCTTGTAGGTCTGCTATTTTTGTAAAAATCGAAGAACGACTGACATTTCTAGAATCTGATCTCGGGTCAGAATGGGTTAATCAGACCAGTGTGTGTCCAGCGGAAACCTCGTTATGAATCTGATCTCAGGTCAGAATGGGTTAATCAGACCAGTGTGTGTCCAGTGGAAAACCTTGTATGAATCTGATCTCAGGTCAGAATGGGTTAAAGCCCTACCCGCTCACACACAACACATCTCTGTTTTTACTAAGCACCGTTTCGGTGCTCACCTCTTCACCGAACACTGGACTATGAATAGCCTTAACCCATTCTGACCTGAGATCAGATTCTAAAAATGTCTATTACATCCTGACAGTTTCATTATTAACCCATTCTGACCTGAGATCAGATTCTAAAAGTGTCTTTTTGGACGTATGAGGTTTCCACCCGACAGAGACGATATACATTTCTTTATCAATGATTGTGTTCGGTGTGCGTTTCCTTTTGGCCGTCAATAAACAGAGAACCAACCCTGTGGGTGTGCACTGGAAAATATGAGCTTGTAGATCTGCTATTTTTAAATAGCTAAAGCATAACATGATGCTGACACCAAAATGGGTGCCCGGTCAGAATGGGTTAATAATAATAATAATAATAATAATAATTGTGCTACTAGTGAATTCAGCTCAATCCAAATAATACGTTTTTGCTGTGGAAATGTTTAGATTTTTTTTTGGTGCAGGAAAAATCACAGTGAAAAAAAAAAAAAGGAATAAAATCACAGTGATTGATTAGTCATGCATATAGTGCTGATTGGTGAAAACCCAGCCACCCGTAGCTGCCCCATAAAACCCTACACCACCTTGTCACACACACACGTACATACACACACACACACACACACACACACACACACACACACGTACCGCACACAAAATAGACACAGTGGTCGGAGACTGGCGCTGGATCCAGGTCATTGTCTTTGGAAAATGTTTTTTTTTATTTTATTTTTAGATATTGCATTTATTACAATACAAATTTGAAGTAGGCATTTAACTAGTGGGCCGTGTTCCACACGTTTGTCATTAAATGCAAAAGCCACTAAATGTATTTTTTGTTTTCTGTTATTGTGGGGAAAGCTTTCGCT
>NC_139698.1:9062995-9100495 GCF_964188405.1 Protomyctophum parallelum | reverse complement strand
CCACACACACATTCATACACCGATTGCGGCGGAAGCCATGCAAGGCACCAACCAGCACATGGGGAGCAATTAGGGTTCAGTGTCTTGCCCAAGGACACTTCGACATGTAGACAGGAGGAGCCGGGATTCGAACCGGCGCCGACCCATGGTTCATTGGACGACCTGCTCTACCTCCTGAGCCAACAGTCGCCCACAATGAACCTAGCATCTGCCTAAAATGGTATGCTTTATCTAAATGACCTTTTAGTTTTTTTTGTTTTGCAAGAAGAAACAAGCCTGCAGTCTGAGTCACAAAACCAGGAGAACAAAAGGACCAAGAGAGGGGACCCTGTAAAGAAACCACTCAAAGGGACCTTGAGCAGTGGCGTGTCTACAATAAGGCGAACGAACGCCTGAACCAAATCCATTTTCTGCCTGGCCAAGATCCATACACTGAGGTCAAAAAACAAGACCTGAGAACTATGAGTGGACAGCTGATTGGCCGTTGCGGTAGAGCGTGACCCTCAGTCACCCATTGGAATGCAAATGCATGACTTTCAGCCTTTGTATCCTACTCGTCTGGCAGGTATATCTCTTTGAAAACCTTTAGTGCTACCGATTGTTAGCGGGGGGACGACAATTAACGCCACTGACCTTGAGGGTCCCTGGACCGTGCGCAGACACAGACACGCACACACACACACACACACACACACACACACACACACAATGCAGAGGGATGGGGGAGAAATTTTATTATTTCCTGCGTAAATTATTTGAGCATTTTTATATTTCAGGTCAATGTGTTGTTTGCTATAGATAGACTAAACTTTCATTTCCTACACTGTGTATAGCATAATATCTATTTTATAGTTAGTTTTTCGATGTTTTTTACTGGTAAAATGTCTGCATTATTAGCGCATTAGTGCGCCTCCGCTGCACACTCTGGTATAGATCCCTCTGCGACGTAGAGGTAGGACAAAGTGAAAGCACAGCATGCAGAGAGAGGACATGAGAAAACTAAAGCAAGCCCCTGACATTTCACAAGACCAGAAATGTATAGGCGCCTTTTTTTTGTTGTTGCATTTTGATCAAGTGTATTGTATCTGCAAATGTGCAATTGTGAATCCTGCATTGGGGTACTTATTGCGAACGCAGTGATTGCGAACGCAATGAGCACTAACTATGAGACCCTGCAGATCATTTCTGTCTGTGTGTGTGTTTGATTGATTGATTGATTGAAATCTTTATTAACAGTTTGTAGAATTTACAGTACATTTTAAGCACAAACTCAATACAAAGACTGTCAACTGTGAGTGGACGACCCAATTAAGCATTACACTTGTTTACAACAGGGTCCACATTGTTCAATTCATCAAAACATTTAAAGACATACAAACATTTAGAGACATACAAATAGACATTTCTCTGTAGGTAAAGAACAGAACAGGAATTTATCATATGGGAAGCAAAAAAGGGAAAAGATACTATATAAAGTGAGGGAAAATGGGGTGGGGGGGTGGGGGGGATTCAGATTTTACAGAGGCCAGTTTCGAATTGCAGCCATCCGTAGGTGCCCTTTGAGAGCGGTTTTGAAGGAGTCAAGGGATTCACATGTCTTAATGACTGTTGGTAGGGCGTTCCACATTTTGGTGGCATAGGAGCGAAAAGAATTTAGTCCCTTGTTTGTGCCGAATCTGGGTTGTACATGGTTTGTTGCACTCCCTCTGGTGTTGTGGGTGTGGACTTCGTTTACATTAAGGAAGTATTTAGACAGGTACATGGGTATCTTGGTGGTGTATCGAATCTTGTGGACCAGACCCATTGCAAGATGCTGTACTCTGTCGTCGACCCTAAGCCATCCCAGCCTGTCAAAGTGGGCAGGGGTGAGGTGGGTTCGGGGGGTGAGGCCAAGTAGGAGCCTGACCAGTTTGTTTTGAGAGGTCTGGAGCCTTGTTTTAAGGGCCTTTGAGGTGCTGTGGTACCAAGAGGTGGATGCATAGTCAAAGAAACCTTGTACGAGGGCTCCTGTTAAGGTCTTCAAGGTGTTTTTGCTGACCAGTGAGGAGATCCTGTAAAGGAATCTTGTTCTTTGATTGACTTTTTTGATTACGTTGGTGGCCATTTTATCACCGGAAAGATTGGCCTCCAGGATGGAACCTAGGTAGGTAATTTCATCTTTTCGTGTGATAATATTGTCACCCACTCTAACCAAGAAGCCATCTGCCTTGCTGAGTTTACTATTTGATCCGAAGAGGATGGATTCAGTTTTTCCCAGGTGTAAGGATAGTTTGTTATCAGCGAGCCAGGTGCAGATTCTACCGAGTTCAGAGCTGAGGGTCTTTTCAACCTGCAGTTTGTTCCTGTCCGAGACCAGCAGTGCTGAGTCATCTGCGAACAGGAACAAGTTGCAGTCACAAGCTGAAGTCATGTCGTTAACATAAATTAGGAACAGTAAAGGCCCTAGTATGCTTCCTTGTGGGACGCCACAGCTCACTGGGAGGGGAGGGGACAGTGTTCCGTTCACCTCCACCATCTGTTCTCTCCCCTCCAGGTAGGATTGCATCCAGCTCACTGATGTGCTATCAAAACCAATAGCTTTAAGCTTGTTAACCAGTATGGAGTGGTTCACGGTGTCAAAAGCCTTTTGGAGGTCCAGCATGACCATGCCGCAGTATTTTCCAGCATCCACCTCGTGTTTGATGTGGTCGCTCAAATAGAGGAGGCATGTGTCAGTGGAGTGGGATGTTCTGAAACCAGATTGGAACTCGTACAGCAATTTATTAGTGGCAAGATACTTTTCAACCTGTTCATAGACTATTTTTTCCATCACTTTCGAGATGGAGCTTAGAATAGAAATAGGGCGGTAGTTGCCGGGTTCTAATTTACTCCCTTTTTTGTACAAGGGGGTTACTTTGGCCAGTTTAAAATCTTGGGGGACCTGTCCCTGTTTGATGGAGAGATTAACTATATGGGTGATGACTGGAGCTATGGAAAAGGCTGAGTCTCTGAGAAATTTGGAGGGAATATTGTCATGGCCAGTGGCCTTGTGGGGTTGGAGGGCACTCAGTTTTTTAAGTACCTCCTCGGTTGTTACCATTGCCATTTTAAAATCATCTTTACAAACACCAAGGTTTTTGTAGAAGGCTGTGATGTGCTCTACACCAAAACGCCCAGAGTGGGAGGGCAGTTTGCTAACCAGCTTTGTTGCAATGTTTGTAAAGAAGATGTTCAAGTGGTTGGCTACATCGAGTTTGTCAGTGATGAGGGTGTTATTCGATTTGATGTTTATGTTAGTAAACCTGGTTTTTAGTTTCCGACCACAGCCTAGTTGGTTGTTTAGTAACTTCCATAGCTCCCGAGGATTGTTTTTGATTTCCTCGGCTTTATCATTGATAAAGTTACATTTGTCTGTCTGTGTGTCTGTTCAAGCTTGTAGATCTGCTACTTTGGATACTTTAGCGTGACGCTGTAGTATGATCAAGTAGGGGAGCGTTGATTTGCAAAAAAGTGTTGCAACAGTGTGTGTGTGTGTGTGCGTGCGACCGTGCGTGTGTGCGTGCGTACTGTAGGCTAAACACACTAACACAGTACTTCTGTAGAGTAAATGGCCATTGCTTTATTACTCACGCCTTGATCTGTTTGATATGAAATGTAAATGTAAAGGTTGCTGCAGGCAGAGCTCCACATAAACATGCTGTATCCTGCCTCTCATTTAACCCATTCTGACCTGAGATCAGATTCATACGAGGTTTCCACTGGACACACACTGGTCTGATGAACCCATTCTGACCTGAGATCAGATTCATACGAGGTTTCCGCCGGACACACACTGGTCTGATGAACCCATTCTGACCTGAGATAAGATTCTAAAAATGTCAGTCGCTCTTCGATTTTTCAAAAATAGCAGACCTACAAGCTCGTATCGCGCCACTCGGTGGCGCGATATGAGTTTGTAGATCTGCTATTTTTAAATAGCTAAAGCATAACATGATGCTGACACCAAAATGGGTGCCCGTTCAGAATGGGTTAAATGCTCCTCTCTCCCGGTCGAGACATTTTAGGCAAGACGGCACAAAACAAACTTTTTTTTGTAGTGCCAGTGGTGAAAAAAAGTTACTTCAGTAAAAGTTTCAATAGTATACTGCTATGTAATAACTGATGAAATAACTGTATTACTGTAAGTAACAGTCTGAGTAGCCTGGCCAGCGTGATTTGATTTCTGGTCTAGCAGGGCGGGTGTGTCGCAGGGATCACGGCGGGTGATTGGTTCATCCGAGCATAAGTGAAGACCAAATATATGAAGATACAGTAGGTGAGAATGGGTGAAATTTATATAACGCCTTTATCCAAGGCGCTTTACATAGATTGTGCATTACATTCACCCATTCATACACCGATTGCGGCGGAAGCCATGCAAGGTACCAACCAGCACATCGGGAGCAATTTGGGGTTCAGTGTCTTGCCCAAGGTCACTTCGACATGTAGACAGGAGGAGCCGGGATTCGAACCGCCGACCCATGGATCATTGGACGACCTGCTCTACCTCTTGAGCCACAGTCGCTTCTGGGGGGGGGGGGTCCCCGGAACAACATACTGTATTTTCAGATGGTGGTCCACGGCCAAATACAGATAATTCCGGGGGTTCCCTTGACATGAATAAGAAACATTTTTCTGAAAACTGTCATGATTTAGATTAGAAGACATTAATGTAGAAAGTTCTCAGGTCTAAATGGGTTAACTAGATGAAATTAAGTTCTTTCTTTCTCGTTGAATGTTCTCAAATAGAACCTTTTAATCAAATCCAGGTTGGAGTGTGTGACAGGTCTAGGAATAGACCCAATTGGATTGCAGTTAAATCAGTGTGTGATAGTGAACATTAGATTAGCCAGGAATCCAGCAGCAGCAGCGCCACACACACACCCCCCCCCCCATCTCTCTCTCTCTCTCTCTCCTCTCTCTCTCTCTCTCCCCAAAATATATTCAGATGAATAACGATAACTTCAAAAGAAGATGGAAACCAAAACATGTCCCCATCTGTCACTTTCTCCTCCTCCCAGTGTGGCTCTCAATCCTTACATTCAAATGTTTATTTAACTCTCTGAAGATTATAGAAAAATCCTCAGATAGAACAGGATTATAATGTTTATTTTTGGATCAACAGTTCTTATAAGAAGATGCGATTTATATAAGATTTGAGATTTCCCTCTGGTAAATGGTGATGAATATTCACCAGTGCTGCTGCTACAAATTCACATAAAATTCAAAAACTCACAACTGAAGAAGAATGTTGTGCGATTTGTGACAGTGTGCAAAAGGACAACCACCCCCCCCCCCCCCCCCCCGGCAACGCCCGCACACTAGCGCGTGTTTCCTAAGCAATGAACACAATAACATTATGATGTTTTAGTAATAATATTGTTACTAACTGCTGTTCTACGTATACTGCCAACCAGGTGAAGAAATCACAGATTGAGGCTTGTAAAAAATACTTTGCTTTTATGAAAATTATCTGTGACAGTTTTGTGGAAGATGAGTATATATATACATTACTAGTTTGACCACTTCAAAGGCTGTATAATCGTAATAATATAACCAAAAATATCTCTCAATGCTCCACAAAATATAATTCTATGGAATCCATTCCAAATGACTGAACGTCGGTTGTTGTTGCAAACTGAGAACTTTTATCAGTGTGTGAACTCCATCCTGGGGGACACACAGGCTGCACATGATGAACCCTAGTGACCCTAATGTAACTACAAGCTCTCTACGTACCCATTCTGTCAAGAAATAGCATCCTATACCACCGTTCTAGCATAGTATTCTTTCTACGAGATCTATTCTTGTAGATGTATTCTACCTACACGCTCTACGTCCCTCTTCCGCGGTGCGACACAGGTGGGCAATTATTATTTCCCCAAAGGGGCCAAATGAGGAACAGAAAATATCGTGGAGGGCAGAGCCAAAAGGCTGAACTCAATTCTCCATAATATTCATTTTATTTCTATATAAAAAGCAGTAATAAATGCTTAGTAGTCCATATTCTGTTGAAAAATATGTTTTTTGGCACAGACATTTTTGAGGGGTGACGACAAGGAAGGTAACAGGTTGTCAAGCACATGCAATTCACGTCAGGAAACAAGATTCCGATTGTGTGTACGACGTGAATAATCGAAATAAAAGCAATGCCGTTTTAGTCCACACATAAGGTAGCATTGGAAAGTAGCCTACTTTTTACTTTCTCATTTCCAAGTAACCTTTCAAAGGCCGGTCAAAGTCAGCCAAAGGGCCGTGTAATGTCCAGGTCTGGTCTTCTACGACAATAGGGATGTAGCATTGCATCCTTTTCAATTCTATCTAAAAGCTCTATTCTTGCAGATCTATTCGATCCCATTATACGAGCTGTTTTTTGCAGGACAGCAATGTGCGGTGCAGAACTATAAAATAGGTGTTAACCCATTCTGACCTGAGATCAGATTCATACGAGGTTTCCACTGGACACACACTGGTCTGATGAACCCATTCTGACCTGAGATCAGATTCTAAAAATGTCGATTTTTCAAAAAATAGCAGACCTACAAGCTCGTATCGAGCCACTCTGTGGCGCGATATGAGCTTGTAGATCTGCTATTTTTCAATAGCTAAAGCATAACATGATGCTGACACCAAAATGGGTGCCCGGTCAGAATGGGTGGTTCATCGATTCATTGATATATTAAAAATCACACCCGTGTGAAGTGAGGGGCGCTCTCATCATCTTATCATCAACTGAATTTATGTGACTGGTTGGTTAAAATGTACGTCATATTTGGCGGACATTTGACCTAATTTCTCCTTTCATTGTCAATGGCAAATATGAGACGTGTGGGGACAAAAGCTGTATATAGGAGGGGCTATAGCGTCCCTCGAAACACTAATCAGTAGTTGCACTGCAGCCTTGCAACTACTATCTAATCCATAATAGATTGTATTTCCTGTGTTGATTCATTGATATACTGAATGTAAAAAAAACAATATTCTTGAATATTTGATTATCCCACATGGGCAAGACCCATTTTGAGCAATAGCTGAAGTAGCACAGAATGCTTAAGACACCAAAAGGGGTTCCCGCCCCAAAATGGGTTAAATCGGTTATTGGTTCAAAATGACTCGATATATTTTTGTCAGATTGCCATCTTCAGACTGCAGTGTGTGTGAAGACACAGGAAGTAACTCTAGGAATTAAAGTTCATGCACAGGAAAGAGGAAGTGAAAGAAACACTGCTAAGGTTTACGCTGACCTCAACATCAAGCCAATATGACCCCACACACACACACACACACACACACACACACACACACACACACACACACACACACACACACACTTCCTGATTAGATCTCTAGGGTTATAATGAAGTAATTTTCCAAGTATGGGATCAATAGATTTATAACTGAATTACACATCTAGCGCACGCAAACGCGCACAAAAGAAAAGTCCAGTGCTCTTTTCCAGAGATAACTCGCATGAGATAGCTCGCAACATCAGATAGCAACATCAAATTTGACATTAGACAGCGACACTATATCGACATTATGGGTGGACGATATGGTCGAATGATGAGTCCAAAAATATACATTATAATGCGCGGTCCATCAGCAGACCTGAATTTACCCGTCAAATTCTTGTCTATCCCATAATGACTGATTATCCGCTTAACCCATTCTGAACGGGAACCCATTTTGGTGTTGGCATCATGTTATGCTTTAGCTATTGAAAAATAGCAGATCTACAAGCTCATATCGCGCCACCGAGTGGCGCGATACGAGCTTGTAGGTCTGCTATTTTTGAAAAATCGAAGACACTTTTAGAATCTGATCTCAGGTCAGAATGGGTTAATAATGAAACTGTCAGGATGTAATAGACATTTTTTTAATCTGATCTCAGGTCAGAATGGGTTAAAACTGAGCCTGTCCCCTGTAGCGAACAACACAGTAAACAACAAAGTATTATACAGATGACTAGGATTGCATTCTTTGAAACATATAGGCCTTAGTGCAGAGTGCCGTGATCTTTGTATTTGTTTCTGTATTTTATGTCCATGTCTATGGAGTTAACATTACTGTTAAAAGATGTCCCCAGGTGTGGTTAATAGAATATTGAAATGTCATCCCTGTGTATTTGTGGTTTCTTCCTGATAGGGGGGGAGGGTGGGGTGGGGGGGGGGGGGGGGGATCACGGCATTCCAATTCCCAGGTAGGGCCGGAATATAACCCATTCTGAATGGGCACCCATTTTGGTGTTGGCATCATGTCGTGCTTTAGCTATTGAAAAATAGCAGATCTACAAGCTCATATCGCGCCACCGAGTGGCGCGATATGAGCTTGTAGGTCTGCTATTTTTTGAAAAATCGAAGAACGACTGACATTTTTTTAGAATCTGATCTCAGGTCAGAATGGGTTCATCAGACCAGTGTGTGTCCGGCGGAAACCTGGTATGAATCTGATCTCAGGTCAGAATGGGATAAAGTCAAACTCCTTGTATACACGCATCTACTGTAACTGTAGAAAACTGACTAAACACTCAACTACACTCAACTCACTGCTGGATAAAACACAGACAGAGTAGAACAACAACAGGATGGATGGAACACGTGAAGACTCTCTCTGACCGACCATAACTTAACCCAGAAAACACACCTCCCACACAGTTTCCAACACACACACACACACACACACACACACACACACACACACAAACATGTGCACGGCACACACACACACACACACACACACACACACACACACACATGCACACACGCACAGTCAACTGAGCTCTGAAATTACGTTTGAATTTCAGTCATTTTAAAGTAATAATAAGACTTTCTATTATTATTACTAGTAGTATGTTTTGAACCCCTCAGAACTGGTCAATGCTGATATATCCACAAGAGGGTGCTGGCCAATTGTCAAGAGCAAGTGTAATGTGAAATAACATTTATTTCATGTCTGACAACATTCAAGGAGGACTATCTGTCTCTATCTATCTATCTGTCCCCCCCCCCCCCCCCCCCCCCCCCCCCCCCCTCTGTCCCCCCCTCTGTCCCCCCCCCCCCCCCGCTCACAGAAAGCCTGGGTCTGCCTGACGTGGGAGTTTTTCGTTGCCACTGTCGCCAAAAATTGCTTGCTCTGGTTGGGACAATGTCAGGTCTGTGCTCTAAAGTGTCTGGGGCCTGCCTGCCCACCACCGCAGACAGAGGTTGTGGGTTCGAATCCACCATGGTGCGTTCCGGCTTTGACGAGCATCTATGTATGGGGGGGGGGGGGGGGGGGGGGGAAGCAGCGCAGCTCAACTACGTCCTCCCGGTGGGGGCTCCTCACTGGCAGGTGAGTCAGTAGGATACAACTTAAGTGACAACAGGAGGAATCAATTGGCATCAAGACTAAATTGGGGAGTAAAAAAAATATTTGAATTTAAAGTAACATTATCCCATTCTGACCTGAGATCAGATTCATACGAGGTGTCCGCTGGACACACACTGGTCTGATTAACCCATTCTGACCTGAGATCAGATTCTAGAAATAGCAGACCTACAAGCTCGTATCGCGCCACTCGGTGGCGCGATATGAGCTTGTAGATCTGCTATTTTTAAATAGCTAAAGCATAACATGATGCCAACACCAAAATGGGTTCCCGTTCAGAATGGGTTAAGTGACAACAGGAGGAATCAATTGGCATTAAGACTAAATTGGGGAGTAAAAACAAATATTTGAATTTAAAGTAACATTATGCATCACTAGTTGGTATAGTTGTCTGCCGTCAGTTAAACAGTTTATTGTTGTCCACTATTTGAAAACGTATGGACATTTTTCAACATGAAAACGATCATGAAAATAATAGTAATTAGTCGTGACAGGTCTACAAGCTGAGCGGACAGTTATAGTTGCTGCCACCACTACAAATTGTTTTCGCTATACTATGCCACCAAAATGTGGAACGCCCTACCAACAGTCATTAAGACATGCAAATCCCTTTGACTCCTTCAAAACCGCTCTCAAAGGGAGCCTACAGACAGCTGCAATTCTAAACTGGCCCCCGTAAAATCTGAAGTCTGCAGTTTGTGCTTGAAATGTACTGTATTTCTGCAAACTGTTAATACATATTTCAATCAATCAAAAAAACAACAATAGCACTACTACAGACAGTGCTGTCACACACACAGACAGCACATGCACAAATATGCAAACACATGCACGTAAACACGTTCATGCACTCAGACAGCCCCATTCTCCTGTTCCCATCTCTCTCTCTCTCTCTCTCTCTCTCTCTCTCTCTCACTCACACACTTTCTATTCCTTTACCTTTCTTTCTTTCAATGCCCCCCTTCTCTCTCTCTCTCTCTCTCACACACACACACACGCACGCACACACCTGTCAGATACGAGTGTGTGTTGGCAGTCAGCGGGAGATGATTGACAGGTGCCGTTAGAACTAGACAGTTTCAGATCAACTCACGCTGGGATAGACGGGGATGGGCTGGATTATCTGACATGTATACTGTGTGTGTGTGTGTGTGTGTGTGTGTATTACTATACTTGCGAAGGCCAAATGTCCCCACAAGTATATTAGATTGTGTAAGTAAGAAAGACATTATGATTTTACTGGTCCTCGCCAGAGAGAGGTTTTATGTTACAGTAGGTGCGTGGGCGCGTGCATACTTTGTTCACGTGTATATTTCAGTGTGTCTCTCTCTCTCTCTCTCTCTCTCTCTTCTTCTCTGACGTGCGTGGGTATTTCCTGTTGCTACGTCCTTCATTCAGTGGTCTTCCTCCTCACATCAGACGAGGGCAGAGTGTCAGCTGGTTGTGGCTGATAACCGTTCAATCAGAACCCATAATAACCCCAGGCCTGGGCCGTGGCTCAGCGGTCCAGGCACCCTGTCTGGTGGTAATCCAATCTGGCAGTGTGCCGCGGGTTCGACTCCCGATCCCGACGGCCTTTACTGCATGTCACCCCCCATCTGTCTCCCCATTTATAGGTCCAAACAAACAAGGACTATCAGGGTTCTTTGAGGGTTCCAAGTGGATCCTTATGGGTCTGTAACTCTGAGAGTGTACAAGCTCTGAGAGTGTACAAATGTGTATGCCCTCAGAGCTATGTGGCGGTCCTTGAATTTTATAACAGTTTGAGAACCACAGATCTAGTAAATAAATCCATTAATAAAAGTGCAGCTACAAGTAAATAATAACGCAGTAGTATGCATCATCATCAACATCAACTGAAACATTAAAAACATTACAATATTATCATGTGATCTTGAATTGCATCGGATTGGCAATAGACTCTACTTCTGTAGAACGTCTGTTTCAATTCACCAAAAATAATAAACATTTTAGTAGTGGAAGCTGAAGCTGAACAAGTGAACATTACCTCCTTTTTCGTTCAGTTTTTGTTACTGTAGCTGGTTGTACTGTTAAGTAACATGAAAAAGAACAATAAAAATATTGTGTATCGTGATACAGCCTGAAAAGATATTGTGATACAACTGATGTTATATATTTGACCATATCGACGCCCACCCCTAGCGACCATAACGCCAGCTGCTTGTGGGCTCCTCAGTCAGAGAAACACGTAACACTGACTCACTGATATAGCTGCTTTCTAGTCTGTCTGCTGCTCTCCGTCCTTCAATCTCTCATTGCTGTCTCTTTTCATCCGCCTTCATCCATCCGCCTGTCTCATCTTCCATGACCATCATCATCATCGTCTCTCTCTCTCTCTCCCCCTCTCTTCTTCTCTTTCATAACCTGTCCTCCATAACCGTCTGGGTCTACTCCCTCTCTTTTCACTCACACAACCTTCATGCCGTCTGTCTCCTTTTAGTACACGTCTTCATGCCGTCTGTCTCCTTTTATTACACGTCTGGGTTTGGTGTCTAGAAAAACCCCAGACGGCTGCAGCAGCAGCAGCAGCGATTGATTATTATCGCAGAGATTAATACAGAGAATCTTGTATATGGCTAAATGGAGTCTGCAAGCACGTTCATTTGGAAATCCTTGACGGGAAAAGGTTTTAGAACCACTGATATGCGTGTAGAATAGATAACAGTGAAACTGAATACTTGCACTGAACTCAATGACAGGCCGCTGTTTAATCAAAGCACCTGGCTAGTATGAATCTTCTTTGCTTGATTTTGTGCCGTATCAAACATGGCAACCAAACACACAAATCGTCATGTACGGCTAAACAATTAAACATTGCTCTCAGGAATGTTTTTTTAAACATTTTGAAGCGGGTAAATAGTAAAAGGCAGTAACCCAAATATTGATTTTTATTTGATCAACAGTTCCCGTATAGTTTTCACAGGCACACCGGGGCATAAATCAATGGACTACTTGTATTACCGTACGTGAGCAATGAAATCCTTCGTTTTGTTGTAACTTTATTACGTTAATTCTTCATTAACCCATTCTGACCGGGCACCCATTTTGGTGTCGGCATCATGTTATGCTTTAGCTATTGAAAAATAGCAGATCTACAAGCTCATATCGCGCCACCGAGTGGCGCGATACGAGCTTGTAGGTCTGCTATTTTTGAAAAATCGAAGAACGACTGACATTTTTAGAATCTGATCTCAGGTCAGAATGGGTTCATCAGACCAGTGTGTGTCCAGTGGAAACCTCGTATGAATCTGATCTCAGGTCAGAATGGGTTAAGTAGCCGTGTAATAAGCACGGTAATACATGGGGAGTGACTGTAGGGGTCTAATCACTCTGTCAGGGTTTATTTCTCAATGAATGACCTGCTCCAGTGCAGATTGATTATTATCCCCTGTTTATTTACTTATACTTGTAATAATGGTGAGTAATGAGTATTAACCCATATTGGACTGAGGTCGAATAAAAAAAAAATGGCTTCTAAATCCTGACAGTTTTCTGAAAAACATATTTCTAATTTTCTATGTCAGTGGTGCTCAACCTTTTTCTTGTCATGGACCCCCAAAATTATCTCTATTAAGAAAATATGTTGTTCCAGGGATCTCCCAGAAGCAAAGATTTGAGTTAAAAAGAAAGAATATATATTCAAAGATTTGGGTCACATTTTCACGATTTTTCAAAAATAGCAGACCTACAAGCTCGTAGACCCACTGACTGAGAACCACTGACTGAGAACCACTGACTGAGATGAACCACTGACTGAGATGTCCGAGATCAAACTGACAAACTATATTTCAGAGGGGGGGGGGGGGGGGGGTAGTGGGGTCCATGCAGGGGTGACGGGTCCCCTGCAAAATTACTTAAGATAGCATCAAAATCAGTTAAAAATGGCTAAAGCACATTCTTGGCTATTTGAAAATTGCCGATCTACAACAAGCTCACAACGTGTCGCGATGCTAAAATTTACAATTTAGGCAGAAGCTCTTAACCTTATTCCAGAGCGATTTACAGTAAACATCAAGTCGTCAAGGCTGCTGGCAAGTTCTACGACAAAATCGCTACATGTTCTGTTTGTAGATCATAATCTTGGGAGAGAAAAAATGTAAACACATTTTCCACTACAAACTCGTGTGTGGGGCTCGCTCGCTCACTCACTGGCACACGACAATAAATCATATGGGGGTCCGTGTCTGTGGCCAGATGAAAATAAACCATATGGGGGTCCGTGTCTGTGGCCAGATGAAAATAAATCATATGGGGGTCCGTGTCTGTGGCCAGATGAAAATAAACCATATGGGGGTCCGTGTCTGTGGCCAGATGAAAATAAATCATATGGGGGTCCGTGTCTGTGTAAATAAACCATATGGGGGTCCGTGTCTGTAAAATAAATCATATGGGGGTCCGTGTCTGTGGCCAGATGAAAATAAATCATATGGGGGTCCGTGTCTGTAAAATAAATCATATGGGGGTCCGTGTCTGTAAAATAAATCATATGGGGGTCCGTGTCTGTGGCCAGATGCAAATAAATGTTGGCGTCCTTGACACGAACAACGTTGAGAAGAACCACTGCTTTATTTCACCAGGGGGACCCCTTGGCTTGGAACACCCTCAAGGCTAACCTGACGCTGCCAGATGGGGGCGGTATTGGGTAACCATGTTCCCCAACACAGCACTCATCTGGGATCTCTCAGGGAGTTGAGCTGACACAAATCCGTTCCGTACCGAACCAATCAGCGTGAGCTAAGGGCGGGATATGTGCGAAACCGGATGTGAAGCTATATAGACACGTCAATATGATTGGTTGTGTTTGCACGCCCACACGGTGATAGACAGACGGTCCCATCCAATCATCTACCAAGTATCTTGAAAAAAAGGAACAGCCCCGTCATCGAATTTGGTTCCGCGATCCCAGATCCCAATAAGCTGTGAAACAAATTTGTGTAGCAAGCTTCTTGGATCTGGCAGCGTCAGGTTAACTCTGAGCCCCCCACCACACGTATAAACGGTACTTTTTGGCCAGAAAGGGATTTTTTTTTCACCGGAGGAAAAATATTCTCTATGAGGCAGTTCTCTGGGCAATATCGGTAGAGGGCGCAGCGGAGTAACTAAAAGTATTTCTTTCCGGTGGAAACAAAATCCCTTTTTTGGCCAAAAAGTACCGTTTATATACGTGTGGTGGGGGGGGGCTCAGAGTGCGTCCACTAAGGAAAGTAGTCTTTCTATTGACACAACACGTCTTTGTATTGGTGAGTAGGTCAAACGTTCGTGAGATTTCCACTAAAGAGTCTGATTTCGATTTGAGATTTAACCCATTCTGGGCGGGCACCCGTTTTGGTGTTAGCATCATGTCACGCTTTACCTATTGAAAAATAGCAGATCTACAAGCTCATATCGCGCCACCGAGTGGCGCGATACGAGCTTGTAGGTCTGCTATTTTTGAAAAAAATCGAAGAACGACTGACATTTTTTAGAATCTGATCTCAGGTCAGAATGGGTTCATCAGACCAGTGTGTGTCCAGTGGAAACCTCGTATGTGAATCTGATCTCAGGTCAGAATGGGTTAAAACTGATAGTCCCATAGCCTTACTCACTGCAGGGCCGAATGGAAGCAGTAGAAGGCTATGGAGCAGAGCTAGGGGAACCCATGAGTTCCCCATAACCATGACTGTCTGTCTGGCTGCAGGAGGATGTACACTGACTCTACAATACATGAACAGCTGTGTCTGTCTGTGTGCGCACTGAAAGGGGAACAGATGCTTTACTCCTTCAACTCTACATACATGCCTCTCTAATAGTATACTCTATATTTTTTTAGGGCCCCTATAACTCTTGAGAATGTACATTTGGAACCCAAAAGGACCATTTATACACCCTCAGAGTTATACAGACCCGGTCCATTTTGGTTCCATTTGTACTCTATCAGAGTTACAGACCCATTAAGGATCCATTTGGTTCCGTTTACACTATCAGAGTGACACACACTTAAAGACCTATGTTTTTTTTTTTAAGCACTGCATTTATGTCTGAAAGGTGCTATATAAATAAAGTTCATTATATTATTACTATCCCCATTGATTCCATTTGTACACCATCGGAGTTACAGACCCGTTAAGGGTCCATTTGGTTCCATTTGCACACTCTGAGAGAGAACAACAGACCTGTATTAGGGTCCATAGACTCCAGACCAACAGGAACCTATACTCAGGGAACCCTGTGAGGGTCGTACGACGGTGCCGCTCGCGGGAGGATCATACAGCTGTGCTTGTTCGGCAAGCGACACCGCGGTACGAGTCAGTAAGTACAGTATATAGAGGTGGTGCGATAGATTTTGAATACAATGTAACTATATTATAACGCCCTGTATGTGCAGCTTTGAAAGAGCCGTTACGATACAATGTATCGGATACATGCATATAGTCGAGGAAGAATAAATGCATAATGAGCTGTGAATGAACAACAAAATAGCAGAACAGGCAACAGCATGCAGCAACAAAAGTGTGTGCCGTGTGGGTAAACTTTTTCTTTTACAATACACACACACACACACACACACACACACACACACACACACACACACACACACACACACACACACACACACACACACACACACTGTGACACACATACATACATACATACTCACACTCACACACAACTTACCAGCTTTTCTGACTCTTCCTCTCCTCCCTTATATATGTGCCGTCCTTCCTCTTCCTTTTCCTCTTGACGGATTCACATTAATGCCAATATTAATATTGCTGCTACGAGACTTCTCGGGACGCTGCGGGTGTGTGTATTTTCTGTTTAACAGTCTGTTGACAAACTTCAGGAGAAACTTGCTCGTTCAACTTTTCTTCTTTCCTCTCCCTGGCTTCCTCCTCCTCCTCCTCCTCCTCCCCTGGTTGACACCACACGACTGTCATGTCCGCTGCTATAGCAGAAGAACACTTCCGGCGAGGCCTTCACAATAAAAATCATACGTTAGAATTCAGAGTGGCCAACTGTTGCTTGAATTTATTTTAGTTTATCGTGTCAATGTCAGCACAAAGCACCTGCGTGTGTGAATGTGTGTGTGTGTGTGTGTGTGTGTGTGTGTGTGTGTGTGTGTGTGTGTGTGTGTGTGTGTGTGTGTGTGTGTGTGTGTGTGTGTGTGTGTGTGTGTGAACTTGTATTTGTTATACTTGTGAGTGAGGGGGGTGGGGGGGGGGGGGGGGGAGGAGAGAGAGCAATGCATAACCTTTTTTTATTAGGTCATTTAAAATTATTATTATTATTTTTGTAATACTTTTTACCCCACAATTTTGTAACCCATTTTTCACCCCTGTGTTAATTATCTAATGTGGTCCTGGGTTCTACACACCCTCATATAAGGGGACATGGGGAGAGCAACGGACTTGAACTCATGCTTCCTTCATGCCTGAGTGTCAAGTTGCTCCTTTACACCTGACAGGGGGGAGTTTCCCTGGTCGTACGTAACGCATTCCAGCCAGTTCCTTTCCCCTCCATCAGGCGCCCCGGCTGGCCAGGGGGAGGCAGTTTAGAGACCAGGATTAGTGCATGTTTTTTGTGAGGGTACCTACCCTAGGGGGCCAGGGACAAATTAACCATTGGGCCAGTGGCCCAGGGGCCCTTGGCTCTCAGGGGCCCTTCGGGGAAATTGGACCATGAGGTCCAGGTTTGACGCCCTGAAAAGGGCTCCTGGGGCCCTTCATTGGCTGTTGATTTTGTTAAATTTAGGTTAAGAATATGATAAAAGCACGGAAAATGTCGCGTGCATGCGCGCTATTGGGGCCCTGCAAATATTACCGGCCCAGGGGCCCTCATAGAGGTTAATCCGTCCCTGTAGGGGACACAGGGAGAACATGCAAACTCCACACAGAAAGGCCCTTCTGCCAACCCCGCCTTCGGGTATATGGGCACTGATGACACGGAGGAGGAAACACGCCACCAGCACCCACAGCGTCCCGAGCAGGAATCGAACCCATGGGGACCTTCTAGCTGTGAGGCACTACCAACTTTCTGCCAGCAACTCTACATCTGATCTGACCTCAAACCTTCAAACCCTTAGATCTCCATATATGGAGGCTGGAGCTGACCTGTTCTTACATTCTATATGTTGATCCTTCCTACATACTGTGAAATAAAAAAATTCTATCAATCAATGTCCCCCAAAATTGTAATTCCTGTAATTATTTTGAAGGCTGCGACGCCACACTTCCTCCAGTGTGTGTGACCAGCGTGGCTGACTTCACGCCATCTTCCATGGTCACGAACCGAGCCACTTCCGCGAACAAATGGCGACGTCATCTGGCCCCGCTGTTTGTTTTTTTGTGAGTTTGCACCTGGCGTGTGAGTCACGCACGCACGCGCGCGCACAGACGCGCACGTGTAGCCTACACCGCGTGCACGCGCGCGCTGCGAACATTAATTTCACAGGTGCATGTTGACATGAAAATCAAAAGGTCGTTTAAACACTGTCAGAGCAAATTCTATAAAAAAAAGTAGCCCTCTCGCTCGCTCGCTCGCTCGCACGCATGCACACACACACACACACACACACACACACACACACACACACACACACACACACACACTGACACACATGACACACACACACACACACACACACACACACACGTCACACACACACACACACACACACACACACACACACACACACACACACACATACATTGCGCAACAGTAGAATTTCCGAGATCCTGACCTACAAGTCATAGCCTATACCTGGCAATGTTTTTTTAAATAATTACATGTCATGATTTAATAGAGAACACTTATATGTTGAGACATAGCAGAAATAAGAGTTCAGTATGTGAAACAGTAAAAGGGCATGCAACTCAAGACTCAACATTTCTAGGCTGCGACCCCCCAAAATAATCATATTATTTGAACTGAGGAGTGGACCCCCCCACACCCTGACAAACCTTATGAATTGAGGCTTTACAATTTACAATTTAGGCATTTATAGCAGACGCTCTTAATCCAGAGCGATTTACATTAAGCAAGAACAAAAAGCATGGCAATACATCACATAAAAAGTAGTTATCATGAAACATGCGTAAACTAAGAACATAACAGTGGAATATATCTATAATGAAACTATATATATATAAACCATATATATAATATACCATGTATTGATGCATATATATATATATATATATATATATATATATAAAGTGCTATGACTACATACAAAGCAATTCTAGTGCTGTCTACGTAACATGCTATATAAGTCTGTATAAAATGCTATCTTAAGTCTATACATAGAGTGCTATCTAAGGGGCTATAGGGCAAGTGCTACGGGCCATGATGCAGTATGAAAAGGTGGGTTTTCAGACTATAAGGCGGAAGATTGGGAGGCTGCAGTTCAGACTGTGATGGGAAGTGCATTCCAAAGTTTTGGAGCCAGTTTTGGAGGATTTTCCAGGTTCCATGCATGGGGTCATCGCCATGATGGCTTGCGGTGGACATTTTTTGTCAAAATTCAATTTTTGCATATACAAAACTTAGGGCAAAACAATGGGCAATAAATAATACACATGAATAGCCCTGAATGCCTGAATGACCATATAACAGGTCTGTAACTCTGAGAGTGTATACAAAAACAAATGGAACCAAATGAACCCGTAAAAGTAAATCAGTGTCATATACATGCATATATTCTGAAGAAAACCTGCATGGAGACTTGACATTCACTAGCCCATTCTGACCGGGCACCCATTTTGGTGTCAGCATCATGTTGTGCTTTAGCTATTTAAAAATAGCAGATCTACAAGCTCATATCGCGCCACCGAGTGGCGCGATACGAGCTTGTAGGTCTGCTATTTTTTGAAAAATCGAAGAACGACTGAGATTTTTAGAATCTGATCTCAGGTCAGAATGGGTTAATCAGACCAGTGCGTGTCCAGTGGAAACCTCGTGTGAATCTGATCACAGGTCAGAATGGGCTAGAATAGGTCTTATGATCAAAATAAGAACATTATAAACCAACGTTTGCCATGGGACAAGACCAAGTCTTTGCCATGGAAACATTAATTTTTCCCCGCGTAGGTACGGACATATTGCCCGCTGCTTGGTTCCACAGAAAAGCTATACAAAGCCAAGGTTGAGTAGACCTTTGTGAACTTTGTAGATTGGATATTTTCGCCTCTAACCTTAATTATATTATTCGACAATTGGCCAATGTTTCACCAATTTGTATAGACATATATATAGAGATTCAGTAATGGTCTTTTTTCCGGTGTTGTCTTAATAGAAATCCTTAAATTGTCACTTCACTGCCGACCCACAGGTTGAGAACCTGCACTTGGGTAGGCTATAAGAACATGGTGGACTTCCTGTCCTTCATGAATCATGTTCTGTTCTATGAACAAGAACATTCTTCAGTGTGTAAGTGACGCACCCTCTCAGTAATGCTTTAAGCCCTCATTACTTTTTCCATTTCATTAACCACTTTCAACCTGGCATCCGCATCCCTATTTTGGGCATGTCACTATACCTGAACTTTCGTTAAAGCTGCAATATGTCTTTCTTTTTTTACGTCCTATTAGATTTAATAGTTTTTATTTTTGACAAATAGGCCTACAGAAAGTTAAACAAGATGAGAAAGATAAACAGAGAAACAAAAAGTACAAAAAAACAACAACACACCGCAAAAAACAAACAAAAAAACAAAACAAAACTCCAATACAATCAATAAAGTGAGGGGAAAAAGGGGTGGGAGGGGGGGGATGATTCAGATTTTATACAGGGGCCCGTTTCGAATTGCAGCCGTCCGTAGGTGCCCTTTGAGAGCGGTTTTGAAGGAGTCAAGGGATTTGCATGTCTCAATGACTGTTGGTAGGGCGTTCCACATTTTGGTGGCATAGGAGTGAAAATAATTTAGTCCCTTGTTTGTGCCGAATCTGGGTTGTATACATGGTTTGTTGCACTCCCTCTGGTGTTGTGGGTGTGGACTTCGTTTACATTAAGGAAGTATTTAGACAGGTACATGGGTATTTTGGTGGTGTATCGAATCTTGTGGACCAGACCCATTGCAAGATGCTGTACTCTGTCGTCGACCCTAAGCCATTCCAGCCTGTCAAAGTGGGCAGGGGTGAGGTGGGTTCGGGGGGTGAGGCCAAGTATACTTGGTCATCAAATATTGAAGTACAATTAACTTAATAACTTCAAGTAATGAGTTACTCTAACTTAAGTGGGCAGGGGTGAGGTGGGTTCGGGGGGTGAGGCCAAGTGTAGGAGCCTGAGATGAGGGCGTAGAGATGCTGTTTCTTCGCCTGGAAAGGAGCCAGCTTAGGTGGTTCGGGCATCTGGTTACTAGGATACCTCTCTCGACTCTCGAGCATCTCCCTGCCAGGGAGGTCCCCAATGCACGTCCCACTGGGTGGGAGGAGACCCCAGGGCAGACCAAGGATGAGATGGAGGGATTACATCAACTCACTGGCCTTGGGACGCCTCGGAATCCCCCAGGAGGAAGTTACTAAATGTTGCTCTGAGGAAAGTCTGGAGCTCTCCGGTGGACCCGACTACGGATAAGCAGTTGAAGATGGATGGATGGATGCTGAACACTGCTATGTAGCTGTAGCACAGGGATTGCCAGACTATCTGGAGACAGAGGGAGGGACGGACAGACAGACAGACAGACAGACAGACAGACAGACAGACAGACAGACAGACAGACAGACAGACAGACAGACAGACAGACAGACAACAGTCAGACAGACATACAGAAATAGACCTATAGGTAACTTTGATGACTCCAGAGGGCAGTAAAATATTTTCTCCATATTTTAACTACTACTACTTCACCATTCTGTCACAAAAAAGAAAGCAAAAATATCTACATGCAATGCAAGCTCCACACGGTTTGAGCTTTTCATTGGAATCCTGAATTATTCTTCAGCAATTTGCATTTAATTCAAATGCAATTACTTATAGGCCTACTTAAGAATTGTTATTTTGATCAACGTTTGCCTGTCATCACTCCTAATGGTAGCCTACCAACATCAACACAGCATGGAATTGGACAAAATCTTATCCAAGATAAAAAAAACAATAATCTAAGTTTTGGGATTGAGTGAGAGGCTCAAATGGTGGCTCGTGGGTGGCTCCAAATGCCCGATAAATAATGGTCCTTGATTTCACCCCCCGAACCCACCTCACCCCTGCCCACTTTGACAGGCTGGGATGGCTTAGGGTCGACGACAGAGTACAGCATCTTGCAATGGGTCTGGTCCACAAGATTCGATACACCACCAAGATACCCATATACCTGTCTAAATACTTCCTTAATGTAAACGAAGTCCACAACCACAACACCAGAGGGAGTGCAACAAACCATGTACAACCCAGATTCGGCACAAACAAGGGACTAAATTATTTTCGCTCCTATGCCACAAAAATGTGGAACGCCCTACCAACAGTCATTAAGACATGTGAATCCCTTGACTCCTTCAAAACCGCTCTCAAAGGGCACCTATACGGATGGCTGCAATTCGAAACTGGCCTCTGTAAAATCTGAATCCCCCACCCCCCCCCATTTCCCCTCACTGTATAATGTATCTTTTCCCTTTTTTGCTTCCTATATGAATTCCTGTTCTGTTCTTTAGCTACATAGAAATGTCTATTTGTATGTCTCTAAATGTTTGTATGTCTCTAAATGTTTTGATGAATTGAACAATGTGGACCCTGTTGTAAACAAGTGTAATGCTTAATTGGGTCGTCCACTCACAGTTAACAGTCTTTGTATTGAGTTTGTGCTTATAATGTACTGTAAATTCTACAAACTGTTAATAAATATTTAAATCAATCAATCAAAGAAACAGGTTGAAAACCACTGTTTTAGTACATCTTTTTCTTTGTGTTCGTGGTAAATCCATAATTGAGTTATAATTAAATCCCGCCTCTGGTCCTCACCATAGAGTTATACTCTAAGGTCCTCACACACATGTCCGTCATTTTATTTTCACAACTTCCCCCTTATGTACTTCCGGACTGTGCGGCGTTAAGACCCGCCTCCCCGCGACTGCCGATTGGTTCTCCGAGTCTCCCATGGACCCGGCTCCAGTTGTGATTGGAGGAACCTACCGTCTGACGTATGTGTGTGTGTGTGTGTGTGTGGATACATCCATATGGAGCGGAGGACATTCTGCGCCACAGAGTCTCTGTGACAGAGGGTAAGACAATTATTCTACACATGCTGTGTTACTGAACAATCAACGTCTATAACGTTAATTAAGAACAGTAACTATACTCTTTATTTACAACGATTTATGTTAGGAGGACAGAAACAATAACAGAACACTAAACGTCACAGTGCATTCCTGAAAGTGCTTCCTCCTTTTCTCTGGCCATTCAAGGAAGGAGAGATAGTGTCTATTATCTACAGATGCATTATTACACTATTATAATATAATGTGTGTGTGTGTGTGTGTGTGTGTGTGTGTGTGTGTGTGTGTGTGTGTGTGTGTGTGTGTGTGTGTGTGTGTGTGTGTGTGTTGCGTGCGTGCGTATGTGTGTTGTGTCTTATCATAAGACACAACAACAACAACAACAACAACACATGCACAAGACAAAACAAACATTGTACATAAGAGTCTTAAATATGTACAATGTTTGTCTTATTTTGTGCTTTTGATTTGTGTATCTTTGGCTGCAAAAACAACATGAATGACAACATAGTATTATTATTATTATATTTAATAATAATATTATTAATAAGTAATAATAGGTCACCCTGGTGATATAATACATAAAATAATATAATTTACGCCATACAACAATGTTACTTATTAAATTATAAAATAAAACATACTTTCTAATTACCTCATGCGTGGACTAAAACGGCCTTGCTTTTATTTTTAAGCCTGTTTGTTCACGTACACGCAATCTGTTTCCTGCCGTGAATTGTGTGTGATTGACAACCTGTTACCTTCCTTATATTCACCCCCAAAAAATGTCCGCTCATGCCAACAAAATTAAGGTGTATGCCAAATGCAGAGGTTTGAACAAAATATGGACTATACTTTTATTTATTTGCTGAAGTCAGAGGTAATAATAGTAACATACTGTATAGGTACTCTTACCGGTTTGTCAAAACAATGCTTTTTATATAAGTCTATCTAAATGTTTATCTAAGTCGAACCCGCGGCACACTGCCAGACTGGATTACCAGCCAAGGTGCCTGGACCATTACGCCATGGCCCAGAGGGTTAGGCATAGTTTTACTGGGGTTAAGTTTAGGAATAGGGTTAGGTTTAGGCATAGTTTTACTGGGGTACTTAAAGTTAGGGATAAGGTTAGGTTTAACCGTTTAAGCTTAATTTACTTAATTACTTTAGGAATACCAGGTCACGTTGTTTCCGCCGGTTGTACGCCCGGGGCGAGTTGGTAATGGGGCGAGTTGTTTGGTATTCCGTTTATCTACATTAAGCTCATGGCCTATCGACACGTGAGCTGAGCTCGTAGATATACAATGTTTTGTACAGTAACATATTTATTGATAGTCAGAGCAAGTGCAGATGGCTATAGTGACAGACTGTTTTATTTCTTAATATTTCTTTTGTCTTCATTCTCATCTCTAGTAGTCTACTCATACCTCTACTGTACATATCCTGTGTTTCACTCTTACTGCTAGTTGTTGCTACAGTACGTTACCTGAATTCCCCCATGGGATCAATAAAGCTCTCTTATCTTATCTTGTTTGTGTACGCGGTACTAAAAACAACCCTGTCAACGTGCCAATTAACAGTTTGACTGCGGAAAACGATTTACCAGACTTTTAATCAACCCCCCTTCACTGCCGAGATTGTTGTATTACCTTTAGAGCATACGCTGAATTATTTGGGCTTTTAATCCGCGAAAATCGAGCGAAAAAAGCTTCCCCCGTTTGTTATGAACGGCCGGACCACCCGCCATCTTGGTACACCCGGAAGACGCAGCACAGGAGCCTCCTCCATGAGGCGTTGAACCCCATTCGTTTGCATTGGCCTCAATTTCCCAGAAGCCCTAGCAGCCCACAGCATGTGACGATTTCCGTTTTCCTCATCAAAACAGATGCATCTACTCTCTATCTCCGCGGCGAAGAAGGATTTTCTATTTATTTTTTACATTGCGGCGGATTAAACACATAAAACAAAAGTCGCGTATGTCCGATATGGCAGCGACATTAACCTGGAGTAATCCATTCAAAGCACGGAAACTGTTAAGGACCGCCAAAATGATATGAGTCTGGACAGTGGCGTGCACAGACATTTAGAGGGGCAGGTGCTCAGGTGAAAAAAGGGCACCTTGTGCAGCACGTGGAACCGGCCGGTTGCCTTAATAGTGTGAGATTTATAGATTTCTTCCTAATTTTCCCAAAAGGGCACATGGGGCAGGTGTTGCTCTAGCAGCCCCCATAGTGTCTATCTGTGCACGCCACTGAGTTTGGCTGCGGAGGATTGTGGTTGGTCAATTGTGCTGTTGTTTCACCATTGGAAATTATGTTTTGCTACGAAGTCGTCTGACTCAGCTTGTTGTTCAGTGGTTGTACAATTTACAATTTAGGCATTTAGCAGACGCTCTTAATCCAGAACGACTTACATTTAAGCAAGAACAAAAGTATGGGAATACATCACATAAAAGCATTTATCATGAAACATGCGTAAGCTAAGAAAGTAACAGTGGAATATCTATATAATGAAACTATACACTATACATATAAACTATACATATTTACTACTATGCTATACATATGTACTATGGCGTGCTATGACTATATACAATACAATTATAGTGCTGTCTACATAACATGCTATAAGTCAAATGCTATCTAAGTCAACAGAAATGCTATCTAAGGGGTTAGGGTAAGTGCTATGGGCCATGATGGAGTCTGAAAAGGTGGGTTTTCAGGCTACGGCGGAAGATTGGGAGTGATGCTGCAGTTCTGAATGCAATGGGAAGTGCATTCCACAGTTTTGGAGCCAGAAGGGAGAAGAGTTTGGGACGTGTGGAGCGTTGTCCCGGCGTTTTTAGTGAGGGTACTTCCAGCTTCCCTGTGTTGGCTGATCGGAGTGCGCGGGAGGGTTTGTAGGGTTCAATCATACTTGTAAGATATGGGGGAGCCATACCTTTGGTTGCTTTGAATGCCAGCATCAGAGTTTTGTATTCTGTGCGGGCAGCGACCGGGAGCCAGTGGAGGGAGCGGAGCAGGGGGGAGACATGTTGTACTAGACTAGAGTCTAGACTCTCATGTGTGACCTGACTTTTTTCTGTAGCTTTGGGATAATTGGAGGGACTCTGTCACATAGCATTAAATCATCCAGAACTGGGGGTGTATGTTTTTGACCTATTTTCCAATTTGCAGCATTTACCATTAAAAAAACATGGGCACGCTCTCTTCCTTGCTGCCTGGTGGACACTGATGCTGACCGACCGAGTACATTCTGCACAGGCTTTCCAAAAACCTGAGAAAAGAAACATGTCGAAAGCTAATGTATCTGCATAGCTCTGCATGTTCATGTTCAATTTTCAGGATTTTTTTCTTTGTTTTTGCTTTTTATATTTTGAAAACAAAGCAATAGGCCTACTACTTCATCAAAGTTGGTGTTGTGACTTTATATATTTGCCAATTATTTCCATGAGAGGGGGAGAGTTGGTGGAGTTAGCTGTTTTAGCAGACAGTTTGAGGGTCCAATGGAGTTAAGAGGTTTTGTCCCAAGAGCTTTTTACTACTTTTCATTGGTTCAATATTTTCGAAACAACACACAGACGTAATGGGTGTTCAATCAATAGCACTGATTTATGAAAAAAAGTCGCAGTCCCTCCCCCTTTCAGAACAACGAGTGGCCCAGGAAATGAATCCCAATGCATTTTTCCCATAGGCATTTCAAAACGTATTTATTTTAAAGACCTTTTAAGCGTCGTACGAAGCCAACTCTTGTCGTGACAAATCATGACAACACACACAATATTTTGGACCAAACAAATAATTACAAAGAAGAAAAACAACAAAAAAAGTGTTGTGTAACCTGCCGTTTTTTTCTACTTTCTAATTCCTTGTTTGGCCCGAAGAATTGTGTTTGTTGTCATGATTTGTCACGACAAGAGTTGGCTTTGTCCGCGGCGTAAACGTCTTTAAATAAATACTTTCTGAAAAGTCTATGAGGAAAATCAACAGGGATTTCTTTTCCGGGTCTCTCGAGGGGGGGCGGGACTGCGACGCTCTATAGTGTGTTGCCTCTATAGCAACCACACTAATAATGAACATTATTGTCTCCACCAGGCCGAAGGCATGTGGGGAGAGTATGTTTTTCACTTCGTCCGTCCGTTTGTGTGTCCGTCCGTTTGTGTGTCCGTCCGTGTGTCCGTGACCAGCTAATCTCGGCCACCGTTAACCCGGTCGATGCCAAATTTTGCACACACACTCCCTGGATGCCAACGATGAACCTCTGCCCCAAACTTTCCAGAACGGCCTGTTATAGCGCCACCAGGAGGCCGCTTTGAGCAAAACAAGTTTTTTCACAGTACACCTACAGATTTTGTCCAAACATCACGCAAATTAGTACACAGTCTCTCTAGAGCCATTCAACGAAACGGGTCTTTCAGATTTCTCAGACTCCATCCTGATTGGTTAAGATTGGCTTCCAAAGTTCACAGGAGTGCTCAGTTTCAAACAAAATGCTGCAAATCATGAACACATCGCGTGATTTCCGTGAAATTGTGCACGCACATTCCCACTAGGCCGAGGACGAAATGCCACATGAACAATTTCAACTCAGCCTCAAGGTGGCGCTATAACTGGCCGAAAAGTGTTTTTACCTCTAACTGCACGGATCTGTGGATAACCTGGTGGAGACCTGTGCCCAGAAGGGCACTTTTTCTAGTATTGTGTTTGTATTGTGTGTGTCAGCCGATGCAGGCGGGCGTCAGGCTGAGTAGAGCAGCGGTGTAGAGTAGTAATGTGTTTGTATTGTGTGTGTCAGCCGATGCAGGCGGGCGTCAGGCTGAGTAGAGCAGCGGTGTAATGTGTTTGTATTGTGTGTGTCAGCCGATGCAGGCGGGCGTCAGGCTGAGTAGAGCAGCGGTGTAATGTGTTTGTATTGTGTGTGTCAGCTGATGCAGGCGGGCGTCAGGCTGAGTAGAGCAGCGGTGCGACTGAGGAGAGTGGTGGTCCAGGTTACCAAGGCAACCATGGCTGAAAACCACACAGGCCCCGCCTCTTCCTCCACGGTTAGGGGCGGAGCCACCACGGCAGCCATCCTCATCATCGGAGACGAGATTCTCAAGGTGAGAGCATGATGAGACCACGACTGATATCTCTCTCAGATTCTCAAGGTGAGAGCATGATGAGACCACGACTGATATCTCTCTCAGATTCTCAAGGTGAGAGCATGATGAGACCACGACTGATATCTCTCTCAGATTCTCAAGGTGAGAGCATGACAGTGCATTTTTAACAGCGGGAGACCAACGGCGAGCGTCGCTTGAATTTCATTGGCAATCGCCCACTATCGCCCGGGGCGACGTCGCCCCAAAAGACGAATTATTTTTTATCTTTTCGGCTGACGTTCCTCCGTCCACTTTTCGACCATCGCCTGTTCGCCCATTGACAAATAAATAATGCACTTCCGGAGAATTCGTCTGGCTGTCGCCCGCTGTTAACCCATTCTGACCTGAGATCAGATTCATACGAGGTTTCCGCCGGACACACACTGGTCTGATGAACCCATTCTGACCTGAGATCAGATTCTAAAAATGTCAGTCGTTCTTCGATTTTTCAAAAATAGCAGACCTACAAGCTCGTATCGCGCCACTCGGTGGCGCGATATGAGCTTGTAGATCTGCTATTTTTAAATAGCTAAAGCATAACATGATGCCGACACCAAAATGGGTGCCCGTTCAGAATGGGTTAAAACGTACTGTGAGACCACGAATGATATCTCTCATTCTCATTCCTCTTCATATCAAGGACCCCCAGAATGTTCTGCATTTGGCCGCGGACTCCCATCTGAAAATATGTTGTTCCTCCAGGGACACAAATATTTGAGTTAAAAATGTTCACTGTGAAAGAATATATATTCAAAGATTTGCACACATCACGATATATTTTTTTAGCAGATCTACGAGCTTGTAGATCTGCTATTTTTTCCAACAGCTAAAGTATAAAATAATGGTTAATGTTAAAACGCTAAAGTGACACAGATGCGTTCCAGGTCTGAATCCGCCTCTGCGTCTCTCGCCCCTCTCTCTCCCCATGCAGGGTCACACGGTAGACACCAACAGCGCGTTCCTGTGCCGCGCGCTGCGGAAGCTGGGCGTGTGCGTGCAGCGCATCACGGTGGTGCCCGACGAGCAGGAGGTCATCGCCAGGGAGGTGGCGCTGCTCGCGCCCCAGTACACCCACCTCCTCACGTCGGGCGGCATCGGCCCCACGCACGACGACGTCACCTTCGAGAGCGTGGCGCTGGCCTTCCGGGAGGAGGTGTGCCCGCACCCCGAGCTGTGCCAGCTGGTGCAGGAGTTCTTCGGGGAGAAGGCGACGGAGAAGGACAGCGCCGCCATGAAGCTGGCCATGGTGCCGCGCTCCGCCAAGCTCAACTACGGCAGGGACCCGCACACCGGAAAGCCCCTACGATACCCCCTGGTCAGTGTGTGTGTGTGTGTGTGTGTGCACTGTGCAGTGGTGGAAAAATCACACCTGTGTGAACTGAGCGGTGCAGGCTGTGTGTGTAGACTATGGGCTGTATTTTGCGTGTCTTAAGTACCAGGTCTTATTCCCTAACTTGAGTAAACTAAAGACCTGGAGGCGTGATCAATGCTCTTTGGCCACTCAGAATAGCCAAATGGCATTGATCCAGGTCTTTAGTTTACTCAAGTTAGGGAATAAGACCTGGTACTTAAGACACGCAAAATACAGCCCACTACCTTCCTTGAGAAGAAAAGGGTCCCGCACACGGTCTTCACTTATAGAGCAGTAGTTTTATTAGATGACAACGTTTCGGTCTAAATGACCTTCATCAGGTATCTGACTATACCTTCCTTGCCATCAGGAACTAAACATAACGGTAATAACAACAAGACACAACAAAAGCTCATGATGCCGGTTACTGCGGGACGTGTATTATATTATGGCCGAATTTGTGTCCGGATAAATGTAATCTGGCCAGTCACGGTGGCCGGCCGGCCAAAACCATTGCCTACCGGAAACACTGCCTGGTGAGTGTGTGTGTGTGTCTGCTATAGCCCTTGGTGTGTGGCTGTGCGTGTGTGTGTGTGTGTGTGTGTGTGTGTGTGTGTGTGTGTGTGTTTGTGTGCATTGCACTTCTATTGCAATGTAAGTAAGGGCCAAATGAAATGAATATAATATAATTTGAGAAATAGATGTATTTATTATGAGGACCATTTTCCTGGTCTTCACAAGAGAAATAGATTGTTTATAGATAGTTATTGGTTAGTTAGAGTCAGGATTCGACATTTAGAGATTACGTTTTAGGCATTGGGGTTTGGGGTTTACTCAGGTGTCACACGCCGAAAATAACACAACCTACAAACTCACAACACGGCATAGCGTGGTGCCTTGTGAGCTTGTTTAATAATATCGACTATTTCCGGCATAATTTGTTGATGACCTCAGTCAGAAGCTTTCCTGGGGCAATTATATGAAGCGATGGTGAATACTGTCAGACTCAGAATGTACAGTAAACAAAGTGCTGCACTTCCACTAATAAAATAATAATAATTGATGTCGGGCAGAAACCTCATATCTCCGTATTTCAACTTTTCTTTTCTCCCATAAATTAATGTCCTATAAGAGTGTCACACAAAGGTTAGCCAATGAGCATGTTGTGAGCTTGCAGATCGTCTATTCGATTATTTAACCCATTCTGACCTGAGATCAGATTCATACGAGGTTTCCACCGGACACACACTGGTCCTGATGAACCCATTCTGACCTGAGATCAGATTAAGAAAGTCAGTCGCTCTTCGATTTTTCAAAAATAGCAGACCTACAAGCTCGTATCGCACCACTCGGTGGCGCGATATGAGCTTGTAGATCTGCTATTTTTAAATAGCTAAAGCATGACATGATGCTGACACCAAAATGGGTTTTCCGGTCAGAATGGGTTAAAATTATATATATTTTAAATTGATAACAAAGAAACAATTTTGGATATAAAAGGTTTTCACCGCCGGCGGTAATGATTGGATGTAGTGTCGCTTCATGAAGTTGTTAGAAGGAAAAAATGACAATTCCCCAATTCATCAGCGTGATGAATGATGCCGACGCTACAGCAGCACAGCACAGCTCTATGAATTATGGGTACCGGCTACAGCATAACGCATTTAGGCCTGACATCGAAATTTAAAAAAATGTCTTCTAAATCATGACAGTTTTCCTATGTTTCTATATCAGTGGTGCTCAATAGTTCACGTCAAGGACCCCAAAAATTATATAATTAATAGGTCACCGACTGCCATCTGAAAATATGTTGTTTCAGAGACCCCCCCCCCCCTCAGAAGCAAAGATTTGAGTTAAAAACGTTTGCTCTGAAAGAATATATATTCAAAGATTTGAGTTAAAAACGTTTGCTCTGAAAGAATATATATTCAAAGATTTGAGTTAAAAACGTTTGCTCTGAAAGAATATATTCAAAGATTTGCACCACATTTTCAAGACTTTTCAAACATAGCAGACCTACAAGCTCATAGCGCGGCACTCGGTGCCGCGCTATGAGCTTGTAGATCTGCTAAAGCATAACATAATTCTTAAAACACCAAAAGGGGTTCCCGTTCAGAATGGGATAATATTGGTTAGAGTCTGACGATGACTGATGATGTTTGGGCCCCGAATCCGTTCCAGAGTTTGGAGAACTTATTTTTTAACTTGCATTATAATCAAATACATGAAAATAAAGAATTAACTAAAAAAATAAGTATGCCTATGTATCGTTGCTGTCAGGAGGAAACCACCTAACTCCATTTTTGAGGTTTAGATTTTATTTCCGTGAACACCCTTTACGTCTGTATGTTGTTTCGAAAATATTGAACCAATGAAAAGTAGTAAAAAGTGAACACACACACACACACACACACAGACGTCTCATGCAGAGTCGTACAAAGGACTCTGATTCTAAGGCCTCTTTTAGACGGCGACCATCTCCATATAACACGTCAAAGTCCCGTTGCGTTCTCATTTTTTCTTACCCTTTACACGAGAACGCACACGTTATGATATGATGTGCTATTATGCTATACTGTCGCTAGGTGGCGATAACGGGCTGCCAAATAGACAGGTCACCCACGTACAAGAAGAAGAAACCTTCACGCAAGCCTGCGCAACACGGCTCTGGGCGCGCCACGGGATGGTATATATTTTATAATACATTAGGCTACATAAACGCTGCTGCCGCGGCTGCCGTCTATCACAAGGCTTTTTATTTACATCATGGTTTTACATTCAACATCGCTGATGAGCAGCACTTTGTAGGCGAGGAGGGAGGCTTGTTCAGGAACTCCATTATATCATAATGATATGGCTCTGCATCAATGTAATAAACATATGCGCTGTGAGCCAACATGAGCCATGATGTCATAAGTTTTGCGGATTCACCGTTTTGCCTGTTTATATGGAGACCATAGGAAACGGTGTTCTGAATGATTTCCACTCTGGAAGGCGGTTTCACTTCGATGCGTTTTCACCTCCTGAGAACACCGTTCTCGTCTAAATGACAGCGCTAAACGGTACTTTATTTTGCCGTTTTTTATGAACACCATCCTCGTGTAAATAGCACCTAAGTTGTCTCTGTCAGGTGGAAAGCTGGAAACCTGTCCAAAACTGTTACTTCAAATTAAAAAATGGCACTCAAAGTGCGCCACATTTCGCACTAGTAGATCTGCTACTTCTGCTACTTTTCTGTGACGCTGTAGTACGATCAAGTAGGGCGGGAAGTCAACTCTTATATCATTGAAAGTGTGACATCATTGTCAGTTAATATTATTTATTCGACCGATCAAATTCTCGCTGACGGTTGAAGTGATCATAAATCACATTGACAAAACGTTATTCGTTCCGCGGACCATTTACAGTGCAAGGACTGAATACATTGTTTATTCCATCCTTGCCCTTGTTTCTAACCCGTGTGTGTGTGTGTGCATGTATGCGTGTGTGCGTGTGTGTGTTGTGGCAACCCAGGGGAGAATAGGCAAGATTCACAATAAAATAAGAGGCTCAGAGTCAGATTCAACATGTAACTTAAATTGTCTTTTATTAAATTGTTAGGGAAAGGGGAAAACGTGGGCAAAATGTCAACTTAGGTTTCCTCCTGTCAGGGGCTTGGGCTTCTATGCACAGTCCTGTGGGCAGAGCAGAGAGAGAGAGCTAGTGACTAATGAATTCAGGTGGGGGAGAGTGCTGTAGGCTCTCCCCTGAGGAGTTCAGTCGGCCTATAGGAGGAAGGGAGAGAGAACGAGACCAGGTGAGCCACAATACACGCACAGCACATCCAAGTGGGTCCAAAGGTTTGAGTTAAATCTTGTACTCACTTGTGAGAGATCCCTCATACCAGCCTCCTCATGAACAGAGTGATTCCTGCTTCCTCACTCCTCCATTAGTCCAAACTGACTCACCAGACAGCTTGGGCGTCGGCTATTTAAAAGCTTCTGTTGATTGCCTTACTTTACTGGCTGCAGGTGCGTCCATGTCCAGGCTCCCATTGGCTGCAATACCTGTACAGGGTGATATACTCCCTCTATCACCTCCCCCAGCCTCCTTCTGTGGGGAATAGGCCTGGCTGTTTCCCCTGGTTTGCCACAGTGTGTATATATTATGTGTGTGTGTGTGTGTCTCTCTCTTCCAGGTCAGCGTCCGTAACGTGTACATATTCCCCGGCATTCCCTCCCTGCTGGAGAGAGCCTTCACCGGTCTGGAACACCTGTTCGCCGGTTCAGGAACCACCTTTCACACCAGAGAGGTGACGACCGGCAACACACTGCTTTGATACACAGATAGATAGTTAGGAACCAAATTTACCCTTATTGTTCTGTAACTCTGATAGTGTACATTTGGTTCCATTTGGTTCCATTTGTACACTCTCAGAGTTAAATTAGCATTGGGTTTTACAATATAAATTGGGGTCCCAGAGATAGAAATGCCATTACATGGGGGGGGGTAACTGCTGTTACAGGAGAAGGATATCAAATGGAACACAGCCACCTTAAAGACTAATCAGTGTGTGTATTCCTGCATCGGCTGATCTTGGTACATAGAAATTGATTTATTGGGAGATTCTGACTTTCAATTGTACACACATTTTGTTTTGATTGTAATTGTTCCACTTTTTGCTTTGGCAATGTAAACGCCAATATAGCCCTTTTAACCCATTCTGAACGGGGACCCATTTTGGTGTTGGCATCATGTTATGCTTTAGCTATTGAAAAATAGCAGATCTACAAGCTCATATCGCGCCACCGAGTGGCGCGATACGAGCTTGTAGGTCTGCCATTTTTGAAAAATCGAAGAACGACTGACATTTTTAGAATCTGATCTCGGGTCAGAATGGGTTCATCAGACCAGTGTGTGTCCGGCGGAAACCTCGTATGAATCTGATCTCAGGTCAGATTGGGTTAATTGAATCGTCCCACCTCTACACTGTAAAGAATCTCTATATATTGTTTTTTTCTTAGGTATTTGTAGACGCAGACGAGGCAGAGATCGCCCCGGCTCTGACGCGGCTGCAGGCCGACTGGGGGAAGAAGGTGTCCCTGGGCTCCTACCCGGACTGGATGAGCAACTACCACCGCGTCAGGCTGGTCCTGGACTCGGACAGCCCCGAGGAGGTGGAGCGCGCCCGGGCACAGCTGCTGGAACAGCTGCCCGACGGCAGCGTGGTCCACCTGGTCAAAGACCCCGTGACCATCGCTCCGGACGAGGTCTACAGGCTGGCCAACAGCGGTGAGGAGCCGGGGGGAGGGAAAAGTATACTCAATGTTGTTTTAACCCATTCTGAACGGGCACCCATTTTGGTGTCGGCATCATGTTATGCTTTAGCTATTGAAAAATAGCAGATCTACAAGCTCATATCGCGCCACCGAGTGGCGCGATACGAGCTTGTAGGTCTGCTATTTTTGAAAAATCGAAGAACGACTGACATTTTTTTAATCTGATCTCAGGTCAGAATGGGTTTAATCAGACCAGTGTGTGTTTAGTGGAAACCTTGTATGAATCTGATCTCAGGTCAGAATGGGTTAAAAACCCATTTAGACCTGACGTCGACATTTACAAGATGTCTTCTAAATCATGAAAATTTTCTGAAAACCTCATATATCAGTGGTGCTCAATATTTCCATGTCAAGGACCACACAGATTATAAGGAATATGCCGCCGACCCCCGTCTGAAAATATGTTGTTCCAGGTGACCCCCCCCCCCCCCCTCCAGGAGCAAAGATTTGAGTTGAAAACGTTCGCTCTGAAAGAATATAGATTTGCACCACATGAGCTTGTAGGTCTGCTATTTTTGAAAAGTCGTGAAAATGTGGCGCAAATCTTTGAATATATATAGAGTTTTTAACTAAAATCTTTGCTTCTGGGAGGGGTCCCTGGAGCAACATATTTTCAGATGGGGGGTCCGCGGCCAAATACAGATAATTCTGGGGGTCCTTGACATGAAAATGGTTGAACACCACTGACATAGAAACATATAGGTTCTTCAGAAAACTGAAAACTATAGAAGCCATTTCTTTTTATCGGCCTCAGGTCTAAATGTGTTAACCCATTCTGAACGGGCACCCATTTTGGTGTCAGCATCATGTTATGCTTTAGCTATTGAAAAATAGCAGATCTACAAGCTCATATCGCGCCACCGAGTGGCGCGATACGAGCTTGTAGGTCTGCTATTTTTGAAAAATCGAAGAGCGAGTGACATTTTTTGAATCTGATCTCAGGTCAGAATGGGTTTAATCAGACCAGTGTGTGTCCAGTGGAAACCTTCGTATGAATCTGATCTCAGGTCAGAATGTGTTAATAAAGAGCTGGAGAGAGAAGATGGAGACTCCTGGTACTGAACAAACACTGTAATATAGAGATATTTAATAACTACAGCTGTGGTGATTGTATCTCGTCTCCCCTGCTCTGTCTATTGAGACATGTAGAGTCGTGTGTGGTCGGAGAGGACACCTACTGGTTGATAGGCGGTACTGCCTGACAGTGTCAGAATGCAGTTTCTCCCCAAATGAGCTCAGTGGTGGAGAGATTTCAGCACCAGGGTTATTACGGTTTAACTAAAACAAATGAGATATAACGAAAAGTAATGTTTTAGCAACATTTTTGAAGGAATTTGGGGGCGCCCGCTAGCCTAGTGGTCCAGGCGCATGCCACATATAGGTTCTGGCCTGATGCATCACATGTTCGAGTTCCGTTCATGACGACATTTTCATTTAGGAAGTTCTTACGGAAAAGAACACACAAACTAACACAAGAAAATTAAATAAAAACTGTAAAAGCCTTTTCAAAAAACTAAATACTATACTAAACTAGCAACCTCAACCTCAAACTGAAAATGAATGAAAAAGTCAAAAATGAAATGGAAACAAAATCTCGCAAACTTATAACTGGGGGAATAATGCATGGGAACAAATTCCCAGGCAGCACATGTCTTTTCACGGATTGCAGCTTTAACATGATCCATCAGTAAAGCCATTTACTCCGTCATAAATATTAGATGAATCATTTCACCCTCCAGTGCAGCTTGTAAAAAGGAGGTCTCTCGTTGTCCAGGTTATAAGTTGGACAAGATCTTCTCGTGGCTCCACAAGGTTATAAATTGGACAAGATCTCTCGTGGCTCCACAAGTTAATGTAGGTTATTGTGTGTCCTCCAGGTTGTCCTCTGGGGGACAAGGTGTCTTCGGCTCTGAAGACGGTGGAGGAGGCGCTGGACCGTTACTCCTACCAGGAGGTGTGTGTCGGGTTCAACGGGGGGAAGGACTGCACCGCTCTGCTGCACCTCTACTACGCTGCTCTGAAACGGTGAGTTCACCTCTACTACGCTGCTCTGAAACGGTGAGTTCAACCTCTACTACGCTGCTCTGAAACGGTGAGTTCACCTCTACTACGCTGCTCTGAAACGGTGGGTTCAACCTCTACTACGCTGCTCTGAAACGGTGAGTTCACCTCTACTACGCTGCTCTGAAACGGTGGGTTCAACCTCTACTACGCTGCTCTGAAACGGTGAGTTCACCTCTACTACGCTGCTCTGAAACGGTGAGTTCAACCTCTACTACGCTGCTCTGAAACGGTGAGTTCAACCTCTACTACGCTGCTCTGAAACGGTGAGTTCACCTCTACTACGCTGCTCTGAAACGGTGAGTTCAACCTCTACTACGCTGCTCTGAAACGGTGAGTTCAACCTCTACTACGCTGCTCTGAAACGGTGAGTTCAACCTCTACTACGCTGCTCTGAAACGGTGAGTTCACCACCTCTACTACGCTGCTCTGAAACGGTGAGTTCACCTCTACTACGCTGCTCTGAAACGGTGAGTTCAACCTCTACTACGCTGCTCTGAAACGGTGAGTTCAACCTCTACTACGCTGCTCTGAAACGGTGAGGATGGACCTTATCTCTGTATTTTAATGTCCGCTCTGCTGCACCTCTACTACGCTGCTCTGAAACGGTGAGGAGGGGAGAGGCGTTTACTACGCTGCTCTGAAACGGTGAGTTCACCTCTACTACGCTGCTCTGAAACGGTGGGTTCAACCTCTACTACGCTGCTCTGAAACGGTGAGTTCACCTCTACTACGCTGCTCTGAAACGGTGAGTTCACCTCTACTACGCTGCTCTGAAACGGTGAGTTCACCTCTACTACGCTGCTCTGAAACGGTGAGTTCACCACCTCTACTACGCTGCTCTGAAACGGTGAGTTCACCTCTACTACGCTGCTCTGAAACGGTGAGGAGAGGAGAGGCGTTTACTACGCTGCTCTGAAACGGTGAGTTCAACCTCTACTACGCTGCTCTGAAACGGTGAGTTCAACCTCTACTACGCTGCTCTGAAACGGTGAGTTCATCTCTACTACGCTGCTCTGAAACGGTGAGTTCACCTCT
>NC_139698.1:9052995-9055495 GCF_964188405.1 Protomyctophum parallelum | reverse complement strand
GGACACATTCTATGTCCCCTACTGTGTCCTCTATGACAAAGGGTAAGGACACATTCTATGTCCCCTACTGTGTCCTCTACGACAAAGGGTAAGGACACATTCTATGTCCCCTACTGTGTCCTCTACGACAAAGGGTAAGGACACATTCTATGTCCCCTACTGTGTCCTCTACGACAAAGGGTAAGGACACATTCTATGTCCCCTACTGTGTCCTCTACGACAAAGGGTAAGGACACATTCTATGTCCCCTACTGTGTCCTCTATGACAAAGGGTAAGGACACATTCTATGTCCCCTACTGTGTCCTCTACGACAAAGGGTAAGGACACATTCTATGTCCCCTACTGTGTCCTCTATGACAAAGGGTAAGGACACATTCTATGTCCCCTACTGTGTCCTCTACGACAAAGGGTAAGGACACATTCTATGTCCCCTACTGTGTCCTCTAGGACAAAGGGTAAGGACACATTCTATGTCCCCTACTGTGCCCTCTACGACAAAGGGTAAGGACACATTCTATGTCCCCTACTGTGTCCTCTACGACAAAGGGTAAGGACACATTCTATGTCCCTCGTAGTGGGGCAGAAAATCTACATTTTCCTACTTTTTATTACAAACATTGAACCAATGAAAAGTATTACTATTATTAATTACGTGCATCTGACCAAACCTTTAGGTTAGGTTAGGTGGGTTGTCCCCCATTGATTAGAAGGGCCAAGTTAGACGGAAAGATGGTCAAAAATGGTCAGAAAAAAACTCGTAACTGCACTGGAGATGTATTTGGATAAAGTGACGATAATAAAGGACACATACATTCAAGTATCTGACAATGTATAAAAGTCACCGTACCAGCTTTGATGAGGCAGTATTGTGTTGTTCTACATATTAGCTGGCCAAACATTCTGCCTGACAGCAGAGATATGTTAAAACGGGTTCAATTCGTATTCTTATCCACCATTCTATTCAATATAACATAACCCATTCTGACCGGGCACCCATTTTGGTGTCGGCATCATGTTATGCTTTAGCTATTGAAAAATAGCAGATCTACAAGCTCATATCGCGCCACCGAGTGGCACGCTACGAGCTTGTAGGTCTGCTATTTTTGAAAAATCGAAGAGCGACTGACATTTCTAGAATCTGATCTCAGGTCAGAATGGGTTAATCAGACCAGTGTGTGTCCAGTGGAAACCTCGTATGAATCTGATCTCAGGTCAGAATGGGTTATACCCAGTGACCTGCCATTGCTCTCCGGGTTTGAACCTGAACGCTGTCCGTCACCCCCGGCAGGTACACCTCATTGGGCAGCATGGACAACACCTGCCGAAACCCCTCCCTCCAGACGGTGGACGGGAGGGGCGTGGCCCGCTACCGGCCCGCCCACATGCTGGAGAACGAAGAGGAGGAGCGCAACTCTCGAGCCTGACGACGACGACGACGACGACGATGATGATGATGATGAAGATATAATGATGGCGATGATGATTATCAGGGCCTTCAACACACTGTTACTTGCTGCTTAGTCTCCTGTGGCCGGGCAGGTTGCCTCTCGCAACTTTCAAGTTGCTTCCGTCGTCGTACAGTCTGGAAAACGGAAGCTCTGATCACGAGAGTATAAAGCGATAAAGCCTGTACAGTCGCGTACGTTTATCTTAATATAAATCGAAATCATCTAAGCATGCAGTATATATATACAGTAGCTTGCTGCTTAGCAGAAATGGAAATACAAAAATAAAATGTAAAGATGTTTTAAAGTATATTTTCGTGAACGGAAATGGCAGCTTCCTTACTTGGATTTCTGGAGGTGTAGTTCCAGACTCTATATAGCATTCAGGAGGTGTAGTTCCAGACTCTATATAGCATTCAGGAGGTGTAGTTCCAGACTCTATATAGCATTCAGGAGGTGTAGTTCTCAGACTCTATATAGCATTCAGGAGGTGTAGTTCCAGACTCTATATAGCATTCAGGAGGTGTAGTTCCAGACTCTATATAGCATTCAGGAGGTGTAGTTCCAGACTCTATATAGCATTCAGGAGGTGTAGTTCCAGACTCTATATAGCATTCAGGAGGTGTAGTTCCAGACTCTATATAGCATTCAGAAGGTGTAGTTCCAGACTCTATATAGCATTCAGGAGGTGTAGTTCCAGACTCTATATAGCATTCAGGAGGTGTAGTTCCAGACTCTATATAGCATTCAGGAGGTGTAGTTCCAGACTCTATATAGCATTCAGGAGGTGTAGTTCCAGACTCTATATAGCATTCAGGAGGTGTAGTTCCAGACTCTATATAGCATTCAGGAGGTGTAGTTCCAGACTCTATATAGCATTCAGGAGGTGTAGTTCCAGACTCTATATAGCATTCAGGAGGTGTAGTTCCAGACTCTATATAACATTCAGGAGGTGTAGTTCCAGACTCTATATAGCATTCAGGAGGTGTAGTTCCAGACTCTATATAGCATTCAGGAGGTGTAGTTCCAGACTCTATATAGCATTCAGGAGGTG
>NC_139698.1:9015495-9047995 GCF_964188405.1 Protomyctophum parallelum | reverse complement strand
TGCAGTGGTCAGGTTACAGTGAAGGTCTAATATAGTGGTCAGGTTACAGTGAAGGTCTAATGCAGTGGTCAGGTTACAGTGAAGGTCTAATATAGTGGTCAGGTTACAGTGAAGGTCTAATGCAGTGGTCAGGTTACAGTGAAGGTCTAATATAGTGGTCAGGTTACAGTGAAGGTCTAATATAGTGGTCAGGTTACAGTGAAGGTCTAATGCAGTGGTCAGGTTACAGTGAAGGTCTAATGCAGTGGTCAGGTTACAGTGAAGGTCTAATGCAGTGGTCAGGTTACAGTGAAGGTCTAATGCAGTGGTCAGGTTACAGTGAAGGTCTAATATAGTGGTCAGGTTACAGTGAAGGTCTAATATAGTGGTCAGGTTACAGTGAAGGTCTAATATAGTGGTCAGGTTACAGTGAAGGTCTAATATAGTGGTCAGGTTACAGTGAAGGTCTAATGCAGTGGTCAGGTTACAGTGAAGGTCTAATGCAGTGGTCAGGTTACAGTGAAGGTCTAATGCAGTGGTCAGGTTACAGTGAAGGTCTAATGCAGTGGTCAGGTTACAGTGAAGGTCTAATGCAGTGGTCAGGTTACAGTGAAGGTCTAATGCAGTGGTCAGGTTACAGTGAAGGTCTAATATAGTGGTCAGGTTACAGTGAAGGTCTAATGCAGTGGTCAGGTTACAGTGAAGGTCTAATGCAGTGGTCAGGTTACAGTGAAGGTCTAATGCAGTGGTCAGGTTACAGTGAAGGTCTAATGCAGTGGTCAGGTTACAGTGAAGGTCTAATATAGTGGTCAGGTTACAGTGAAGGTCTAATGCAGTGGTCAGGTTACAGTGAAGGTCTAATATAGTGGTCAGGTTACAGTGAAGGTCTAATATAGTGGTCAGGTTACAGTGAAGGTCTAATGCAGTGGTCAGGTTACAGTGAAGGTCTAATGCAGTGGTCAGGTTACAGTGAAGGTCTAATATAGTGGTCAGGTTACAGTGAAGGTCTAATATAGTGGTCAGGTTACAGTGAAGGTCTAATGCAGTGGTCAGGTTACAGTGAAGGTCTAATGCAGTGGTCAGGTTACAGTGAAGGTCTAATATAGTGGTCAGGTTACAGTGAAGGTCTAATGCAGTGGTCAGGTTACAGTGAAGGTCTAATGCAGTGGTCAGGTTACAGTGAAGGTCTAATATAGTGGTCAGGTTACAGTGAAGGTCTAATGCAGTGGTCAGGTTACAGTGAAGGTCTAATATAGTGGTCAGGTTACAGTGAAGGTCTAATGCAGTGGTCAGGTTACAGTGAAGGTCTAATGCAGTGGTCAGGTTACAGTGAAGGTCTAATGCAGTGGTCAGGTTACAGTGAAGGTCTAATATAGTGGTCAGGTTACAGTGAAGGTCTAATGCAGTGGTCAGGTTACAGTGAAGGTCTAATATAGTGGTCAGGTTACAGTGAAGGTCTAATATAGTGGTCAGGTTACAGTGAAGGTCTAATGCAGTGGTCAGGTTACAGTGAAGGTCTAATATAGTGGTCAGGTTACAGTGAAGGTCTAATATAGTGGTCAGGTTACAGTGAAGGTCTAATGCAGTGGTCAGGTTACAGTGAAGGTCTAATGCAGTGGTCAGGTTACAGTGAAGGTCTAATATAGTGGTCAGGTTACAGTGAAGGTCTAATGCAGTGGTCAGGTTACAGTGAAGGTCTAATATAGTGGTCAGGTTACAGTGAAGGTCTAATATAGTGGTCAGGTTACAGTGAAGGTCTAATGCAGTGGTCAGGTTACAGTGAAGGTCTAATATAGTGGTCAGGTTACAGTGAAGGTCTAATATAGTGGTCAGGTTACAGTGAAGGTCTAATATAGTGGTCAGGTTACAGTGAAGGTCTAATGCAGTGGTCAGGTTACAGTGAAGGTCTAATGCAGTGGTCAGGTTACAGTGAAGGTCTAATGCAGTGGTCAGGTTACAGTGAAGGTCTAATGCAGTGGTCAGGTTACAGTGAAGGTCTAATATAGTGGTCAGGTTACAGTGAAGGTCTAATGCAGTGGTCAGGTTACAGTGAAGGTCTAATGCAGTGGTCAGGTTACAGTGAAGGTCTAATGCAGTGGTCAGGTTACAGTGAAGGTCTAATGCAGTGGTCAGGTTACAGTGAAGGTCTAATGCAGTGGTCAGGTTACAGTGAAGGTCTAATGCAGTGGTCAGGTTACAGTGAAGGTCTAATGCAGTGGTCAGGTTACAGTCTAATGCAGTGGTCAGGTTACAGTGAAGGTCTAATGCAGTGGTCAGGTTACAGTGAAGGTCTAATGCAGTGGTCAGGTTACAGTGAAGGTCTAATGCAGTGGTCAGGTTACAGTGAAGGTCTAATATAGTGGTCAGGTTACAGTGAAGGTCTAATATAGTGGTCAGGTTACAGTGAAGGTCTAATGCAGTGGTCAGGTTACAGTGAAGGTCTAATGCAGTGGTCAGGTTACAGTGAAGGTCTAATATAGTGGTCAGGTTACAGTGAAGGTCTAATGCAGTGGTCAGGTTACAGTGAAGGTCTAATATAGTGGTCAGGTTACAGTGAAGGTCTAATGCAGTGGTCAGGTTACAGTGAAGGTCTAATATAGTGGTCAGGTTACAGTGAAGGTCTAATGCAGTGGTCAGGTTACAGTGAAGGTCTAATGCAGTGGTCAGGTTACAGTGAAGGTCTAATGCAGTGGTCAGGTTACAGTGAAGGTCTAATATAGTGGTCAGGTTACAGTGAAGGTCTAATGCAGTGGTCAGGTTACAGTGAAGGTCTAATGCAGTGGTCAGGTTACAGTGAAGGTCTAATGCAGTGGTCAGGTTACAGTGAAGGTCTAATGCAGTGGTCAGGTTACAGTGAAGGTCTAATGCAGTGGTCAGGTTACAGTGAAGGTCTAATGCAGTGGTCAGGTTACAGTGAAGGTCTAATGCAGTGGTCAGGTTACAGTGAAGGTCTAATGCAGTGGTCAGGTTACAGTGAAGGTCTAATGCAGTGGTCAGGTTACAGTGAAGGTCTAATGCAGTGGTCAGGTTACAGTGAAGGTCTAATGCAGTGGTCAGGTTACAGTGAAGGTCTAATGCAGTGGTCAGGTTACAGTGAAGGTCTAATGCAGTGGTCAGGTTACAGTGAAGGTCTAATGCAGTGGTCAGGTTACAGTGAAGGTCTAATGCAGTGGTCAGGTTACAGTGAAGGTCTAATGCAGTGGTCAGGTTACAGTGAAGGTCTAATGCAGTGGTCAGGTTACAGTGAAGGTCTAATGCAGTGGTCAGGTTACAGTGAAGGTCTAATGCAGTGGTCAGGTTACAGTGAAGGTCTAATGCAGTGGTCAGGTTACAGTGAAGGTCTAATGCAGTGGTCAGGTTACAGTGAAGGTCTAATGCAGTGGTCAGGTTACAGTGAAGGTCTAATGCAGTGGTCAGGTTACAGTGAAGGTCTAATGCAGTGGTCAGGTTACAGTGAAGGTCTAATGCAGTGGTCAGGTTACAGTCTAATGCAGTGGTCAGGTTACAGTGAAGGTCTAATGCAGTGGTCAGGTTACAGTGAAGGTCTAATGCAGTGGTCAGGTTACAGTGAAGGTCTAATGCAGTGGTCAGGTTACAGTGAAGGTCTAATATAGTGGTCAGGTTACAGTGAAGGTCTAATATAGTGGTCAGGTTACAGTGAAGGTCTAATGCAGTGGTCAGGTTACAGTGAAGGTCTAATGCAGTGGTCAGGTTACAGTGAAGGTCTAATATAGTGGTCAGGTTACAGTGAAGGTCTAATGCAGTGGTCAGGTTACAGTGAAGGTCTAATATAGTGGTCAGGTTACAGTGAAGGTCTAATGCAGTGGTCAGGTTACAGTGAAGGTCTAATATAGTGGTCAGGTTACAGTGAAGGTCTAATGCAGTGGTCAGGTTACAGTGAAGGTCTAATGCAGTGGTCAGGTTACAGTGAAGGTCTAATGCAGTGGTCAGGTTACAGTGAAGGTCTAATGCAGTGGTCAGGTTACAGTGAAGGTCTAATGCAGTGGTCAGGTTACAGTGAAGGTCTAATGCAGTGGTCAGGTTACAGTGAAGGTCTAATGCAGTGGTCAGGTTACAGTGAAGGTCTAATGCAGTGGTCAGGTTACAGTGAAGGTCTAATGCAGTGGTCAGGTTACAGTGAAGGTCTAATGCAGTGGTCAGGTTACAGTGAAGGTCTAATGCAGTGGTCAGGTTACAGTGAAGGTCTAATGCAGTGGTCAGGTTACAGTGAAGGTCTAATGCAGTGGTCAGGTTACAGTGAAGGTCTAATGCAGTGGTCAGGTTACAGTGAAGGTCTAATGCAGTGGTCAGGTTACAGTGAAGGTCTAATGCAGTGGTCAGGTTACAGTGAAGGTCTAATGCAGTGGTCAGGTTACAGTGAAGGTCTAATGCAGTGGTCAGGTTACAGTGAAGGTCTAATGCAGTGGTCAGGTTACAGTGAAGGTCTAATGCAGTGGTCAGGTTACAGTGAAGGTCTAATGCAGTGGTCAGGTTACAGTGAAGGTCTAATATAGTGGTCAGGTTACAGTGAAGGTCTAATGCAGTGGTCAGGTTACAGTGAAGGTCTAATGCAGTGGTCAGGTTACAGTGAAGGTCTAATGCAGTGGTCAGGTTACAGTGAAGGTCTAATGCAGTGGTCAGGTTACAGTGAAGGTCTAATGCAGTGGTCAGGTTACAGTGAAGGTCTAATATAGTGGTCAGGTTACAGTCCAGGGTAGGGTGACCGTGTTCTCAAAAACCCAAACCGCTCCGACCAGGATCCATAATGACTTAAATCCTAAAAATAGCGGCGAAACCCGGGGTCATCAATCAGGAACGGATTAACCCCCACGAGGGCCCTGGGGCCAGTATTTTTTTGGGGGGTCCCCCATGAGCGAGTGTGCACACAAAATATTTGGGAATTTCCGTTTTTTTTATCATATTTTTGACCTAAATTTAACACAATCAACAGCCAATGAAGGTTCCCAGAAGCCCGTTTCAGGGCCTCAAACGCAGTACCGTGCAGTCCAGTTTCCCTGAAGGGCCCCTGGGGGCGATGATGGTCACTATAGTCCAGGGGGTCATGTGGGTAATGGACTCGAGAGCTGCTAGATTAACCCCTTCATGTTTCATGTGTCTTGAAGGGCACTGACCTACTCTGGAACAACGCAAAGTGGGGAGCAACGCAATGACGTCGGCACTACTGTCTTGCTCAAGTACACTTCGACACTAAGGTCAGATTCTCACCTAATACTTCGGTAGACTCAGATCCGTATGGGCGGGGAAATTGGGATTCTTGCATATTTAATTGGCTGCGGTTTGCCTTCACACTGTCATTCGCAGCAATTGGAAACGCAGCAGGGGGGACCTTTATCAATGTGTTCCATTCATAAACTATAGCCTACACCAGGGGTATTCAATTAGATTAGGCCGGGGGCCACAACTGTAGAATTATTGTGCGCGGAAATTTGTGGGTTCTCAAAATGCTTTTTGTGCTCAAACACGAAGATTTATGTATATTTCCGCACAGTAATGAGCAGGATAATATGTCTATACAGGTATATGCCACCTTAGAATAGATGTAGGCCTAGACCTATTTGACAGTGCATAAACAGCATTGCTTTGACATTAACGACTGGACGGACACACACACACACACACACACACACACACACACACACACACAAACACACACACACTCACTCTGCTGTGGGCAGTTCAGAAACCCGTCCACGACCACCAGTGACATCATCGTTAGGCAGATTGTTTTTTTAACAAGATTTATTTACGTGAGAATAGTTTATCAGACTATAAAGATCAGATTACATAGAGCAGTGATTCCCAAAGTGGGGTTCGGGGTCCGGGGACCCCCAGGGTCCTGGAGGCAGTTCCAGGGGGTCCCCAGGGAAATGATGGTTTGGAACCAAATGGACCCTTATGGGTCTGTAACTGTAACTGTGTACAAATGGAACCAAATGGACCCTAACAGGGTTTATTATTGTGAGAATGATGGCTTCCATTTTCGCATTGCAACTTTTCAGGACTATAGAAAGCCTGCAGTTTCTATTAGCTTGGATTCTCCATTGATGTCACTGTTGGGTGGGTTTCTGAACTGCCCACAGCCCTCCTATGTGACACAGACCGAGTAGAAAAAAACGTGTCATTTTATCATGATTATTAGTGAGGACCTATTATATGATAGATAGGTTGAAAAGTGGTCCTTTAATGATTACCGTCATTATGGTAATCAAACAATTAATATCGCACACACCATACCTGTAACTTTTATTATCCCTCTTATTATTCTCAAAAAAAAAAAAAAAAAAAAAAAGGTTTTTTTTTTTTTTTCAAAATTCTTCCAGGGGCCACAAGGGGGCGCTCCGCGGGCCGCATGTGGCCCGCGGGCCGCCAATTGAATATCCCTGGCCTACACAGTGAAATCTATGGTGATAAAATTACACTCATAACGTGCATGTGTCGTGCCGTCTGGGACCCCCCCCCCCCTCTCTCTCTCTCTCTACGCACGCAGCCGCCACACACTGTTCTTTTGGGCATGCAGCACAGCGCTGAGCGCACTGATATAACTCCCCAGTCCCACACAGTGACAGCACTCCATGTTTACGGCACGCACAGACAGACAGACAGACAGACAGACAGAATATTATGTAGGCTATAATACACTGCAGTGTTTTTATGTGTTTTCTTAAGCAATTGATTAATGTACACGTCCTCATTTCGATCAGGGCTTCAGTCTCCTTATTCGACCACGTCTATCCACAGTTAACGGGACATCTTTGCGCTGCGTAAAATATGCCTTCTCCGTCTCCAACTGTGTTCAGCTCCTCACCCGCCACATTATGTTTGCTTCATTTCCTTTATTTACTGCGGATTGCATTCACACCTGCACCGAATCGTAGTCAAGTGCGATTTGAAGCGAAGCGAAACCCATGTTTTTGGGCGGAGTAAAATGCGGTTATTTGCTGCGCATTAGGATTCGAATGAGCCTTCACACCTGCCAAACGAAGCGCACTTTCTGACAATGCGCAGCAGGATTCGTTTTAATCGCAGCAAAGCTCTCTGGTATGAATGTGACCTAACTCTGGGGGAGCCCGGGTTCGAACTGGGAGCCTTGCGGTTACCATCCAGCCACTCTACCCCTGAGGAACCCTGACCACCGCCCCAGTAGCAGTAGAATGAACACTTTCCCATGTTGTGTTCTATATCTGGGTGGTACTCACTTTGGAGAAGTAGTATGAGGGATATTGACTATTGGGAACTACTTTGACTTATCTTAAATTACAATCCCATTTTTATTTTACCCATTCTGACCGGGCACCCATTTTGGTGTTAGCATCATGTTATGCTTTATAAATAAATGCAGATCTACAAGCTCAAAAGCTTTTGATAATCAAGTTTTGTGTGACATAGTAGTATGATGAAGTATAGGGTACTAATCTACGAGAAAACAAAGTTAGAATATACATGATAAGAGGTTTCTGGTTGACGGCGAAAACAGGTGTATGGATTTGTATTGTGCACTGCGCACAAACGTGACACAAAGGTGAGCCAATCATTGAAGCCGATGGGTCGGTTTGGCCAATCAGGGAAACTCCATCAGCTTCCCCTGATTGTCTGATCGGTGTGTCCCGCAACACACAATATGGTTTGGTGCGTCCTTCACACTTCACATAACAGACCAGCGAACGGACAAGATGCAGACATTTGTGTTCTTTCTTTTTGTGTTTGTTTTCAGGTGTTCAAGGCACCCTGGGTCATGTCTGGGAAACATGCCAAGTTTGAGGTTGTTCTACCCGAGTCACGCCCGGGGCAGACATATACACAGAGGCAGAGCTTTATGTAACATATCCTATATATAGCTCCACTGCATGGCAAGAGAGACACTATAGTCATTATAGCTTTGCAATGCAGCGCAGAAAACTGTAGTCAAACACACCGTAAACTTAAGCAGAGATATTTGCTCGTGGGTCACGTCTATTAGATCTACAGATACTGTAGAACCGGTTGTACACCTACAGTACATACTGTACAACTCACTGTCAAGTCAGTAAAACAAGTGACAATTTCAAAAATGGACCAGGAGGCAAGCTTGCAGAAAGAATGATATATAGGCCTAGATATGAATTTGATCCAGGACAACAAAAAGTTCAAATTAAAATTCAAGTGGAAGTATTAAGCACAGCTTCACCATGTCAACCTCTCCCCATGGCAGTCTACACTCCTACTGAGCTGTTTCCCTTATATACTCTGCAGACTCCTCCCTTCCATTTATAATCAGCCAACCACAGTGCAGTAGAAATTCACCCAAGATGTGCCCCATGTTCTAATCAATCAGCTTGACAGGTTTAACCCATTCTGAACGGTGTTAGCATCATGTCGTGCTTTAGCTATCGAAAAATACAAGCTCATACAAGCTCATAGCGCGCCACCGAGTGGCGCGCTACGAGCTTGTAGATCTGCTATTTTTTTTTAATCGAAGAACGACCGACATTTTTTTAATCTGATCTCAGGTCAGAATGGGTTAATCAGACCAGTGTGTGTCCAGTGGAAACCTCGTATGAATCTGATCTCAGGTCAGAATGGGTTAATCAGACCAGTGTGTGTCCAGTGGAAACCTCGTATGAATCTGATCTCAGGTCAGAATGGGTTAACAGTCACCGCCTCAACAGATCCTCAGGCACCGGCAATCACCCAACTACACAGCTAGGATTCAGCAGACCACTTATAACAGTCTGTTAACCTTTTCAAATGGTACCGCATTAGCATAAAAGCAGGCCGCGGCAGATGGGTATGCTCTGCTAAAAAGCAGTTGAGACGAATACCATCTAAGTCTAACTAATTATCCATAATGTATAGATAAGGGGTTATATCAGGCCTTTTCGGGGAGCTGTCAGAATAAATTGTGGACTCATGGTTGGTATGATGGTTATTCGTCTTAACTGCTCGGTATTATGAGCAGTTGAACACTGTAGAGTCCACATTTAAAGCGCAAATAACATGCATTTTAAAACTGCTTTTAATATTTAATATCATATTGTCTATGTCCCTCAAAGTTATTTCTAATGGTTTGAGCCTCAATCACCACTCTGATATAACCAGGCCTTGTCATTTCTTTCTGGACTTTGAAAGCAGTTTTAGCTGCAGTACCACAATGTCCTGAGGTGGTGGGGGTGCTGATATGCAGATTATTTAATATTTGAGTCATTATAATACTGATGCTAGATTAAACCAGGCTTGTTTCCATGCCATGCCAGCTTGGAAAATCAACAATGGCGGACATTGTAAACAAAGTGGAAATGCAAATTTGGAACTGAAGACTGAAGAAGAGGAGGAATTATACAAAGTAGGGTGACATTGGTGACATCACGATGAGGCCAAAATCAGTCGAGCTGTTCCTGAGAGCAATTTCCATTAAAACACCCATATGATATGAAGGCATGATTGTTCAAAATTGGTTATTTGTGGGGATAGAAAACACACATGGGAGCCCCAAAAACACGAAAGAAATTGAAAAAGTTGAATTTTATGTTATAGGTCCTTTAAGCTTATAAAGTTTCACTAAAATATTGCTTGTAGATCTGATATATATAAAAATATATACATATCTTTTAAACATTTTAACAACACAAATCTTATATGACGGGATTCCTTGGCCCAAAATATTTTCAGATGGGGGTCCTTGAAATGAGATGAAAGAATAAACATTAGGAAACTGCACTTTGCAACTATACTTTAGAAACAAGCCCAAAACTCCTGTACCAATATTAACAAGAAACTTTACAGGAAAAACAAGATCAAAGTCGCTTCTACTAATCAGACATGGCAAAACCGTGTATGACCTGTCTACAGATAATGACTATTACAAACAACCAGCATCGTAGATTGGAGGAACCAAATCCAAGTGTGCTCCGAGCGGATCAAATAACACACCGACGGAGGTTTAAGAAACCGATTAGAGAGTCTCTCTCCCTCTCTCTGGCTCTGGTTAAAAGGACTTTATTGGCATGTAAGTCGAGAACTATGTTGTCAAAGCATCCAGATAAAAGATCAATAATGCTCTTCACACTGAATGCCTTTTTATCCTCGGTGTGTGTGTGTGTGTGTGTGTGTGTGTGTGTGTGTGTGTGTGTGTGAACTTGTATTTGCTATATTTGTGAGTGTCAAATGTCCCCACAGGGGAGAACTTGAGAAGCAGACATTAGACATTATTTGTGCAGACCATTTTCCAATTGTCCTCACAAGAAAAGATGATTGTTTTGTAGTTAGGCTTATAATTACAGCTTATGGAAAGGTTCAGATTGTGGTAACAGGAAAACACAGAAAACGCCTCATCACAACACCATGTGTGAGCTCGTAGATCGAGTTAAAAAAAGGCACACATTTGTACATTTGTTCTTTTTTTTTTGGCATCATAAAATCGTTAAAATGTTGATGCCCCTTACAAGCATAGTAATGCAAACGTGTGTGTGTGTGTGTGTGTGTGTGTGTGTGTGTGTGTGTGTGTGTGTGTGTGTGTGTGTGTGTGCATGCGTGCGTGCGTGCGTGTGCATGCATTGTAGGGTCTGCCGTGCTGAAGCACACAGTAACAGAACCATGCACACACACAGAAGCACACAGTAACAGAACCATGCACACACACAGAAGCACACAGTAACAGAACCATACACACACACACAGAAGCACACAGTAACAGAACCATGCACACACACAGAAGCACACAGTAACAGAACCATGCACACACACAGAACCACACAGTAACAGAACCATGCACACACACAGAAGCACACAGTAACAGAACCATGCACACACACAGAACCACACAGTAACAGAACCATGCACACACACAGAAGCACACAGTAACAGAACCATGCGCACACACAGAAGCACACAGTAACAGAACCATGCACACACACAGAAGCACACAGTAACAGAACCATGCACACACACAGAACCACACAGTAACAGAACCATGCACACACACAGAAGCACACAGTAACAGAGCCATGCACACACACAGAAGCACACAGTAACAGAACCATGCGCACACACAGAAGCACACAGTAACAGAACCATGCACACACACAGAAGCACACAGTAACAGAACCATGCACACACACAGAAGCACACAGTAACAGCAGTCTCTGGACAGGCTGTCAACAGCAGGGCACAGCAGTCAGAGCACACAGTGATCAATACTATTCATTTCATCCTCCACACATCATGGAACACGAGAGGGCCTTTTATCTAAATGCTCTGACAACATCTGAGTGGTTCAGGGGGGGGAAAAGCTACCTTTCAAAGCATCTTCAGGGTTTTTTTTAATATTAATAATAGGAATCCAACTGACCACGATATTGAAATTTTAGGGGCGATATCCGATAACCGATTAATTTCATGGTAAAGTCGATTGATGATGGTACTGATATTGCAACGCTAGTTCCCACGATATTGAAATTTGGGGGGCGATATTCGATAAAGGATGAATTGCATGGTCAAGTCAATCGATACCCGTTTACAGTGGGGATTACCGTACACCTCTTGTACAGTAACTGTGGTACTGGGTGCAATATGCAGACTTTATTGTCATTACCTGAAGGCCTGCTGATGCACATATTAGTTCAAACAACGTGAATTTAGTAGCCACATATTAGTTTAAACAACATTAATGTAGTACATATTAGTTCAAACTAGAGATGTCCCGATACTGTATCGGTATCGGGAAAAGTATCGGATCGGCCCTTATTTGGTCATATGGGGTCATATCGGTATCGGTGAATATGCCAGTCTGACCACCGATCCGACACAGGGGTAAGGGGTTGACACTATGGCAGGTGAATAAAATGTTGGGACATGTGGAGTTTGCTTTGGAGTTGCCCAAACAGCAAGTGCACATTTGAGTGAGGAGTCTGCTATAAACACAACACGAGATATATAGCTAGATAGCTATAAACACAACACGAGATATATAGCTAGATAGCTATAAACACAACACGAGATATATAGCTAGATAGCTATAAACACAACACGAGATATATAGCTAGATAGCTATAAACACAACATGAGATATATAGCTAGATAGCTATAAACACAACATGAGATATATAGCTAGATAGCTATAAACACAACATGAGATATATAGCTATATCGTACAAGGTTTCTTTGACTATGCATCCACCTCTTGGTACCACAGCACCTCAAAGGCCCTTAAAACAAGGCTCCAGACCTCTCAAAACAAACTGGTCAGGCTCCTACTTGGCCTCACCCCCCGAACCCACCTCACCCCTGCCCACTTTGACAGGCTGGGATGGCTTAGGGTCGACGACAGAGTACAGCATCTTGCAATGGGTCTGGTCCACAAGATTCGATACACCACCAAGATACCCATGTACCTGTCTAAATACTTCCTTAATGTAAACGAAGTCCACACCCACAACACCAGAGGGAGTGCAACAAACCATGTACAACCCAGATTTGGCACAAACAAGGGACTAAATTATTTTCGCTCCTATGCCACCAAAATGTGGAACGCCCTACCAACAGTCATTAAGACATGTGAATCCCTTGACTCCTTCAACACCGCTCTCAAAGGGCACCTACGGATGGCTGCATTTCGAAACTGGCCTCTGTAAAATCTTTTTTTTTTTTTTTATTATTTTTAAACGCCCTCTTTTTTATAATGGGAGGTCTCAGAGCCTAAACTGGTGACCACTAGGTGGCACTGAAGGAGTTTTAAGGGTACGATTGCCCTTCAAGGGTCCAGTTTTATTTGGAATATTTAGTTTTGCTGTTATTTTTTACCGCGCAGTTAACACGCAGGAAATGTCCGTTTTAAACGGACATTCTAACAGAACAACTTCACATCACTGGCGCTTTTTTATGCAAACACGACCGAGTGTTCACAGTTTCACACACTGCCGAGTGAAGTTCAAGTAAAGCTTTTTTTTTCCTTCTTCTTCTTCTTCTTCTTCCCCTCAGAGATTTCTAACTGCAAGCCAGAAAAAGAACACTCGCCTCGCATCGGCGAACGTGATCGCTTTTCCACCAAAAGGAGGAGAGCAGAGAGACTGAGCTCCGCTCCCTAATCCGACCCCGGGCCGGTCCCCCGTCCCCGGCCGTGTAAAACGAGACGCGGAGCAGCATGAGACAGCAGCAATTCATGCAGCAGCCCCCCCCCCCCCCCGGTTCAGTCCTCTTCTCGCGGGGGGAACGCTTTAGAGCGCCGAGGATGAATAGACGCTCAGATGTCAGAAATCATCAGGAGAGAGAGAGAAGAGAGACCTTTTGAGTTCTATGCAAATTACCCGGCTTCCCCGTCATCTGCATGTAGAGGCAACCGGGCAGGACCGAGGAAATGGGCTGTTCGTTATCAAAGTGTCACACATTAACCCATTCATGACGGGAACCCCCTGTTGGTGTTTTAAAGCATTATGTTATATTTTGGTATTGAAAAATAGCAGATCTACAAGCTCATAGCGCGGCACCGAGTGCCGCGCTATGAGCTTGTAGATCTGCTATTTTTTTGAAAGATCGTGAAAATGTCTCAAATCTTTGAATATATGTGACCAAATCCAGCAAAAAGGCCCTCAACTCTACTTTTCCATTTTTCAGATTTTTACAGATTATTAAAGTACAGAATGTAAGCTTTCATATGATGTATCATTCAATGAAATTGGACAATAATTGAAGGAGCAGATGTTTTTAACTAAAGTCTTTGCTTCTTGGAGGTCTCTGGAACAACATATTTTTGGGGTCCTTGACATGAAATATTGAGAACCACTGATATAGAAACATGAGGTTTATCAGAAAATTGTGATCATTTAGATCAGGCCTAAATTAGTTAATAGTGGATGAAAGTGAGCCAGGGGAAGAGAGAGAGAGGAGGTGGGGGTGGAGGGGGGGTAGAGACTGAGTGAGGTGTGGAAGAAGTCTCAGCTTTTCACATCAAGGCAGTCTCATATCGCCGGCGTCGGGCAAAAACCTCGTATCTCTGAAAAAATAAATAATAAATCCTAGTAAATCAATGCCCTATACTTTGACTATACCATTTAAAAAAAGGGAAAGTAATTACTACAGTAAAGTAATTACCGTCTAATGGATTTTATATAAATATCGAACCAAAGTGTAACGAGATTGTGAGACCGAATAATAACTAACTACCCCCGGATCCGTTTGGATCCCACCCCCCACCCACTCCACCCCATCCCACCCCACCCCACCCGCCTTTTCCTGGAAAAAAACAAACAAGTAAGGTTTTTTTCTTGGGATACATACGAGGTTTCCCCGCCTCAACATGGAGGACATAATCCCGGGGTTTTGTCACAGCAGTGTAGCTCTGCTGCCGTTTCAGAACGAAACACAAAACCTTCCAGGACCACCTGCTCATCATGTGTGAGCGCTCCGGGGCGCGGGGTGGGGGTGGGGCGGGGTGGGGGTGGGGGCGGGGCGGGGTGGCGGGTTCACAGAGATGCTTTCACACACAGCTGGCTGCCTTTTATTGTTGAAGGACCCCGCGGGGAGGCGGAGTCTAAAGCACCGTGCCACAAACTAATGATACATTTCACCTCGGCGGGAGTTCATTTGTAACCCCCCCTCCCTCCCTCCCTCCCCCTCCCCACGTCGAGTGGGGGTGACATGAGTTTGAGCAACATCCAACGGCACTCGCACGCCTGAGTGCGCACGTATACGCACGCAGACACACTCACACATGTTTGAATTACTATACTTGTTGTAAATTGCGATATCAACCTCTTAGGACAGCGTTGATAACACCTGAAAGATTTCAGAAAGATCTATCAAACTCACGATGTGTCACAGATTGGCTATTTGGCTATTTTCCGGTGGGCGAGAAGCGACCCTGCCTTAAAGGGCGAGAAGCGACCCTGCCTTAAAGGGCGAGAAGCGACCTTGCCCTAAAGGGCGAGAAGCGACCTTGCCCTAAAGGGCGAGAAGCGACCCTGCCTTAAAGGGCGAGAAGCGACCTTGCCCTAAAGGGCGAGAAGCGACCTTGCCCTAAAGGGCGAGAAGCGACCTTGCCCTAAAGGGCGAGAAGCGACCTTGCCCTAAAGGGCGAGAAGCGACCTTGCCCTAAAGGGCGAGAAGCGACCTTGCCCTAAAGGGCGAGAAGCGACCCTGCCTTAAAGGGAGAGAAGCGACCTTGCCCTAAAGGGCGAGAAGCGACCTTGCCCTAAAGGGCGAGAAGCGACCTTGCCCTAAAGGGCGAGAAGCGACCCTGCCTTAAAGGGCGAGAAGCGACCTTGCCCTAAAGGGCGAGAAGCGACCTTGCCCTAAAGGGCGAGAAGCGACCTTGCCCTAAAGGGCGAGAAGCGACCTTGCCCTAAAGGGCGAGAAGCGACCTTGCCCTAAAGGGCGAGAAGCGACCTTGCCCTAAAGGGTGAGAAGCGACCTTGCCCTAAAGGGCGAGAAGCGACCTTGCCCTAAAGGGCGAGAAGCGACCTTGCCCTAAAGGGCGAGAAGCGACCTTGCCCTAAAGGGCGAGGAGCGACCTTGCCCTAAAGGGCGAGAAGCGACCTTGCCCTAAAGGGCGAGAAGCGACCTTGCCCTAAAGGGCGAGAAGCGACCTTGCCCTAAAGGGCGAGAAGCGACCTTGCCCTAAAGGGCGAGAAGCGACCTTGCCTTAAAGGGCAAGAAGCGACCTTGCCTTAAAGGGCGAGAAGCGACCTTGCCTTAAAGGGCGAGAAGCGACCTTGCCCTAAAGGGCGAGAAGCGACCTTGCACGCATCCGCCAGACTGGCGAGTGCTGGCGCTTTGGAATGGGGGGTCAGATCAACATCTCCGCCTGGGTGACAGCAGAGTGCTGCGTGAGCGCTGGCGCTTTGGCATGACGGGGGTAAGATCTTCATTTTCGAACCTGTTGAGAACTCTAGTTTTCGCCGGCTGCACTAATAACTTTAGGGCAGGCCGTCTAGAGTTAAAATGGACAGGTATCAGTCAAAAGGGAGACATCGAAGAGGAAGGATGGATGGGGATGGATCAACATATGGAATGTCAGAACAGGTCAGCTCCATATATGGAGATCTAAGGGTTATATGTAGAGTTGCTGGCCAATATTGATGAGATCAGGGATCTCCATGCCATCCCTGATGTCACGTGTTGTCACGTGCACGAAATGCACGATTTCATAGTTAACTGCGAACTTCTGTCGCAATAACCCTGACTAAACATGACCTCTAAATGTCTAATCACATGCAAGCGAGCACACACACACACACACACACACACACACACACACACACACACACACACACACACACACACACACACACACACACACACACACACACACACCTGGGAACTGCTCGGTACAGCCAGTCTCCCGATGTTGGCCACTGGGAGCTGCCCAGTATAACCACAGATTTCTACTGGTGGTGGTTAAACCACGTGAACCCTATCATCGCCACTCTGGCCTTGTCAGAATAGTAGATGAATGTTCTGTAGGCAAACATTTGGGAAAACAGAAGCGGCCCAATTATAGACCCCTGGGGAACCCCGGTCAACGTATAGGGTGTTTTTGGCCTACTTGGACGATGAACGTGCCGTTTTGTCCAAAACCACTGTTGAAAGTGGTTCAACCAACATTTTGACATTCAGCTTCTTTGCCTGAACGATCCTATAGCTCCTTGAGTGTGTTCGCGGCCCATCCATCTGACCACTGCTGTCAGATGGGTAACGATCAAACGGATTCCGTCCCTCTTATATCAATGTTGACAACATTCAGTCTATTACAATGACTGCGAATTACTTCGTCTTTTTCTTATCCTTATATATGTACCGTATTGTGCCGAATATAAGACAACTGGCTATAAGACGACGACCCCCATTTTTCAACACTCATTATTGGAAAAAGAACATTTATGCCAAAAAGTAAGACAGCCCTCCCCCAATCCACAAGGAGGAGCAGTGCACCAAAGCATTATGGGTATTGCAGTCCAGGAAGGAAGTAAGCCCAGTGTCGATGACATCAGAGACACTGGGCTTACAACTCAAATCTAAAATATCTAAAACCACACATATATATATATATATATACATATATACACACACACATAAATACCCCCAGGAAAGTGTTCTAAATCTTCTAAACGACATTAACATATATTGTTTTTGCAAAAAAGGTGAAGTGCGACTGATAATAAAGGTATCCATCTACACGAGAACCTACGTATAGAGCAGTGAATCCACTCAAAATGGCTTCCCGGGTTACTTGAAACCGTGCGATTTCCACTGACATGAAACACCTTAACGCGCTATCAATACACCTCTTTCTCCTATAAAAAAAAACCCAGCACAAATAAAGCAGTCAAGAGGGTGTTTACAACTTGACATCCATCCTCCTCACAGGCAGAGCGAGGCCCAGGGAGGACACTCGGGGGTTAATCTGCACGTTGAAAGCGCGTGCGGACGGTCGGCCGCGCTAACATGTCATCACGACAGATCACACACCATGAAATAAGGACATTATCTGTGGCCTGGCGCCAGGAAATTGCCTGCATGCCTCGGTGCCACGATTATCCCATTCTGACCTGAGATCAGATTCATACAAGGTTTCCACTGGACACACACACTGGTCTGATGAACCCATTCTGACCTGAGATCAGATTCTAAAAAATGTCAGTCGTTCTTCGATTTTTCAAAAATAGCAGACCTACAAGCTCGTATCGCGCCACTCGGTGGCGCGATATGAGCTTGTAGATCTGCTATTTTTCAATAGCTAAAGCATAACAGGATGCCAACACCAAAATGGGTGCCCGGTCAGAATGGGATAAACTTGGAGTTGGGAGTACAATGTTGAGGTACTTTACCTGAATATTTCAGTTCTTTCTGTGCTTTCATACGTCTTTATTATATGGTGGCGACAGTGGCAGCACCGCCACATTCACAGTTTGATCCCAATTTAGGGGTTCAGAGAAGACTCTGAACACCTAATTGCTTCCCCGATATGCAGGTTGCGGTGCCTTGCATGGTTTCCTCCATTCACCATTCTCCCACCATTTTATTACACGGCTTGGTTGAATGCTTGATTTCCGATTGGTCAATTATTAACGACCGATCAGGTCTACAACAGACCGCTGCCTAATCAATACCTCAGAGCGAACGCCTTGCTTGGATGCTTGATTTATATATCCAACATGACAGCCGCGTAAACACACACACAATGTCATTTACAACTAAACGTTGCTCTCAGGAATGTTTTTGAGAACATTTGAAGCGAGAAATAGACAATGCAGTAACACCGGAAATGTATTTTATTTGGACAACACTAACTTGTTTTCCAAGGCGACTGGCGCAACGACACTTTCATTACCGTATAAGAGCTTTTGTTGTTATTTTTGGGTTCAATTTATTAATTCATTTATTAAGTAGACGTGTAATAAGTGCACTGATTGACGGGTATAGGCGGTCATTATCGAGAATTATACAATGTGTAGTTTTGAGGAAGCAATCTGATGGGTTGAATACCCGTGCTTAAACGAGCATTATGGCACACCTAATCAAAACATAAAAAATCAGCTGTGCTTCTGAGACGGAGACTCGCAGAGCAGGCCGAGTGGCTATAGCCGCTAGGCTATAACACTTTGCATGGGTCATGTGTGGTCGTAGTGGCTAAATCTGCCATTCATTTATGAAATAAAACACAGATAAAATAGGGAGATAAGAGGTTTTCGTACTGTACTTTGTTACCGTCTGCCCATCATGTCACAGCCTACATAAATAGAAACGTATTGACATGTGGCCATGTCGTTAACGGGACCGTTGTTAGAACAATTTGTTCTTTACAGTAAGTACTGTATAGAGGTGTGTGTGCGTGTGTGTGTGTGTAATGATACGTTAGGGACGCGGTGTCGTGGTCCAGTCCTATCAGGGGTGGTCTCAGGTTACAATGGCCTCCGAAACCACAAGGTCATCGCACGACATCCCTCAAGTCTTTATCAAGTCACTCCTGAGGATTACACTCCATATCTGCAGATATTAAAGACGTGTGTGTGTGTGTGTGTGTGGAGGAGAGGGATGCCGAGGTTCAAGTGGTTTGCACCCCTCACAACTATAATATTAAAATAACAATGTTTGTGTTTACGCTCTAGTTTTTTGTAAACAAACCCTCAAAACTAGTCATAGGAAACGGTAGCAAAACAATGTTTGTGTTTACACAAACCCTCAAAGCTGGACATATATGACGGTCTAGTGCCCCTCACAAATATAACTAGAAAAAGTGCCCTTCTGGGCACAGGTCTCCACCAGGATAGGAATGTAGGACATTGCAGCTTGCCTTCATCTGGTGGTTGGATAAAAGGGCAACAAAAGTAAATCAGGATGGAGTCTGAGAAATCTGAAAGACCGGTTTCGTTGAATGGCTCTAGAGAGACTGTGTACCAATTTGCGTGATGTTTGGATCAAATCTGTAGGTGTACTGTGCAAAAACTTGTTTTGCACAAAGCGGGCTCCTGGTGGCGCTATAACAGGCCGTTCTGGAAAGTTTGGGGCAGAGGTTCATCGTTGGCATCCAGGGAGTGTGTGTGCAAAATTAGATTAGCTGCTCACGGACACACACACACACACACACACACACACACACACACACGGACGGACGGACGGAGTGCAAAACATACTCTCCCCCCATGCCTTCGGCCTGGTGGAGACAATAATATTAAAATAAAGTTGTTTGACAAATGAAAGCCAGGGGGGGGGAGGGGGTTGGCATCTTTCTGTTTTTTTTATTTTGCCCTTGCATGGTCGTAATAAAGGCTCAGATCGCAGTTTAAGCAAACCTCTTCACAGAAGATGCTGCCGCACTGTAAAAAAAAACAAAAACAAAAAACAATCTTCAAAGTTCATATCAGTTACAACTATTGGATAAATGAAAACGGTGAGGGATTGTTTTTTCTTTTTCTTTACAGTGTATACTTCACTAAAATGTGAAAACAAAAGCAGAGAGAATTGAACAGTTTAAAATAATAAAAACACAAGACTAATGAAAACAAAACAGATCCCTCATGGAAGCGTATTCGTTTTAGCGGTGGGTTGAGTCACTATTCCCCAAACAATGTGGGACAAATGTTCCTATGGGTCGTGACTCGCGACTAGCGACTAGCGATGTCCCGATCACGTTTTTCTGCTTTCCGATGCGATTCAGAGCATCTGCCGATACCGATTTTTTTTCCCGATCCAATATTTATATTTCATAGAACACGTTTATCACAATAGTACAATATCCCAAATCACAGACAATTTCCTGTCTAATATCATGATATCGGATGATATCGGAAATAATATTGATACTAGGGATGTCCCGATCACGTTTTTTGGCTCCCGATCCGATTCAGATCATTTGAAAATGACGTGATCGCCCCCCCCCCCCCCCCGATTTCTGATCACCCGATCCAATTGGGACAACCCTAGTCGCGACTATACCATCATTTTTTTGTTTCCTTTTTGTTCACAATCACAACCTACCAATCTACACTGAACAATCTGTGTTAAATTAACACCTTAAACCCTTATCCCTAAACTTATTTGCCTTTTTTTTTTTTTACTATTCTGAAAAACTTTTTAAAACACTAGAAGGTCTGAAGTAAAATCAGCTAAATTTGCATGTGCTTACATTCACATTTAGAATTCTTTCAGATGTCAAGATTTTCTGAGATAGAGATAGAATGGTGATGGATGATGATGCTCATGGAAGGGGAACCTTCTGAAAGCTTCCTGGGCTTAAAGATAATTAACTTCAAAATAATAATAAAAAACGGTCAAAATGACCTCTCAGACCTTCTAGTGTTAAAAATAGTTCAAATAGCCAATCTACAAGCTCTAAACGGCGTGATGTAGATCGGCTATTTTAAAATGTTTTTATTTTTCAAAATGGTAAAAATTGTCAAAGAAGTTTAGGGAGAAGGGGGGGGGGCACAACATAGGGAGGGCCCTGAGAGTGTAAACATACCTGTAAGGTACGTTTCCTATATTTTGTTTTATTTTAAAATCATTTCATTTAGATTTTCTAAAATGTTCAACAACATAAGATTCACAATTATTCAAAAATAATTGTAATGAATAAAATAAAGTTGAATAAGTAGTGAAAATAACAGATCTACAAGCTCACACTGCGTTGTTTGAGATTGCAGATCGGCTACTTTCACTACTAGCGAAGTCTCAAGCTAAAACGTTGTGTGAACAGGGTAAAAGAAAATAAACTAATACTGATAAATGTGCTGTGTGAGGTTCATTGAATGGTCGTATAATCTCTATAAATGACCAGTTTACCAATACTTTGTTCTCTATCAAATAAAATAAAACTATTTACATCTACTATCATGTATCTAAATTATGAGTGCTGGCCATGCCATAATAAATGGGCGAAATTAAATATATAGGCTATTTCTGGGAAATTAGTAGGAATGAATTTAGAGAACACACTAATGTTCTGGGGAGGTAGTTATTCGTTGGCATAAATATATAAAATATAACTTTTCATTTAGTGAAATCCATGAAAAAAAGAAAATGGAAAAAAAAAATAAGTGGACACATCCACATTTTTTATAAGTTGATTTAAATTAGTAAAGTTATAATTAATCTATTAAACAATTTCCAATATTTCTTTCTGTTTTCTGAAACTGACAAAATAGTCATTTGCTTCCCACTGAACAATAAATCGATAAATCCTCAACAAAAAATATTCTGGGTTTGATTAGCATTTTGTTAACCCCTTAAGCCCTACCGTTATATATATACATACGTCCTCGTGCGACAAATTATCATAAATGGCCGCTCTACAAACTCACGAAGCATCGATTGTGAGCTTATACATCAGCATTTTTCTTTTGCTCATTTTGAATTTCAATTCTTTTTTTTACAGACTTAAAACAAAAATCTAAATACAGGGATTCCAGAGTTAATGAGGCTAATATACATTTTAAATTAAATTGTAAAAAAAAGGAAAAAAAAAATCCAAAACATATCAGAATCAAAAAGGAAATGTGTGTATTTAATTCAAGTCTGTCCAGGAGCAGGTTCAAACATAATATCCCCCTGGACATGAAACATGATATTGAATGACCAGGGAGAGGGGGGGGGGTAATTAACCCATTTTGACCGATTATACAAAATGTCTTCTAAATCCTGACAGTTTTCTGAAACCCCTGTGTTTCTATGTCAGTGGTGCTCAACCTTTTTCATGTCGAAGACCCCCAGAATTATATGTAATTGGCCACCGACCCCCATCTGAAAATATGTTGTTCCAGGGACCTCCCCCCAGAAGCAAAGATTTTAGTTAAAAACGTTCGCTCTGAAATAATATACATTAAAAGATTTGCGCAACATTTTCACCACGATCTTCCAAAAATAGCAGATCTACAAGCTCGTAGCGTGGCACCGAGTGCCGCGCTACGAGCTTGTAGATCTGCTATTTACACCAAAAGCGATCCCCGCCATGAATGGGTCAAAAGCCCCCCCCCCCCCAATACAGACAATGGAACCCCCGACTCTAATCCAGACCAAAACATTTAAACTTGAGTTACACTTGAAAAATCGAAAGAATTAAGTACAAAAGTAAAAAACAAAACAAGGAATGTATTTACCTAAAAATAAGAAACATTAATGCGGAAAAAACTATAACATATACAATTTTCCACAAAAATATACAAAACTATATATATAAACAGCTCTGTGTCGTTGTGTTTGCAATAACAGACAAAAAGAAACCCCGACACCCCCCCCCCCCCTTCTCAAGATGGGTTTCCATGGTTATGGAAAAGGATGTCCCCCATTGGTCCAAGTGTTCAAGAAAACACATCCAAAAACCAAAAAAACAAAACATCCCGATTGGTCGATGGCTCGGTGAGAAAGCCGGCGAACAGCCAATGAGCTGCGGACGCGCGGCGCCCCCCCACGTTACGAGTCGACACTTCCGTCGCACGGCGGTGTCTCGCGCCCTGAACACAGCAGATCTACAAGCCTACAGCACGCCCTGAACACAGCAGATCTACAAGCCTACAGCACGCCCTGAACACAGCAGATCTACAAGCCTACAGCACGCCTCGAAAACGACGCGCTGTAGGCTTGTAGATGTTGCCCGACACCGTCGCAAGATAAAGTATAAATCGAGCTTAACCCATTCTGACCGGCCACCCATTTTGGTGTCAGCATCATGTTATGCTTTAGCCATTTAAAAATAGCAGATCTACAAGCTCATATCGCGCCACCGAGTGGCGCGATACGAGCTTGTAGGTCTGCTATTTTTTTTTAAATCGAAGAACGACTGACCTTTTTAGAATCTGATCTCAGGTCAGAATGGGTTAATCAGACCAGTGTGTGTCCGGCGGAAACCTCGTATGAATCTGATCTCAGGTCAGAATGGCTTAAGCTCTCTCTCTCTCTCACCTGCTCCTGTGTGTCTGTAAAGTTCTTTTTATCCGTATTTATATAAAGGCTTAGTGTCTTCTCTGCTCCGGTTTTAATCCGTTCCATACCGTCCGTTCCCCCCCCTTACCTGCAGCACAGGGGTCCAGGAAGACAAGACTGTAGATTCTAGTCCAAAGTAAACCAGTCCAGTTCAAACCAGTACAACCAGTATGAGCACAGTAGAGGGCGCCACAACGCTGCTGTCCGTTGGTTCCTCTTCCACCTTCCTTCCTTCCTTCCTTTCCTTCCTTTCCTTCCTTCCCAGGATTAGTTCGAGTTTGAATCCTCATTATTTGTTTGTTTGTTTTGAATGATTTTTTTGGGGGGGGTCCACCACTTTGGATTTACAGGTAAAATAAAAATAGAAAGAAATAACATTAAAAATAAAAGTAATTTAAAAAAATAATTAAAAGGTCTCCGTGTGGATTTTTAACTAACTGTGAGTCCACTTGACTCTTTATCCACTGCATGCTTACTTACAGGCAACGTGCTCAGAGAGATAGAGAGTGAGAGAGAGAGCGTGTGTGTGTGTGTGTGTGTGTGTGTGTGTGTGTTTGTGTGTATGTGCGTGCATGTGTGAGTACGGTATGTGTGTTTTGGCGAGTGAGTCTTGATAATGCTCAACAGAGTTTTGTCTTCTGGGACACAAGGTCACAGAGCGACACAACATCCCCTTCACTTGTATTCTAGTGTTTCCTCTCTCTCTCTCTATGTCTCTCTCTCTCTCTCTCTCTATGTCTCTCTCTCTCTCTCTCTCTCTGAGTGCAGTGTTTCTCTTAAATCTCAAGGACCCCCATGGTGACTGCATTAGCATACGGACCCCCATTTCGTCCGGTTTCTTATCTCTGGGACCCCACCCACCCACCCCCCCCCCTCCCCCCCCCCCCCCACCGACACTGAAAGAAATTCTGTGTCGATTTAACGCTTGAGAATGTAACTATAATGTCCTAACTATCAATCAGCTGGGGACCACCCTGGAACGCCCTCAGGGACCCCTAAGGAGGGCACGTTGAGAACGAGGGCTCTGAAGCACTCAGTCTTGAAGGTCGTCTCCAGAGAGCTTGTAGATCTATAAGGACAGGTGGGTCGTCTTCAGAGGGCTTGTAGATCTATAAGGACAGGTGGGTCGTCTTCAGAGAGCTTGTAGATCTATAAGGACAGGTGGGTCATCTTCAGAGAGCTTGTAGATCTATCATGACAGGTGGGTCGTCTTCAGAGAGCTTGTAGATCTATCAGGACAGGTGGGTCGTCTTCAGAGAGCTTGTAGATCTATCAGGACAGGTGGGTCGTCTTCAGAGAGCTTGTAGATCTATCAGGACAGGTGGGTCGTCTTCAGAGAGCTTGTAGATCTATCAGGACAGGTGGGTCATCTTCAGAGAGCTTGTAGATCTATCATGACAGGTGGGTCGTCTTCAGAGAGCTTGTAGATCTATAAGGACAGGTGGGAAGACGAGGACATCGAGGAAGACCAATCCAGCGGATTCCTGAGGAAACGCAACACACACACACACACACACACACACACACACACACACACACACACACACACACACACACACACACACACACACACACACACACACACACACACACACACACACACACACACACACACACACACACACACACACACACACACACACACACACACACACAGGTAAATGGTGCATTTATATAGCGCTTTTAAAACTAGCTTAAAACAGCCTGTATTTATTATAACTGTCTCAAATAGCCTGTCTAACATGTTTGTTTTTTGGTTTTTAGGAGCGATTTAAAACGAGACACAGACTCGGCGAGCCATGATCTCCAGGGGCAGGGCGTTAGAGTGACGGTGCCCAGATTGAGAATGCCTGGTCGGCTACACAGTTCTTTACATGTCCAGTGTCCACTTTAATAAGACATATATACATCCCTCCAAGACCACGACGCGCTCAGGATGCTGGAAAACGTACAGTCAAAACACGCAATAAAAGCACGTTTGGGGGGCAGAGCATTCACACATCGTGCCCCCCCCCCCTGTCGCTGGAACGCTCTCCTTCAAGCTGTCAGAGATGACTCTAGGCTAAAAACCCATCTTTTCTCTCTGCACTACGGTTCCTCCCTTGTTCCCCCCCATGTACACATGCCGTGTAGCGTTACATTATATAGAGTGGCGCGATACGAGCTTGTAGGTCTGCTATTTTTGGAAAAATCGAAGAACGACTGACATTTTTTAGAATCTGATCTCAGGTCAGAATGGGTTAATCAGACCAGTGTGTGTCCAGTGGAAACCTCGTATGAATCTGATCTCAGGTCAGAATGGGTTAACAGTGATTTTACAATATAAATGGGGGTCTCAGAGATAGAAATGCCATTAATTGGGGGTCTGTTAACTAATGCATATCAAACTGGGGAAATTGAGAATCACTGCTAAAGCCGTAAAAAAATCTTCTAGGATATCTTTTCAAATGGTGTCTGATTAGTATCAATGTTGGTCTGGAAAAGTCTGGGAACCACTGCTGTAGCTAGTGTACATTATGTACAGTGTGTTTGTTAACAACATACCTGAGGTCAGGTGTCAAAGGTCAGAGGTCAATGTTAGACCACCACCACCAGGACGATGAGGAGGAGGAGCGGGAGGAAGGCCAGCCTCAGTGACCTCACTGAACCCACACTGCTCCTAGAGGCTGGGGTCACTGAGAGAGAGAGATGCACGCACACGCACACGCACACACACACACACACACGCAAGAACGCACACACGCACGCACGCACACGCACACACAGGCAGGTAGGGAGGGAGGGAAGGAGGGTGTGAGACAGGTTGGTTGATAATCTTGATTCATTTGAAGAAGAAAATAAATACGAGGGGAAAAAAAGCGAGGAAACAATGTGGTGAATAAGAAGTTAAAAACCCTGCTTACCTTGAGTCTGTTTGGACTCCTCGGACGCTGTGAAGCCCAACCACAGTACAGAGAGAGAGAGAGAGAGAGGGAGAGAGAGGGAGAGAGAGAGAGGGGGAGGGAGAGGGAGAGGGAGAGGGAGAGAGGGAGAGAGAGAGGGAGAGAGAGAGAGAGAGAGGGAGAGAGGGAGAGGGAGAGGGAGAGGGAGAGAGAGAGAGAGGGAGAGAGAGAGGGAGAGAGAGAGAGAGAGGGGGAGGAATGGGACAAAAGTTGAGAAGAAAAAAGTTGCTGATTAGTCATTTTGTTTACTTTACTTTCCTCAAACAACTACAGCGCGCTCGCACACACACACACACACACACACACACACACACACACACACACACACACACACACACACACACACACACACACACAATGAGAGAAACAGACAAATGAGCGAGGAGGGGGTGTGTTTACCATTAATCACAGGACAGACAACATGACAAATCACTGCTGACTGCCTTAGCGCAACCCCGAAATATGTCCCCCTATGCAAATCTATCCTAAAGGTCAAAAAAAAAAAAAAAAAAAAAAAACAAGAGCAGGAAAGAGACGAGGAGAGATAGTGTTATGCAAATGAGGAGGAGGAATGATAGAGATTAGAGAGAGAGAGAGAGAGATGGAGAGAGACAGAGAGAGAGAGAGAGAGAGAGAGAGAGAGAGAGAGAGAGAGAGAGAGAGAGAGAGAGAGAGAGAGAGAGAGAGGGAGGGAGATGGAGGGAGGGAGATGGATGGAGGGAGAGAGAGAGATGGAGAGAGAGAGATGGAGAGAGAGAGAGAGAGAGAGAGAGAGAGAGAGAGAGAGAGATGGAGGGAGAGAGAGAGAGAGAGAGATGGTGAGAGAGAGAGAGATGGTGAGAGAGAGAGAGATGGTGAGAGAGAGAGAGATGGTGAGAGAGAGAGAGATGGTGAGAGAGAGAGAGATGGAGAGAGAGAGAGAGATGGTGAGAGAGAGAGAGATGGAGAGAGAGAGAGAGAGATGGAGAGAGAGAGAGAGATGGAGAGAAGAAAAGAGGGTGGGATAGAAAAAATAAATAAATAAAAGGAAGTGTAAAGTGGAGACGACAGGGTGAGACGAAGGAGTGGACAGAAGATGAAAGAGAGAGAGAGAGTTAGGAGGAAGGAAGGAGAGAAGAAAGGAGGCCAAGAGAAGATTGAAAGAAGGTCAGAGAGAGAGAGAGAGGGGGGGGGGTATTGTGTCTGGGTGTCACTTTCTCCGGGTGGAGGGGGGGGGGGGGGGGTAAGGCATGTCGTGGCTGTCAGGTCGGGTGGAAACCTTGCATGTCCAAAATGGCAACTTTTTTTTTTTTCCTCCCGAAAATGGGAGACGAACAGGACAGACTTTTCAGGCCCACTTTTTTTTTTTTTTTTTGCGGCTTACGCCTTTTATTGATTTTTTAAGGGACAGACAGTAGGCTGACAGGAAACGGGAGAGAGATGGGGGGATGACATGCGGTAAAGGCCGTGTCGGGTCCGGGAGTCGAACCCGCGGCACACCGCGACTGGATCACCAGTCCGGTGCCCAGACCGTTACGCTACGGCCTGGGCCTTCAGGCCCACTTTTGAAAGACACCAGTTGGTACACATTGAGGGTGAAGGCATGGTGTCAGGACATTGAGGGTGAAGCAGTGGCGTGCACAGATAGACACTAGGGGGGTGCTAGAGCACCCCCTGCCCTTTTTGGCAATGTGCTCTTAAAAAAAAAAAAAGAAGAAAAAAAAAAGGTTTCTTTTTTTTCTTAATTTATAGGGTGTGGACCATGCGGTGACATTGATCAAATCTTGATAAAAAACGCTTCTACTATATTATTTAGGCCCCCCACAATGTAAAGCTATGTTTCTATGTCAGTGCGGTTCTTCGATAAATAAATAAAATAGCAGACCTACAAGCTCGTAGCGCGCCACTCGGTGGCGCGCTATGAGCTTGTAGATCTGCTATTTTTCAATAGCTAAAGCACCAAAATGCGCTGCACAAGCTGCCCTTTTTTTTTTACACTTGAGCACCTGCCCCTCTAAATGTCTGTGCACACCACTGCATTCCACAGTATGGTATCATGGCAGTAGAGAATGAATAATGTTCCCCATGTGTGTGTGCTAACTGTGGGTGGTATACCCGATCGTAGGCACCTTTCCCTCTGGTGCTGTGGCTGTGGGTGCCTCTCCCTTTGGAGAAGCGCTTAGACAGGTACGATGGCCTTTTATTTTATATTTTGTTATAGAGGGACAGACAGTAGGCTGACAGGAAATGGGGAGAGAGATGGGGGGGGGAAGACATGCAGTAAAGGCCGTCGGGATCGGGAGTCGAACCCGCGGCACACTGCCAGACTGGATTACCAGCCAAGGTGCCTGGACCGCTGAGCCACGGCCCAGGCCGATGGACGATGTATCTTAAATACCATATTGCTATTAACCCCGTCTAATTCACTTCTACATCGTGACAAGCCAGACGTCTACCAGCGTTTAATGATGCTTTAAGATCTCTTATCACGTCACCTGAGAGAGACAAAATCATATACGTTCACGAGAGAGAGAGACTTAGATAGTATTTTAAACAGACTTATAGCTTGTTACGTAGACAGCACTAGAATTGCATTTTATGTAGTCATAGCACTTTATAGTACACATGTATAATATATAATATGGTATAGTATGTATAGTTTACATAAATACTTCACTGTTAAGCTCTTAGTTTATACATGATTCATCATAACTATTTTTTATATATGCGACGTATGCCATGCTTTTGTTATTGCTTGATGTAAGTCGCTCTGGATTAAGAGCGTCTGCTAAATGCCTAAATTGTAAACTTTAAATTGTAGAGAGAGAGAGAGAGAGAGAGAGAGAGAGAGAGAGAGAGAGAGAGAGAGAGAGAGAGAGAGAGTTAGTTTAGTTGAATCTGAATAAATTGCTTTGTCGTGAAGGTTTTACGCCAAATGAATGCAAAACATTGAAATACTGCTGCCTAGTGCCAACTGTTTCAAAAGTGTATCCCCAGCTAACCTCTCTCCTATGTGGACGACGTATAACTATTTCTGACAGAAAATGCACAGTTTTTGTTATTGTTTCGCAAAATAATAGTCTTCCCTCTTACTGTAAGTTGCAATGTAACACAGCTCTGTTTACACATGTATTCATTCCCGTGTATATTTAGTATTTTATTGTCCATGCATTGTTCCGTCCTGATTGCTTTGTTGGCAACGTACATCTTCTCATACCAATAAAGCTCCTTTGAATTGAGTTTAGTCGTCTGTCTGTCTGTCTGTGTATGTTGACTGTGTGTGTGTGTGTGTGTGTGTGTGTGTGTGCGTGTGTGTGTGTGTGTGTGTGTGTGCGTGCGTTGTCAGTCTGTACTGTGAGTGTCTGGCCGCTCAGACACAGTGATGCATGTGACATCAATAACTAACTGCCTCTCATGTTCCCTTACGGCTAACAGCCTGCTAACCAACCGGCAAATTGCATGCTAGGCTGCAGCCCTCGCGTGTGTGTGTGTGTGTGTGTGTGTGTGTGTGTGTGTGTGTGTGCGCGTGCTGAAAGCGTATGAAGAATTGCTGCCAACATGACATAATTACACTTGAGATACTTGTGTTTCACACTCACTCTCTCTCTCTCTCACACACGTGCGCTCCAGTGATAATGAGTGGAGGTGAGACTATAGCATTAGTCTTAATTGAATTCAGCCTCTTGTGTAAAATGGTCTGCTGCGGAAAAGCGTTAAAATTAATATCAGTGAAATTGAAAATGTCAGAGCAAAACACAGTAAAAACAATAACATTACAATAATACAAAACAAGGTAATTCTTATTAATAATGATAGAAACATGAAGCTATTTTACAGTCGGAATACAAAACAGTGACCTCAATAATGTGAAATCATATGTTTATATACTCACTAACCCAACACGGTGTTGTGTTGGATCATTATACCAAACCCTTGGAAGGCAGATGGAATATTTGTTTATTTAATCATTAAATAATTATTTTTTAATGTTATATTATATTAAATAGGTTATGAAACAGTTAACCACGCCAGCCCTATAATATTTGTTGTATGACAAGTAGTAATTTAGCAGTGTTGTGAAAATAATCAATTAAATAACTAAATGGGAAAATGGGAAGAGAAAACAAATTCATTTATTTTAAAATAGAGATGTCAGAGTTAATTCAATTAATTAACACATTCTGAACGGGAACCCATTTTGGTGTCAGCATCATGTTATGCTTTAGCTATTGAAAAATAGCAGATCTACAAGCTCATATCGCGCCACCGAGTGGCGCGATATGAGCTTGTAGGTCTGCTATTTTTGAACAATCGAAGAACGACTGACATTTTTTTTAATCTGATCTCAGGTCAGAATGGGTCAATCAGACCAATGTGTGTCCAGTGGAAACCTCGCATGAATCTGATCTCAGGTCAGAAAGAATTAAGACAGACACACTTTAATCTCAAAATAACAAATAATCTATGGGCTAACTAATGCTATGCGTTCACACGGATTCATTTTGGATGCAAGCCAGTGACGCGAAGATGCAAAGATATAATATATCTGACTGTTTGTAGCTGCTGAAAAGCTACGAAAAAGGTTCAACTTCAGCTACGAAGATACAAAGCTACAAATGCCGCTGTGTGTCTTTGACCGTAGCAGAAGACACGCTGGCTTCTCTGGAATCCTAAATGACTGAAGTCAGTCGTGGAGACGGAGAACTTTTAATCCGTGGAGACAGACGTAATGACTAATGAAGCAGGTCAGGGCTCAGTGCCTGCTTTGCTTCTGCGGTTTAATGTAGTTTACGTCGAGTGTGTGTGTGTGTGTGTGTGTGTGTGTGTGTGTGTGTGTGTGTGTGTGTGTGTGTGTGTGTGTGTGTGTTGTGCTGGTGGTGTTTTTCGTTTTTTTCTTCGGCTGAGGCAAACATTGCGACAAAATGGTGGCCGCAATGACATCCATGGTGTGTGTGTGTGTGTATGTATGTGTGTGTGTGTGTGTGGTGCCCCGCGGTACAGTCTCACACACTGGAATGTGTGTGTTTTGTGTACCTGTGTGTGTGTGTGTGTGTGTGTGTGTGTGTGTGTAATCAGCAGAACACACCACAGCAGACAGACACCCCCCAATCTGTTCTCGTTTAGCCCGACCGCAATCAAAACACAGTGTTGCTAACGCTAAAGCTAACAACCCACACATTGTGAAACAAGTGCTGCAGACAGACAGACAGACAGACAGACAGACAGACAGACAGACAACTGTAACTGTTCAAGCCAAACGGTCACTGTCCCTTTGGGTTAAGAACAAGTAAGGCTGGTGTTGTGTGTGTGTGTGTGTGTGTGTGTGTATGTGTGTGTGTGTGTGCGTGCATGTATGTGACGGGTTCAGGGGGTGCAAAGGTATTTGGGCAGCGCTGTGTGTATGTTGGGGGCGGAACGGGGCGGGGGGGGGGGGGGGGGGGGGGGGGTGGGGTCCGGGGGGAGATTAAAAAACTCACAAAAGAGGGAAAGGGAAGTGAAAAAATAATACTGTAAGTCTAAAACTTTAAATGATCAGAGAGAGAGAGACAGACAGACAGACAGACAGACAGACAGACAGACAGACAGACAGACAGACAGACAGACAGACAGACAGACAGACAGACAGACAGACAGACAGACAGACAGTGTATCTGGAGAAGATGTTAAAAAAAAGAAGATGGAAGAACAGAGAGATGAAAGGATGTCACTGAAGGGCACAGTGTCGATAGTATCTAGACTATAGTCACACCACTCTGTACGGGTTCACACACATGCACATGCACACGCACACATGCACACGCACACATGCACACGCACACACAAAATTAACCTGACCTGACCCTTCAGAATGGGTTAATTAATATGTTTTGAACGGATAACGAACCTATACTGTAAAGTCAGGGTCCTCTTCTGTTCAACATACATACAATATATTTCCACTGACATAACAAAACAAATAGCATACTACAGTATGTTACTATGAGTGTCAACTATTGATTATTTTCTTAGTGATGATTGTTCTTAATCTGAACGATTACTTTTTTTTTATTAATCAAATAAGCGAGAAACTCTTTTTTGCTATTTTTCCTAACGCAGAAAAGTAAAGATTTTGTATACTTTAATAATAATAATAAATAAATAAATTCCCCCCCAAAAAACCACAGTGGCCGGACGCAAGGTTGCCAGTTCGAACA